>NC_041385.1:514831670-514860140 GCF_002162155.2 Triticum dicoccoides
CCATCTCTCTCTCTCACACACACACACTAAGACTCCATCTCTCTCTCTCCTCTCTCTCTCTCTCGCACACACACACACACACCCCACACACACACTAAGACTCCATCTCACACACACATGCTCTAGGCGGAGCATTTGTTCCTACCACCCTTCACCCAACCTTACCCGTATGATAAACAATCACCTTTATTTACTTGCATAACATGGACAAATTCCACTTTACATTAGTAGTCAGCAAACTTATCATCTGTACACTTATAAAAAAACAAGTTGGCGATGATGGTGTGCCTGTCATCTTGTAATACACATATGATCTATATCTGATGGATAGAAAGCAAACTATGATAAATTTACAAAAGATATCCGCACCTATCTCCACATCATTATCTCCCGCAACCTCATTGCTCAGCAATTAAAAAAGGTATAAGTCTCTGGAACAATCTAGCATGCATGGTGGCCGCTGCCGCCTGCCGGTGCCGTCCATCCCCATGCCTCCGCCCATTCCGACCACCAGTCAACACCACGCTCCACTCCTCCTCGCCTTATCTCTCATCTTTCATTTTTTCGATGACATTCTCGAGATACCAGTTTTCCGATAAAAGTCTCGAGATATCATTAGTTTTTACACATGGGATTACTACTGCATGGGTCAATCACAACAGGTGTTTTGTAAAAAAATGCATATCGATGTTCCGTGCAATGCACGAGAATCTTGCTTGTAATTATATAACACAAATCACGAGCAGGAAGTGGCATTTTTTGACACAACCACGTTAACATGGCCACGTAAATCACTAGCTAAAGTAAATACCATTATACTTATATCCCGATGCAAATGGTTGAGTACATGTCCGAAGAGTAGAGTTGCACACACGCACTCTGTCTCTCAGAATCTCTCTCACACACACACACCAGTTATGTGATGCCCACTTAAGCAGACACGCATGTTACAATTTGTGCACCCGCGGGTACACGTGATGCTGCGCATTTATTTAAGCCGGAAGGCGAACCCAAATAGTAGCTGCATTCATTACCCTCCCGCCGCCTCTTCTCTGGTCGCCGTCGCCCGGTAGCCATGGGTCGGCCGAAGGTAACAACATACGCCATACTCCCGCCGGAGCGGTGCTTTAATATGGAAATTTTAGTGGTCATGCATGCATCTTTTTGCGCTAGCACTCCTATATAAGGGTTGACCGGTCGCTTCCCGCGGACGTGCGCGGGCGGTGGAAGAGGAAGGAGAAGGGAAGCGGGCTGTGGAGTAACGTTTTTTACCACAATTTCTTAGGAAACTGAGTGCAGTAATTGAGTAGTTTAGCAAACTACCGGTACTACACCTGAAACGGTTCAAAGCCTATACTCCCTTGCCAGCGCGCGCTTCCCGTGTGAAACAGTCAGCGTCGCCCTGGAGCATCAATGCCGCATTAATGCCCGGCCAGAGCGGAGGCGACCTCTCACTGGCGCCGGCTTTGAAGTGGCGCGGCGGTCGAGAGAGTGTCACTTCCCGGTGCACGCGACTGCTCCGCGTCGAGACTGACCATAGGCAGTGTTTGGATCCATGGGTTAGAGTTAGTTTGAGCTAGTTGGGGCTCAGATAGCCCTAAAGTATCCAAGCATGAGGGTTTAAATTGGAGCAAGTTGCACCGAACCCACCAAAAAAAATATCCCACCCAAGAGGTGCTAACTGGAGATAGTTCTCATTGGGACCACTGAAAAATCACTTTTCTCTCTCCATGAAGTGCATTTATTGTCAATCTAACCCTGTCACCCAAACACCTCTTTGGCTACAGTTAGTTCAGGGTTAGTCATGAGTTAGTCTAACCTCTAGCTAAGTTAGAGTATCAAACAGGAACAGTATAGGACATGCAAGTTGCTCAAAGCATACAGGCAAATTCGTACGTGAAAGAATTTTTTTATTTTTGAAAACGGAATGTGAAAGGAATTTTTTTTAGAATGCTCTTGGCATGTCGCTAACATGTGATAGTTAACCGGCCTCAATAGACGGCAGAAACGCCAGCCCGCCGCACTTTGATAGAGATGAGGAGGGAGAAGCGATACATGCTGCTGGATTACTACAGATAGGTGTCGCACGGAAGCCAAGAAATATGGTGATAGCGTGGGTTAGCCATGTACTAGTATGATGTAACTACACTGGGCTGCCGTGTTCCGTACTCTTCCAGTCCACTGTGGAGATGATTGGTTAATTTTATATCGCTGAATAATATTAAATATTATGAGTGAAGACGCTCCACCACGAGGTTCCTTGCTCCTTCTCAGTCGTCCGGAATCTATGTTCTTCCACTCTATTTTTTTTACGTGAGCTTTGTTCATCCTTTTGCCAACAGCGAGACATCTAGCATCAAGGTGCACGTGTTATGCAAGGATCGTTCCATCTATATGAAGAACACGTGGGACTGGAACTACGAGACGGACATGTACCCAGGAGTGGACGTACGAACCTGAGTAATGTAGCGCAGTAAGTGAAGTAGAAAGGCACAAATGGTATGAACATGCGTGGCATATAGGGTGTGTTTGGTTGCGTTCTCGTCTCAGCATAGTTGTTCCCTCTTCATGCATGCTCAACTCAACACCCCTCTTCATGCATGCTCTCTTCATGTCTAGTGTATTTGTGCTAAACTAGTGTGGACTCATGCACCCTCCATACACTCTACCAAACACCCAAAAGTAGGTCGAGAAGTGAACTCTTGGGCAGCATTTGTCTCTTCCTACGTATTACCACTAAATGTTGTACGTGCAATGCACGGTGATGTTATGGAGTACGTGCCTAAGTACTCTACTACTACTATATTAGTTGGAGGCACATATTAACTTTTATATTTGTTTATGTGTATGCCTCGAGACCTTCCAACTAGACGTGTCTTTCTCTCCAGGTCGCACTTTGTATCGTTCATACCACCAAGTAATACTACGAGTGGTCTCCGACCCAAAAGTGGAAGAAGTGGAGACGCTCTACCATGCTGTTTTTTATGCTGGGCTCTACCACGCTGTTCATGTCTCACTCATTTCGCTGACGTGTGGGACATCCAGCACGTGCCGTGTTTGGCACCCTTCGTCGTAAGAGTTGAAACGCTAGCATTCATCAGAAATACAAAATAATTATAAAACAGCAATGATACTATTTTTTTGTGAACCACAGCAGTGATACTATACCACGCGGTTTCCTTGCTCCTCGATATCGGAAAGAATACTTCCGTTCACCAACATGTGGGACATCGACCATCCTGGTCCACTTGCCATGCACGCAGAACTCCAAGGGAGAGTCACCCAGGTCGCCGCGCCGCAGTAACAATGACTAATGAGCCATCAAATCACAGGCCCACTTCCCACTTTGAAGTTGCTCGGACGAAGGAACCATCATGACTTCGTTGAATTCCGCTTCTTGAAGAAAACTACTGTACCAGCAGTACTGCTAGCTTCAGTAGTTACTCCAACAGAGGCCTCCTTTCGTTCATAGGATAGGAATATGAAAATCATAGGAAGTGAGATGACATGCATCTCAATTCCTATAGAGAAAGAGATGCCATTTGATGCTTAGGATAGGAATTTTTCCATTTAGTCTAGGCTAATGTACTGGTAATTTGCTCTAAAAACTACAGTAGTAACTAGTAGTACTGGTACATGCTCGTACTCAGACACAGACACACACACTAACTACTAGTACTACTACTTCTCACATGCTAGCCAGACGCTGTCGTTCTCCTTCCCGGCTTTGTCGGTCACACCCCACCGTGCTTGGATCTCCGCCGACCTCTCTGCAGCAGCGCGTGCGTCCTTTTCTTTCTTGCGATGGCGGGCCTCTCTTTTCTTGAGTGCTTTCTGACTTTTCCGCTCCCTCTATGCGTCTTTGGCCGCCTCTTGCTCTACCGCCCATTTGGCCTTGGCATCTTCAAATTCCTCCCACACAGTTGTGAGGTCGCGAGCGGCGATGAACTCGGCACGGCGGGATGCCATCACTTCCCTACCATTTTGTGTGCGGTCGTGGGCGGCAAGGAACTCAGCGCGGCGGGATGCCATCTTTGCCTTACCGGTTAGTGTGCGGCATGGTGGCATGAACGACGCTTGGTGAGAGCTCTGGGGTGGAGTGGACGGACAACCGTATAGTGCATTGGTTTGTCAAGAGCTCAAGGACAAAAGACGAAGCAAATTTGGATTCCCCTTCAATCCTGGTCATTTATTACCGAGTAAAATGCATTGGTGGTCATCGAACTTGTCTTGATAGCTCACTTTGATCATTGTATACAAGATATGGTGATTATACGGTCACTGGCTCAGCGTATAGCTCCGTATTTGCCTGGTTGACCAGTCAAACAGTCCGCATGCGCCTCATTAGCTTGTGTTCTTTATCTATCTACGCGGGCCTACCTGTCAAATGAGAAAGAAATACTATAAAAACCAAAATTATGCGTATGTGGGGAATCAAACCACGGACTCGTCGCTGCAACGCACCCTCGTCAGCCAAATGAAAATGAAATACTTCGCGTCAGACACTCACGCTCACGCTATCAAAGCATGCTAATGCATGCACGTTTCCCTCTAAATCAAAGTCCTGCTCATGGCGCAACGCAAATGGCGAGCCCATCACCTGCGCGCCCCGCGGTGCCTGACATTACTGTTTAGACGTTTGATGGAGGCCTACGCGAATGCCGAGCATGTATTCACCTGGCTCAACACCAACGGTCATACTCGGACCACCTTGCTCATGTATATCGTCCATCACAATGACAATCTATAAAATAGCCTAAGCTAGAGAGGGTACTATGGTAGTATGGTACGGAGTATGTACTATCATGAGCGACCGATCTTAGTGCCACTGCACACCGAAACCCCTTCCATCGCTAGCGCGTGCTTCCCGCCTGAAACGGTCACCGTATCTCTAGAATGTCAATGCCTCATTCACCAGACTTAACTGCAGGTGCAATTGGTGTGTCACTGACATGTGGGCCAGATGCCCATTGGGCCCACATGTCAGTAACCCAGACGCATCTGTAGTTAAGTCACTGAAGCAGCATCTGCATTCACGCCCGACAAACCTACTCCGGCGCCAGTTGTCCATCTGTCTGCCGCGGCTCATTGCCATTCGCCCGCTATATTAACTTGAGCCCCAGCTTCCAGCCATAGCCAAAGACCCACACTTATTCTCCTCCGGTCCCTTCCTTCTATCGGCACCACTTCAACCATGGCCTCCTGGCGCTTCGAAGCTCTCTTGGACGTACTGTCGTAGGAGCAGACGAGGGACATCGGTGGCTCCGCTCCGGGCGTGCTCCAAAGCTCTCTTCGACGTACTGTCGCGGGAGCAAACAAAGGAGATCGTCGGCACCCCCGCGGCCGCCCTCCACCACCACGACCACGAAGCCGGCGCGCGTGCGTGGGCGCAGCCGACAGCGAGGAAGAGTAGTACATGGTAGGTCGCCGCTGCTCTGGTCCCGGAAAGGCCACCGCTACTCCACTCAGTCGACGCCAAGCTTGGTGGGGTAAACATCGGTGGCCGATTAGCCGCTTGACGGTGATGTGGAGGCGGAAATCTTCAGAACCTTGTGCTCCGAAGGAGGAGGTTATCGAGGCGGATGAGGAGGAGGCAAAGCAATGGTCGGTTTTCTCGGGTTCATGGACGGACATGGTGGTCGGGCGCCGGCGATCGTCTAGATTAGGTTTACAGTAGGTTTTGTACGGTTTGTGCGAAATATGTAATGAATTTCATCCAGTTTGTAGGAACAGTTTTCAAAATGTAATGAATTTCATCCGGTTAATTTGAAATTTGCTTTGTTTGCACGAATTTCTTCTGGTTAGTTCATATAGATGCTGGTGTAAATTTGTGGGCCAGCGCTGGAGATGCCCTAACTATGATGCTATAATCACTAACAGTCCTCCATTTTTATCTTGCTTACATAAAAATGGAGCAAGTGGACGGCACTGTAGCACGTCATATCACTCGAACTAGCTCGCCTAACGAGCGGGAAAGCACCGCCCTCGTCATTTTATCGATCGATCGCGCGAAAATGTTACGCTTCGCAAGTTCTAAGACTAGCCACAATGGGAGTAACTTTGGTAGTAACATCGAGTCCAACTTAGCAAATTTGCTTATGTGGCAATGAGTTAATGAGGAGAGATGTAGTACTAGTAACTTAGCTAGTTACTGTAACATCACATGTCCCAATGCAATATGAGTCTATAACCTAATAAATAAAGCTTTGCATGTTACCACACTTATGTTACTACCCACTATTGAGGTAGTAACATAGTCTAGAGATATGTGTATGTTACTAGTGTATGTTACTCTCCATTGTGGCTAGTCTAAAGGAAAAGGCGGCACACTTACGACTCGTATGCGTCGCACCCCCGACAGTCCGGCTCGCACGCCACTCACCAAAGGGGATACGCGTTGTCTTGCAATTTCACTGACATGTGGGACTGTAATTGAATAAATCGTCGATAGCCGAAATCTAATCGCTCGGCGGGTGTCGGCCGAGAAGAGAGAAACGGGGGAGGGAGAAGAGATCGCCCGCCCACCGTGCACAGACTCCAAGAAATATATGGTGATAATGTGAGGTGGGCCATGCTGGAGTCCGGACTGCTTCCGGAGCCCGCTCTGACCACCCTGGCCCCTCAAGATGCCAGCTGCCCGTCGCATGCATAGCAAGTAGTCCCCGCTTATGTGGAGGAGAGAGAGGCATTGACAAAGTCAAGGAGTAACAGTGGAGACAATAGCTTTCATAAAAAATAAAGAATGAATACTCGTTGCTCGTCCTCTATAAAGGAAAGAATACTTCCGTTCGCCGACATGTGGGACGTCGACCATCCTGGTCCACCTGCCATGCACAAAATTATCCTGGTCTACCCCAATCGTATTGCAGGCCCAACCTTTCCCACTGTAAGTTGTTCGGACAAAGGAACCATCATGACTTCGTTGAATTCCGCTTCTTCAAGAAAAATTACTATACCCGCAATACTGCTACCACACGCGAAGACTAGACGGCACTGTACCACGTCATATCACTGAAACCCACTAGGCCAAACTAGCCCGCCTAGGTCATCTACTCCCTCCTTTCCGGTTTATAGGGCTTATCTCAAAATTTCAGTTTTTCCATTTTATAAGGCTCAATATGGTTGTTCCCCATTACATGTTCAGATTCCAAGGTGCATTAAATCATTGCATGCAAATATTAAGAGAAAATTGACCAATGCATGTACTTTATGCATGCATGCATTGCAATTAATACATTGGTAAACATAATTTTTTGAGGAAAACAAGAGCATTAATTAGGTGCTTTTGCAAACTACAAAAAGTATTCCACCACTCATCATCTACCTTGGTTGGTGAGATTTTTGAATTGAGCCCTATAAACCGGAAAGGAGGGAGTATTTTGGAACGGAGGGAGTACGTCTCTGCACTGCTATGATTTTGTGTTGCACATTCTCTGTACTTTTGCTACGATTTTCCTACCCTATGAACCAAATGAGGCCTGAATGTATGTCGACTATTGTCTGATCTATCGCTAAGCCTACAATTTTAGGAGCTAGCGCTATTGGTCGATCGACGAGGGATAAGTATAAGCGTACCACGAGCTCAACAGCCCCAATGTTTCTCTTCGGTGAGTGTTTTGGAAGTACTATAGCTCGCACAGTAGCTAGCCTACTAACACCAAGAATCATTAAACAAGCCCTGCTGATATGATAAATAGTTCAAACTTACATCTAAGCATGCCATATATTACATCAAAAGCTGGTGAGGATACATCTGTTTCCATAACTCAGAGAGGGTTCGCATGATTCATCGCATGATTCACTATCAAACAAAAGTAGCAAGATCCGCCCACACAAGACAGTGCACTAGCCCTAAGATGGTTTGATAACACGCATCGTTCTGGTAATTAAACACAGGGCAATGCAAACTGCCCTGAAGGATTAGCGCGACCAACTATTTCTTGTCATCGATCTCTCGGGCAATGACCACAGCACGGACAGCGGCATGGGAATCGATTTCTAGGGCGATGTCCACAGGACTGACCGCGACATCGGAATCGATCTCTGGGGTGATGTCCACAGGATGGACAGCGGCATCGGAACCGATCTCCGGGGCGATGCCAACAGGACGGGCCACGACATCGGAATCATCAAGGACAACCACCGGCACTTGCACAACCCTAACATATTAGCAAGCACATTGCAAATAATCAATAACCACAACTATGGTAATAAGCCATTATTTTTTACCTTGTGCAGCTCACCGGAGGATCTCATCCCTCTAGGGGCCATCACCTTGCCAGGGGAATACTGCTTCTCAACGGCGACTATCTCCTCAAACTCGATCTTGAGCCTCACATAGGTGGCAATCAGAGTTCCTGGGGTAGGCACGGTAGGGCCCTTGCTGTTCTTCCAACTTTCTTTGAGGAGTTCGTCTGCCAACGTCCTCAACTCTTTGGCCAGTGCTTGTTTCTTGGAGTTCTTCGTCTCCATGGGTTGGCCTGCCAACATGGTCAACTCGTTGGTCGGTGCTTGCTTCCTGGAGATCGCTGTCTCTAGTGGGTTGTCCGCCGGCAACTCTTTGCCTAGGGCTCCAGGATCGATCAATGAACTGACAAACAAAAAGCAATCGAAAGGAAACCACAATCGCAATGAAAACAGGAAAATAATAGGATGTGAGAATCGGTCGGTGCTTCACAAAAATAAGATTATTGGAATGAAAATATAGCAGCATAACTGATTCGCCCACCTTTCCTTCGTCGGTACAGAAGAAAAATGGCAGAAGTGAGTAGCCCGGAGTGAGGTTTTCTTCAAGAAAGGGGAGAAAGGGCTTGAACGAGCGTTCCAGCTGTGAAATGATGGTTGCTTCGTCCAGTCCAACTTGGAGGCCACCTTACCACTTCTGGTAAAGGTGTGGGTTTTGTGATATGACGGGTCATGACGGCCACACCGGGGTGACAGGTGAGTCTCGACTGTAGCACCTTGCTGTGATTTGGTGGATGGCACGTGGGCCCGAATGCTTTGAAATGTCCTGCATGTAGATAGAGCGGCTAGTCATATAGGAGTGCTCAATATTGTGCACCGCGACCAAGGCGGAGAGGAAAACGAGAGAACTACGTAATTAATGCATGAGTTTAATTAGGGTACTTTTGTAAAGTACGAGATACATTCCTCCAATCGCAAAATGCCTTGGTTCATGAGATTTGAGATTTGAGCCCTATAAACCGGAAGGGAGGGAGTACTGCACACGGTGTAGTCTAGTCACTTGTGGAAATCTCTAGAAAGGCAAATACTCCTTTTCGGTTTGCAGGGCTATACTACATTTACTACTCCCTCTGTCTAGGTGTGTAAGTCATCTTACAAAAACCAAATAGTCCCAAAACACTTAGGCGTTGGGTGCATTAACTTCTACCTTGTTTCTTGTTTCTTGACATATCAACCAATAAGAGATGAGAGGTGTGCATGCTTTTAATGACTTGCAATGGCTAGTTCATTGCATGCAATGCTATTAATTAGCAAATAAACATTGGTGACCCTAGGAGGAAACGGTGCTAAGCGCGTGGACCTATGCAGAATGAGTATCAACCAATGGATAATGGAGTTTAATTGTTAAACAATAGCAATTTTGTCTCATGCAAGAGCCTGGCTAGTATATGCGTGCTCCAAGGAACTGCACCATGCGAGCGTTTGCAACTGCCATGTTCGGGTTGCGCTTGGCTCTTCGCCTCTTTGAGAAGATGGACAATGATATTACTCCTACTTCTATAGTATTGAATCCGCTGCTGCATGTCCATCCACCTCGTGTAGGAGGGATGGCGTGTAGCGAAAGATTCTCTTACTGCTCCTGCCTTTGCATCTATGACAGGTGGGCCCAACAGGTGATTGGCCCTCCTGTCATGCAGCCAAAGGCAGGTGCAGTTAAGGAACCGGAGCTCAGTCCGTGAGGGAGAGGGCATTGTAGTAATCAAATTTCTCGGTCTTGTACGAGTTGACGTGACACATCAAAGCACTGCACTCGATATAAGTCTTTTTACACATTTCAAATGGGCTACTTCATATGTAGGAGTAGACATATTCTGCTTCGTATGTAGTCACTTGTTGCAATCTCTAAAAAGACTTATATTTGGAAATGGAGGGAGTACAACGCATGCATGCATGCCGTGACTTTCCTTTTGATACTTGCATGTGTTGATTTGATGCACCTTGCCAAATTTTGACTATAAATTTAACTAACCAAATTTTCATGCATGTCACAAAAAATTATGGGCCTGTTTGGATTGTGACTATGTTTATCTTATGTTGCCACATTATTTTTCCCACACTTGCCACACTTGCCTAACCTGAGTTGCTCAAATTGTTAGACACACTTTGGCTTGCCTAAGGGGATCTTGCCACAATTTTTGTGTCTATGACATGTGGGGTTCACTGCTAGTAAAAAAATTCTTGTCTTAGGTGTGGCTAATAAAAAAGACTTATATTTAGGAACGGGGGGAGTAGAAAATATAAATAACAATGCATGTTGGGGCAACCCACGTTTCCGCTAATTTTAGCCGTGGGCTTGTTCACAATTTTTACGAGGGGGTGGTTGTTCATTTAATGGAGGGACTTGTAGTACCAGACTTGAACGATACAAAGTGCGACCTGGCACACCGTAACACCACTTGGAACAAGCGGGTAGCTATCTCAAAAAACAATCAACAACTAAAAAAACCACGACCTGGCATGTAGTAGTACACAATTTTAAACGATTGTTTTGATGGAGTGAAAAGGAAAACTACCCCACTACGTATATATAGGCCGGAGCCTCCGCGCTTGCTTGCTAGGGTTGCTCTATTCACACACTCTCATCCTCTCCAGATCTAAACAATATAGGGGTAGTAACATTGTCTTTCTCCCTTCAAAAAACACTGGCTTTCTATCCTCATCGCTGGTTACAGATCTGGACGTATCCCACTGCCGACAGTGAGGGAGGAGACCCACTACCGACCGCACCGTTATCTCTGTCGAGCGCCGGCGCGGGAGGTCCTCCGATCCCTTCATCGTTGCCTGTGGGCGGATCCGGCCTCCCACCGCCCACCTATCCACATCCCGACGACCTTTAGGTATATCTTCGATCGAAACCGCCTTAGCTCTACTTCCCCAGCTCGCTACATCGCTGCATGTGCATCATTTTCTACCTCTCAGCCCCTCTCGATCGGATGGTCCAACATCACCTTTTTTTTCTATTGTTAGAGGTAAAGCTACTTCATGGAGTCGAATCTTGTATACTTGGTTCAAACAAGAAATAAAGTGGGGGTGGGGGAATTTAGTATATACGTCGGACTTGGTACAAATAGGAAGGAAAGGGGGTGAAAGTAGTACAGACTGGTCATCCAACCGGTCTCTTGGTCGAAAAGGGAAATATAGGGGTAACGCTATACACAGTGGTATGACCAGGACTAGATTTGCTATCCACACATAGGAGTAGGTGGCTAGAGTGAACAAAAATGGGACCAACCCATATATGTTTCTTGGATGTTTGTTTCTCGGGGCAACAAACTATGAATCACCACTTTATGCCCCTGTTTACGTACATGGTGCTGGACTGCTGGTGAACCCACTGTCCCATGCCCTTATACCAAATATTTAGGCTCCATTTGGAATAAAGGGGCAGAAAACATAGGTCTTGATGAAAACAGAGGAATAGGAAAGGAATGTAGGTATAAAACTATGGAACAGCGGACCGGAGGAAACTCTCAAGAGAATGTGTTCAGATGGACTACGAAATGTACAGATTTGTTTTTTTAGAGTAGCATGCTTGGCAGTATGAGATGCTATTTGTTTATTCAGCTGCACAGTGACTACTCTTGTCCTCACCTCACGTACCACACATAGGTTGATTTTTTTATTCCGGCAAACACAGCACAGCAACCTGTCTAACACATGGCAGCGAGCACCTAGCTTGCGCTTCCGCCCAAAAAATGAGCAGCGCGTGGATGTTTCTAATCCTATGGAATCAGTACTACCAGACGAGCTTTCCTATGAAACACTATTCACCTTTCCCGTGTTCCGAATGGTTGGAAGGGAAAGAATACCGTAGGAATTGTGTTCCTACGAAAATCCTGCACCAAACCTGTGAACCGAACGCAGCCTTAGCTGTTCTTAATCTAATGTCCCTAGTAAAAATGAAGCCATGCCACTGTTATAAGCCATGACAAGTTTAGCCAAATGTTTTTGCCTGTAATTGTTTGAGACTCTGACTGTTTCCTCTGTTCCTTTTGTGAAAACAGGGATATCCAATTCACCTGGTTGTTGTTGTGACCTTTTGGTGCACTGCACAAAACTCTTCTTAAAAGAAGTGACTTTTGTGTTGTTTAACTGGAATGTCAGAATGGAATAGTTGGTTCATTTTGGTGGAACTGCACAAAGGGAGATCTGTGTTCCAATCCTCATCATCCATATTGGTGCCATAACCTCCGTTAGGTAAGAATGATATTTAATGCATGTGTTCATCTCTATTTTCTGACTGCCATGAGTAAATAATGCTGTTTTTTACTAGTACACTTGTACTCCCTCACTGACAAAACCAATTCTGAATTAGAAGGCCAATCATGTACTTGGTTTCACCAACTAATGAGGAGAAAGAGAAACAGAGCATGAAGAGGAAGAAGAAGAAGAATAAACAGTGCCAAGGCGATCTTGCTGAAGCTAGAGGCCTCAGTCGAGGCCATTCAAGGGCTCCGGCAATGACTACCTTACATGTGAGATGATCCTCCAGGGAGCCCTTCCACTTCTGCTGTCTCACTTAATTAATTAGGAGTACTTAAGTACCACTAATTTATTACAGCCTAATTTTCCTGTTGGAGTTAAACAAATCTTTAGTAGGACCCTATGCTGAATCATGTACGTGTGTATGTTTGTCTATGGAGGTGAATCATGTGGTGGAGCAGGGAGGGAATATGGGTTGTTTGGTTCTAAGCCTAGCATTGCCACACTTTGCCACATATTTTTGCCAAGCTTGCTAAGGTTAGTTCATCAAAATGAAAGCCACAAGTTGGCAAGCCTAAGGGAATCTTGCCACATTTTTTGTGTGTATGCCATGTGGGGTCCAAGTGTGGCTTGCCTAAGGTGTGGCTTGAACCAAACACTCACCTAAGTTAGTCAAACTTTCCTAGCTTTAGGTGTGGCAACATTTGGCAAAGTTAGTCACAAACCAAACATCTAGTGTCATGACATAATAGTGCTATTGTTTTGCATGTCAATTTATTGCCATTGGTTCAATGAGGCAATATTTTGCGTATTGTCCATCATGAATTTGATGCTACTATTTGAGTAATATGCTAATTCTTCCTATCATTTCTCACTAAGCTAATGAAGGTTTCACCTTGTTCCTACTTGTGCAAACAGGGATCATGTTGTGCCAATCATACATTTTAGTGGAACTACACAAGACAATACAATGAACTATATCCCAGCCAGTGCTTTAACTCTGCTGGAAGTTCTTGATAATCCTTCGATATAATCTCAGCACTGGTAAACAAGAGTGATTTCAACCATACATTTGAAGTGCACAAAAATATATACTATTGTGTGATTCCAGTGAGTGCTTTATCATCTCTTATGGGACTACATGAATAAGCTTTTTCCCCAGGTTGGTAGGGCCTAAGGCTTTCATCCATATTAGTTTGCTGTCATCTCTATTTGTATCGTGCTACTGTCATGAGAAACTCCTTTATCTTTGCACGTTAAAGTTTTGCAACCTATGATAAATGTGTTGGGGAACGTAGCAGAAATTCAAAATTTTCCTACGTGTCACCAAGATCTATCTATGGAGAGACCAGCAACGAGTAGAAAGAGAGTGCATCTACATACCCTTGTAGATCGCTAAGCGGAAGCGTTCAAGTGAACGGGGTTGATGAAGTCGTACTCGTCGTGATTCAAATCACCGATGATCAAGTGCCGAACGCACGGCACCTCCGCGTTCAACACACGTACAGCCCGGTGACGTCTCCCACGCCTTGATCCAGCAAGGAGAGAGGGAGAGGATGAGGAAGACTCCATCCAACAGCAGCACAACGGCGTGGTGGTGGTGGAGGAGCGTGGCAATCCTGCAGGGCTTCGCCAAGCACCGCGGGAGAGGAGGAGTACTTGTGAGAGGGGGAGGGCTGCACCAGAACTTCGTCTGTAGCTCCCATGTGCCTCCCCACTATATATAGGGGTGGAGGGGCTGGTTTCTTGCCCTCCAAGTCCATTGGGGCGTTGGCCAAGGTGGGAGGAAAGAAATCTCATTATTTCCTTCCCCACCGATTGTTATCCCCCCTTTTTAGGGATCTTGATCTTATCCCTTCGGGATATGATCTTATTCCTTCTAAGGGGGGATCTTGGTGCGCCTTGACCAGGGGTGTGGGGCCTTGCCCCCACTACCCACGTCCATGTGGGTCCCCCCATGCAGGTGGGCCCCACTCCGGAACCTTCTAGAACCTTCCCGGTACAATACCGAAAAATCCCGAACATTTTCCGGTGGCCAAAATAGGACTTCCCATATATAAATCTTTACCTCCGGACCATTCCGGAACTCCTCGTGACGTCCGGGATCTCATCCGGGACTCCGAACAAAATTCGGTAACCACATACAAACTTCCTTTATAACCCTAGCGTCATCGAACCTTAAGTGTGTAGACCCTACGGGTTCGGGAGACATGTAGACATGACCGAGACGTTCTCCGGTCAATAACCAACAGCGGGATCTGGATACCCATGATGGCTCCCACATGTTCCACGATGATCTCATCGGATGAACCACGATGTCAAGGACTTAATCAATCCCGTATTCAATTCCCTTTGTCTATCGGTATGTTACTTGCCCGAGATTCGATCGTCGGTATCCAATACCTTGTTCAATCTCGTTACCGGCAAGTCACTTTACTCGTTCCGTAACACATCATCCCGTGATCAACTCCTTGGTCACATTGCGCATATGATGATGTCCTACCGAGTGGGCCCAGAGATACCTCTCCGTTTACACGGAGTGACAAATCCCAGTCTCGATCCGCATAAAACAATAGGTACTTTCGGAGATACCTGTAGTGCACCTTTATAGTCACCCAGTTACGTTGTGACGTTTGATACACCCAAAGCACTCCTACGGTATCCAGGAGTTACACGCTCTCATGGTCGAAGGAAGAGATACTTGACATTGGCAAAGCTCTAGCAAATGAACTACACGATCTTTTGTGCTAGTTTAGGATTGGGTCTTGTCCATCACATCATTCTCCTAATGATGTGATCCCGTTATCAACGACATCCAATGTCCATAGCCAGGAAACCATGACTATCTGTTGATCACAACGAGCTAGTCAACTAGAGGCTCACTAGGGACATATTGTGGTCTATGTATTCACACGTGTATTACGATTTCCGGATAATACAGTTATAGCATGAATAAAAGACAATTATCATGAACAAGGAAATATAATAATAATACTTTTATTATTGCCTCTAGGGCATATTTCCAACAGTCTCCCACTTGCACTAGAGTCAATAATCTAGTTCACACCGCCATGTGATTAACACTCACAGGTCACATCGCCATGTGACTAATACCCAAGAGTTTACTAGAGTCAGTAGTCTAGTTCACATCACTATGTGATTAACACTCAATGAGTTTTATGTTTGATCATGTTGCTTGTGAGAGAGGTTTTAGTCAACGGGTCTGAACCTTTCAGATCCGTGTGTGCTTTACAAATCTCTATGTCATCTCCTAGATGCAGCTACCACGCTCTATTTGGAGCTATTCCAAACAACTGTTCTACTTGGAGCTATTCTAAATTATTGCTCCATTATATGTATCCGGTCTCTCTACTCAGAGCTATCCGGATAGGTGTCAAGCTTGCATCGTCGTAACCTTTACGACGAACTCTTTTACCACCTCCATAATCGAGAAAATTCCTTAGTCCACTAGTTACTAAGGATAACTTTGACCGCTGTCCTGTGAGCCATTCTTGGATCACTCTTGTACCCCTTGACTGACTCATGGCAAGGCACACTACAGGTGCGGTACACAGCATAGCATACTGAAGAGCCTACGTCTTAAGCATAGGGGACGACCTTCGTCCTTTCTCTCTATTCTGCCGTGGTCGAGCTTTAAGTCTTAACTTCGTACCTTACAACTCAGGCAAGAACTCCTTCTTTGACTGGTCCATCTTGAACACCTTCAAGATCATGTCAAGGTATGTGCACATTTGAAAGTATTATTAAGCATTTTGATCTATCCTTATAGATCTTGATGCTCAATGTTCAAGTAGCTTAATCCAGGCTTTCCATTGAAAAACACTTTCAAAATAACCCTATATGCTTTCCAGAAATTCTACGTCATTTCTGATCAACAATATGTCAACAACATATACTCATCAGAAATTCTATAGTGCTCCCACTCACTTCTTTGGAAATACAAGTTTCTCATAAACTTTGTACAAACCCAAAATTTTTGATCATCATCAAAGCATACATTCCAACTCCGAGATGCTCACTCCAGTCCTTAGAAGGATTGCTGGAGCTTTGCATACTTATTAGCATCTTTCGGGATTGACAAAACCTTCCGGTTGTATCACATACAACCTTTCCTCAAGAAAATCGTCGAGGAAACAATGTTTTGACATCCTATCTGCAAGATTTCATAAATAATGCAGTAATCGCTAATATAATTCCAACAGACTCTTAGCATCGCTACGAGTGAGAAAATCTCATCGTAGTCAACTCCTTGAACTTGTCGGAAAACATCTTAACGACAAGTCGAGCTTTCTTAATGGTAATTCTTACCATCATTGTCTGTCTTCCTTTTAAAATCCATCCGTACTCATTTGCCTTACGACCATCGAGTCGTTCTGCCAAAGTCTTCACTTTGTTTTCATACATGGATCCTCTCTCGGATTTTATGGCCTCAAGCCATTTATCGGAATCCGGGCCCACCATTGCTTCTCCATAGCTCGTAGGTTCATTGTTGTCCAGCAACATGACTTCCAAGACAGGATTACGTACCACTCTGATGTAGTACGTATCCTTGTCATCCCACGAGGTTTGGTAGTGACTTGATCCGAAGTTTCATGATCAACATCACAAGCTTCCACTTCAATTGGTGTAGGTGCCACAGGAACAACTTCTTGTGCCCTGCCACACACTAGTTGAAGAGACGGTTCAATAACCTCATCAAGTTTCCACCATCCTCCCACTCAATTCTTTCGAGAGAAACTTTTCCTCGAGAAAGGACCCGATTCAAGAAACAATCCATATTGCTTTTGGATCTGAATTAGGAGGTATACCCAACTATTTTGGGTTTCCTATGAAGATGCATTTTATCCGCTTTGGGTTCGAGCTTATCAACCTGAAACTTTTTCATATAAGCGTCGCAGCCCCAAACTTTTAAGAAACGACAACTTAGGTTTCTCTAAACCATAATTCATACGGTGTCATCTCAACGGAATTACGTGGTGCCCTATTTAAAGTGAATGTGGTTGTCTCTAATGCCTAACCCATGGACAATAGTGGTAATTCGATAAGAGACATCATGGTACGCACCATATCCAATAGGGTGCAACTATGATGTTCGGACACACCATCACACTATGGTGTTCCAGGCGGTATTAATTGCGAAACAATTTCCACAATGTCTTAATTGTGTGCCAAAACTCGTAACTTAGATATTCACATCATAGACATTTTATCCTCTTGTCACAATGATCTTCTACTTCACTCTGAAATTACTTGAACCATTCAATAATTCAGACTTGTATTTCATCAAGTAAATATTCTCAACATCTACTCGAATCATCTGTGAAGTAAGATCATAACGATATTCACTGCATGCCTCAGCACTCATTGGATTGGACACATCAAAATGTGTTACTTCCAAAAGTTGCTATCTTGTTCCATCTTACTGAAAACGAGGCTTTTCAGTCATCTTGCCCATGTGGTATGATTTGCATATCTCAAGTGATTCAAAATCAAGTGAGTCCAAACGGTCCATTTGCATGGAGTTTCTTCATGCATATACACCAATATACATGGTTCGCATGTCTCAAACTTTTCAAAACGAGTGAGTCCAAAGATCCATCAACATGGAGCTTCTTCATGCGTTTTATACCATTATGACTTACATGGCAGTGCCACAAGTAAGTGGTACTATCATTACTATCTTATATCTTTTGGCATGAAAATGTGTATCACTACGATCGAGATTCAATAAACCATTCAGGTTTAATACTAATCTTGATGGTAGAGGGAGCGTGCGATGTTTGATCATATCAAACTTGGAAACACTTCCAACATATATCGTCAGCTCACCTTTAGCTAGTCTCCGTTTATTTCGTAGCTCTTTATTTCGAGTTACTAACACTTAGCAACCGAACTGGTATCTAATACCCTGGTGCTACTAGGAGTACTAGTAAAGTACACATTAACATAATGTATATCCAATATACTTCTATCGACCTTGCCAGCCTTCTTATCTACCAAGTATCTAGGGTAATTCTGCTCCAGTGGTTGTTCCCCTTATTACAGAAGCACTTAGTCTCGGGTTTGGGTTCAACCTTGGGTTTCTTCACTGGAGCAGCAGCTGATTTGCCGTTTCATGAAATATCCCTTCCTGCCCTTGCCCTTCTTGAAACTAGTGGTTTCACCAACCATCAATAATTGATGCTCCTTCTTGATTTCTACTTTCGCGGTGTCAAACATCGTGAATACCTCAAGGATCATCATATCTATCCCTGAAATGTTATAGTTCATCACGAAGCTCTAGCAGCTTGGTGGCAATGACTTTGGAGAAACATCACTATCTCATCTGGAAGATTAACTCCCACTTGATTCAAGTGATTGTTGCACTCAGACAATCTGAGCACAAGCTCAACGATTGAGCTTTTCTCCCTGAGTTTGCAGGCTAAGAAAATCGCCGGAGGTCTTATACCTCTTGATGTGGGCACGAGCCTGAAATCCCAATTTCAGCCCTCGAAACATCTCATATGTTCCGCGATGTTTCGAAAACGTCTTTAGTGCCTCAACTCTAAACCGTTTAACTGAACTATCATGTAGTTATCAAAACGTGTATGTCCGATGTTCGCAACATCCACAAACGACGTTTGGGGTTCGGCACACTGAGCGGTGCATTAAGGACATAAGCTTTCTACTGTCTGCATAATTGCTACTTTCAACTTTCAACTATATTTTCTCTAGGAACATATCTAAACAATGGAACTAAAGCGCGAGCTTACGACATAATTTGCAAAAAGGTCTTTTGACTATGTTCAAGATAATTAAGTTCATCTTATGAACTCCCACTCAGATAGACATCCCTCTAGTCATCTAAGTGATTACATGATCCGAGTCACCTAGGCCGTGTCCGATCATCACGTGAGACGGACTAGTCATCATCGGTGAACATCTTCATGTTGATCGTATCTACTATACGACTCATGCTCGACCTTTCGGTCTCCGTGTTCCGAGGCCATGTCTGCACATGCTAGGCTCGTCAAATTAACCCTAAGTGTTTTCGCTGTGTAAAACTGTCTTACACCCGTTGTATGTGAACGTAAGAATCCATCACATCCGATCATCACGTGGTGCTTAGAAGCGACGAACTGTAGCAACGGTGCACAGTTAGGGGAGAACACTTCTTGAAATTTTGTAAGGGATCATCTTATTTACTACCGTCGTCCTAAGCAAACAAGATGCATAAACATGATAAACATCACATGCAATCAAATAGTGACATGATATGGCCAATATCATTTTGCTCCTTTTGATCTTCATCTTCGGGGCTCCATGATCATCATCGTCACCGGCACGACACCATGATCTCCATCATCATGATCTCCATCATCGTGTCTTCATGAAGTTGTCACGCCAACGACTACTTCTACTTCTATGACTAACGCGTTTAGCAATAAAGTAAAGTAGTTTACATGGCGTTCTTCAATGACACGCAGGTCATACAATAAATAAAGACAACTCCTATGGCTCCTGCCGGTTGTCATACTCATCGACATGCAAGTCGTGAATCCTATTACAAGAACATGATCAATCTCATACATCACATATCATTCATCACATTCTTCTTGGCCATATCACATCACATAGCATACCCTGCAAAAACAAGTTAGACGTCCTCTAATTGTTGTTGCATGTTTTACGTGGCTGCTATGGGTTTCTAGCAAGAACGTTTCTTACCTACGCAAGACCACAACGTGATATGCCAATTGCTATTTACCCTTCATAAGGACCCTTTTCATCGAATCCGTTCCGACTAAAGTGGGAGAGACTGGCACCCTCTAGCCACCTTATGCACCAAGTGCATGTCAATCGGTGGAACCTGTCTCACGTAAGAGTACGTGTAAGGTCGGTCCGGGCCGCTTCATCCCACAATACCATCGAAACAAGATTGGACTAGTAACGGTAAGCATATTGAACAACATCAACGCCCACAACTACTTTGTGTTCTACTCGTGCAAAGAATCTACGCAATAGACCTAGCTCATGATGCCACTGTTGGGGAACGTAGCAGAAATTCAAAATTTTCCTACGTGTCACCAAGATCTATCTATGGAGAGACCAGCAACGAGTAGAAAGAGAGTGCATCTACATACCCTTGTAGATCGCTAAGCGGAAGCGTTCAAGTGAACGGGATTGATGAAGTCGTACTCGTCGTGATTCAAATCACCGATGATCAAGTGCCGAACGCACGGCACCTCCGCGTTCAACACACGTACAGCCCGGTGACGTCTCCCACGCCTTGATCCAGCAAGGAGAGAGGGAGAGGATGAGGAAGACTCCATCCAACAGCAGCACAATGGCGTGGTGGTGGTGGAGGAGCGTGGCAATCCTGCAGGGCTTCGCCAAGCACCGCGGGAGAGGAGGAGTACTTGTGAGAGGGGGAGGGCTGCACCAGAACTTCGTCTGTAGCTCCCATGCGCCTCCCCACTATATATAGGGGTGGAGGGGCTGGTTTCTTGCCCTCCAAGTCCATTGGGGCGTTGGCCAAGGTGGGAGGAAAGAAATCTCATTATTTCCTTCCCCACCGATTGTTATCCCCCCTTTTTAGGGATCTTGATCTTATCCCTTCGGGATATGATCTTATTCCTTCTAAGGGGGGATCTTGGTGCGCCTTGACCAGGGGTGTGGGGCCTTGCCCCCACCACCCACGTCCATGTGGGTCCCCCCATGCAGGTGGGCCCCACTCCGGAACCTTCTAGAACCTTCCCGGTACAATACCGAAAAATCCCGAACATTTTCCGGTGGCCAAAATAGGACTTCCCATATATAAATCTTTACCTCCGGACCATTCCGGAACTCCTCGTGACGTCCGGGATCTCATCCGGGACTCCGAACAACATTCGGTAACCACATACAAGCTTCCTTTATAACCCTAGCGTCATCGAACCTTAAGTGTGTAGACCCTACGGGTTCGGGAGACATGTAGACATGACCGAGACGTTCTCCGGTCAATAACCAACAGCAGGATCTGGATACCCATGATGGCTCCCACATGTTCCACGATGATCTCATCGGATGAACCACGATGTCAAGGACTTAATCAATCCCGTATTCAATTCCCTTTGTCTATCGGTATGTTACTTGCCCGAGATTCGATCGTCGGTATCCAATACCTTGTTCAATCTCGTTACCGGCAAGTCACTTTACTCGTTCCGTAACACATCATCCCGTGATCAACTCCTTGGTCACATTGCGCATATGATGATGTCCTACCGAGTGGGCCCAGAGATACCTCTCCGTTTACACGGAGTGACAAATCTCAGTCTCGATCCGCATAAAACAATAGATACTTTCGGAGATACCTGTAGTGCACCTTTATAGTCACCCAGTTACGTTGTGACGTTTGATACACCCAAAGCACTCCTACGGTATCCAGGAGTTACACGCTCTCATGGTCGAAGGAAGAGATACTTGACATTGGCAAAGCTCTAGCAAATGAACTACACGATCTTTTGTGCTAGTCTTAGGATTGGGTCTTGTCCATCACATCATTCTCCTAATGATGTGATCCCGTTATCAACGACATCCAATGTCCATAGCTAGGAAACCATGACTATCTGTTGATCACAACGAGCTAGTCAACTAAAGGCTCACTAGGGACGTATTGTGGTCTATGTATTCACACGTGTATTACGATTTCCGGATAATACAGTTATAGCATGAATAAAAGACAATTATCATGAACAAGGAAATATAATAATAATACTTTTATTATTGCCTCTAGGGCATATTTCCAACAAAATGGCAATGCTTTGAGTGTTGAGTTGAGCTAATTGGCACTGATTAAATAAACTAATACCTCTCTTTAAGCAAGACTACTATGTTGCTAACTTTACCCATTAAGATAATGAGGGTGCTTCTATTTGTTAGTGTATGTTTCATCAACTAGTCCCACTATTATAGTAATCTTACTCTCTCAATATATGTGCCAATAGGGATGCTCCATTTTGGTGGAACTGCACAAAAACTTTGGGTGCTTCATTGCCTCGACAGCTTCCATCCTTTCCTGTCAGTCGCTAATCTCCGCTTGCTTTCTTCCTTTGCTGTCAGTCGCTTGGCTTATCTCGGCTTCCAGTAAAAGGAAATAGTAATTGATATGCTACCTCGCATAGGTTGGTACTGGTCTTTATCCTGATTATTGTGCCTATCATATGTATTGGTAATTTGGTATTGTTCTACTGTTTGCCGATTTCATAAAGGAGTAATTTGGAGCCTGAACTCGCAGGCAAATCATTACATCAGGTGATTTCAGTAGAACTACACAAAATGATCAGATGGACAGGTACTTATGCTGCTGCTATGTACTCCAAAGTTCACTCAGACAAGCATTGATGTTGACAAGAAGCGCCTATATTCATTTGAGTATCAACCGGCGTCAACCAATTGTCAAACTCCAAGTATTAGGAGAGTGAATACCAAAAATATTGCTTGGTGCATAGCCCAAAGAAACGCAGTCCAGTCTTTGGTCCCAACTTGTGCCTTTTGGTTATCGGCACATATGGTAGAGAACTATATAGCATGGAGTCTAAAGATTCCAGACAAGTTGGTTGACGTGTATATTCATCTGGCACTTAATCAGTCTGCACGCCAAGGATGCTCCATTTCAGTTGAACTGTACAAAAAATTTGGGTGGTTCATTTTCTCAACCGCCTCCTTTCTCGTCTGCAATGTAGAATTTTGGCGAGATACAGGACCAAGATGAGCCAGTAAACTAGTTGGATGAAAGTAGTGGCCAAGTTGCTCAAACCTCCCTCGGCACGAGGCCACTATTGGAGGATAAACCTACAAGCAAAGTTCAGATTGTTCATGCTGCCTCTTATGTACTCGAAAGTTTACTCGTACAAGAACTACTTTTAGCAAGAAGTACCTCTGATTGAACACCATTTACCAGTCTGTACCCTAGGTAATTAAAGTTCGTCCATGGATGATATTGGCTGTGATCTCAATCATTTGGATGCATAAACATACTGAATATGTGTATATCTGAATCTTTTTGTGAATTATGTATGAATATTGTCGTGTGATCTATCAATCATTTGGATGCATAGATATGTTGAGCTTGTGTATATATGAATCTTTTGAGTTGTTGATAGTGAATGTTGGCTATGAATATGAACGTGTCCTGTGAACCTGAGTTTGATATGAATGTTTACCTTTTCTGTTGTATTTGTGTATGAACTTGTTAGTATGCCTACTGTGGGGTATAAAACGCAGGTCTCTTATAAAAGTAATGTTGTGTCCAATTTATGTTTTCCCTTCTAACCACATTATATATAATTTATATTATTACTATTATCGTATATTTTATAGAGACTTATATATACATTATAAAAACATCCCACGTGTTATTAACTTATAAAAGTAAATGTTTAACGGAAGTTGGCAAGGAAAATCCTGGTTGTTTTTGACTCACAGGCAAGGAAAATCTTGGTGATTGCATACAAAAGCTTGCGAAGATTTTAAGGACCAATTTAATAATCCTATTATGCTCCATAGACTACAGCCCAACGCCGCAATAGAACCAGTTATAACCCTTCTCCTCCTCTCAATCTGCGACTCCACTGCCGCATTTTCCCATCTCCGAGTCGTTCCCGTCCGAGGCCTCGCCGTCGTCCACCGCCTCGCTGCGTTCGGTGCGGCGTGGTCAACAAACGAGAGTCATTGGAAGAGGACTGTATGTGGAGAGCCTGACGGCTGGGACCCACGAGGTCCATGGTCGCACGCAAGGAAAGTTCCTCCTTATTAAGCTAAAAAAATGTTTCCTCCACCTGACAGCTGGGACCCACCGGCTGTATCTTCGCACGGAAGGAAGTGCCTCCTTGTTTTGCGAAAAAAATTATTCATTCCGTTGACAGCTGGGACCCGTCAGATTTGGTGACTTACTTGTGAGCCTACTAAGCGGACGTGTACGCACGGCTTTGTCAACTTAATCAACAAATGATTCTAGCAGTTGGACCGTTGGATGTTAATCCAACAGCCGTGCTCCTTCTTCAACCTCTGTTCTTGCTCCTGTCTCCCGTGGGCGGCACTGCGGCTGTGCTGCCGCGCACCCGAACCAGTGAAGTTTCCCACTCCTCTCCATCTGCGACTCCACTGCCCCGTCTTCCCCATCTCCGGGTCGTTCCAGTCTGGGTGCGTTCGGCACGGTGTGGTCAACGTGGTCAACAGCCGAGAGTCATCGGAAGATGACTGTACGTGAGAGGCTGACAGTGGGGATGCACCATGCCCATGGACGCATGCATGCAACGGAACACGGCGAGGTCAACATGGTCAAGGAACGACTTCCATCGGAAGTATACTGTACGTGGAGAGTCTCAGCTGGGTCCACGGCCGCAGCAAGTAAGTGCCTCCTTATTACGCGGAAAATAATTATTCCTCCAACTGACAGCAGGGACCCACTGGACGGACCACCGTATTTTGCAAAAAAAAATGTTTGCCCCCTGACTGTTGGGACCCACCTGACGGGCCACCGTATTTCGCAAAAAAAACGTTCCCCCCCCCCTGTCAGCTCGGACCCACCAGAAGTGCCTCCTTATTATGCACAAAATAATGAATACCCTCCCCCCGGCTAGCTGGGACCCACCTTGGTGGGAGGATGACTTGTGAGCCTACTAAGTTGACGAGGATGAAGGGCTTTGTCAACTTCGTCAATATGAATGATTCTAGCTCTAGTGACCGTACGATGTCCATCCAACGACCGTAGTGCTTCTTCAACCTCTGGTCTTCTTGCTCCAGCCGCCCAAAGCAGCGTCGGTCGTGCCACATGCTCCTGCCTCCCGTGGTCGACTGTGCTGCCGCGGAGTCCTCACCGCCCCCTACTATTCCCACCGCTGGCCAGGCCCTGCGGCGACGGCAGCCTCACACCGCAACCGAACCAGTGAACCCTCGTACTCCTCCCCGCGCGGGCTTCCACTGCCGCGTCTTCCCCGGCTCCGCATCGTCCCCTTCCTAGGCCTCGCCGTCGTCCACCACTGTGGTGCTCTCCGCGCGGCGTGGTCAACGTGGTCAAGGAATGACTTCCATCGGAAGAGTACTGTACATGGAGAGGCTGACAGCTGGGTCCACGGCCACAACCCAGTTTTTTTTGTGATTTGCCAAGTAAGTCGCTTTGTCAGGCCTGTTGGGCTGCAAATCTTTCAAGACAAGGAGAGCTTTCATTCGGCTGGCCGAGAAAATGGCCCATCAGTAATGAGAAATGGGATGTACATTTTTAAAACACATCAAACAGGCAATTAGTTTCAAATATCTTTTTTTCATTTCGAGATTTTAAATTACATTAATTTTTATGCGTGGAGAATTTGTTGGATTTTATATTGATATACATTTATTTTTAAAATCAGTTTCAATGTGAGTCGAAATTTCGGGATTAAAAACAGTTCGGATCGCACTGAAGTATGCAAAATTTCATATAATTTTTTAACCGTGGCCACAATATGGGTTGTAAATCTAACAAAAAGAATATGGGCTAAAAAAACTTAAGAATTAGCAAATGGGATGTAAATTATTAGAAATAATGGCAGATGGGTTGTATGCAGTTTTCCACAGATTTGAGGCTTTCGTAAAAAAAAGGTTGACGCACAAGCAGTGACTGTTGGATGTCCATCCAATGGCCGTCATGCTTCTTCAATCTTTGCTCTTCCTGATCCAGCCGCTCAAACAAGCACCGGTGGGACTGCCTGCTCCCTCCTCCCCGCGGACGGCTGTGCTGCCGTGCAGGACTCACCGCCCCACCATACTCCCATCGCTGGCCTAGCCATCCCTCTACTCACCCACACCTGCTGTTATTCTCCGGCGACGGCGGACGAACCAGTAAACCCTCATACAGTCATACTCCCCTCCGCGTGGGAAACAGCTGCCGAGTCTTCCCTGCCTCCGTGTCGTTCCCTTCCTAGGCCTCACCGTCGTCCACCGCCCTGGTGCTCTCGGTGCGGCCTGGTCAACGTGGTCAACGACCCACATGCATCTGAAGTGGACTGTACGTGGAGAGGCTAACACACAAGGAAATGCCTCCTTATTACGCGCAAAATAATGATTCCTACATCTAACATCTGGGACCCACCAAAAGGGCCTCTGTATTTCGTGGAAAAAACGTTACCGCCGCTGACAGCTTGGACCCACCAGCTATGTCTTCGCACACAAGGAAGTGCCTCCTTATTACGCAAAAAAAATGAATACTCCCCCTGCTAGCTGGGACCCAGTACAGTGGCAGGCTGACTTGTGGGCCTACTAAGTTGACGGGGATGGAGGGCTTTGTCAACTTAGTCAATACTCCAGTGACCGTACGATGTCCATCCAACGGCCGTAGTGCATCATCAACCTCTGGTCTTCGTTCTCCAGCCGCCCAAAGCAGCGCCGGTCGTGCCGCATGCTCCTGCCTCCCGTGGCCGGTTGTGATACCGCGGAGGCCTCACCTCCCCCTACTACTCCCACCGCTAGCCAGGCCATCCCTCTACTCACCCACACCTCCTGTTATTCTGCGGCGATGGCAGCCTCAAACCGTAGCCGAACTAGTGAACCCTCGTACTCCTCTTCGCGTGGGCATCCACTGTTGCGTCTTCCCCGGCTCCGCGTCGTCCCCTTCCTAGGCCTCACCGTAGTCCACCGCCGTGGTGCTCTAGGCGCGGCGTGGTAAATGTGGTCAAGGAACAGCTTCCATCGGAAGAGTACTGTGCATGGAGAGGCTGACAGTTGGGTCCATGGCGGCCGCAAGGAAGTGCCTCCTTATTACGCGCAAAATAATTATTCCTCCACCTGATAGCTGGGACCCACCGGACGGGCCACCGTATTTTGTTAAAAAAATGTTTCCCCCCTGACTGCTGGGACCCACCAGCTACACCTTCGCACGCAAGGAAGTGTGTCCGGGCAAAAAAAACGATTCGCCCCCTGACTGCTGGGACCCACCAGCTACATATTCGCACGCAAGGAAGTGTGTCCGGGCAAAAAAAAACGATTCGCCCCCCTGACTGCTGGGACCCACCAGCTACATCTTCGCACGCAAGGAAGTGTCTGACAGTCGGGACCCACCTGGTCAAAGCGTACGTAGCGTTGTCATTCTGGTCGCAAACGTGTACGTACATGCTGGTCGATGTAGAGGCGTGCACGTGTCGTAATAGAGGCGCGCACGTGTCATAGTAGAGGCGCGCACGTAGCATGTACACGTACATATAGCGGCCAGGGTGCAAGAAAGAAAATATGGCCACGTACATACATACGGGCAGGGTCTCAAACGCCTACTCGCGCATACGTACATGGCTGGGTCGAAACGGAGAAACAGCGTCGTCGTTGTGTTCATGGGGAGGCAACGGAATGCGTTGTGTTCATGGGAAGGCAAAGGAATGCATCGTGTTCATGGGGAGGCAACGGAATGCGTCGTGTTCATCGGGAGGCAACTGAACGCGTGGGAGCCAACCGGCTGGGTCGGAATGGAATGCGTCATCGTGTTCATCGGGAGGGCTTGCATGGAACAGGCGATGGAAACGAGGCCTGGCGTACCGCAGAACAGAGGAAACGGACCTCCTACATTCAAAATGGGGGTCATGTTGATCGGGAGGGGTGTGGCGTACCGCAAAACAGACGAAACGGACCTCCTACGGTCGAAACAGGGGTCCTGTTGATCGGGAGGAGTGTGGTGTACCGCAAAACGGACGAAATGGACCTCCTACAGTCGAAACGGGGGTCCTGTTGATCGGGAGCGTTGTGGCGTACCGCAAAACGAACGAAGCGGACCTCCTACGGTCAAAACGGGGGTCCTGTTCATCGGTAGGGGTGTGGTGTACCGCAAAACGAGACTCCACGGGATACTGTTCATCTCCACCGTCGACCTCCTCCAACCTCCACGGGCTCCTGTTCATCCAGCCTCCACTGCGCGCTACTCCACTGGCTACTGTTCAACCACCCCTCCACCATCTACTGTTCATCCAGCCCTCCACACCACGGGGTCCTGTTCAACCACCCCTCCACGCGTACCCCTCC
>NC_041385.1:514860446-514881193 GCF_002162155.2 Triticum dicoccoides
CAACACTCACTGTTCATCCCAGAGGCAGCATCGATCGGCTTCAGTTAGCAGCAGTAGTGAAGGAATCACTCGATCGGGTTCAGTTAACAGCAATCGATCGACCGCTCGGGTTCAGTAATGCGTAGCCTGCAGTGCAATCGCCCGGGTTCAGTTAGAGCCCAACGCTTCGCTCGGGTTCAGTTAGAGCCAACGCCTCGCACACGCGTGCGTACCTGTACGAGAGAAACGCGCATCGCTCGGCCCCCGACCTCCCACCGTAACCGGCAACTCCCCGAAATTTTCCTCGCCCTCACTTCTACCATGATTTTTTCCGTCATGGACGGCCCAAAGAATGTCATGCAGCTGCGTCTCCGGCCCACCCAGGATGAAAAGCCCATTTTCTGTCATGATTTTTTGTCATAGAAGTAGGAGCCCACCACATCTATGATGATACCGGGTTTTGTCACAATTATCATCATAGAAGTGTCATATGTATGACAGAAAAAAAATTGTTCGGCCCAAAATGTCACGGATGTGTCTTTTTTTTGTAGTGTAGTGAAAGAGGTTAAAGACCTTGTAGGTGTGCGAATCCTTTCTGTAACCAAGCACAAAACCTTCATGTGCTTTCAGTGCAAATTTGGAAGTGTGGTGTGGATCCTTGATATAGCACCTAGCACCGAAGACTTTGAAATAACTTACGTTTGGCTTCTTACCAGTGAGTAGTTCATAAGATGTCTTCTTGAAGAATTTATGCAGATAAACTCTATTGATGATATGGCATGCAGTATCAATGGCTTCAGGCCAGAACTTTCTTGGAGTCTTGTACTCATCAAGCATCGTACGATCCATCTCAATAAGGGTCCTGTTCTTGTGCTCCACGACGCCATTTTGCTAAGGAGTGTATGGAGAAGAGAACTCATGTGTGACGGCCAGTGTATCAAGATAAGTGTTGCGGCATGTGTTCTTAAATTCCATGCCTGTGTCACTTCTGATGTGCTTGATCTTGATGCCATAGTTAGTCATGGCACAATTGGCAAATCATCTGAAGGCATCCTGCACTTCAATCTTGTAGAGAATTATGTGCACCCAGGTATATATAGAATAATCATCAAACAATTACGAAGCCATATAGATGTGCAGTGGTAGTAAGGGTAGAGTAGTGAGTAGGGCCAAATAAGTCCATGTGTAGTAGATCGAAGGGACGTGAAGTTGTCATGATTGTCTTCGAGGGATGTTTTGCCCTAGTCAACTTCCTGGCTTCGCAAGCACCACATAGATGGTCCTTCTTGAAATTGACACCCTCGATGCCTATGATGTGCTTCTTCTTCACGAGAGTGTGCAAGCTCCTCATGCTCGCATGTCCTAGCCTTTGGTGCCAAAGCTAACACTCAGAAGCTTTTGCTAGAAGACATACGGCAAGGTGTGGTCCTACGGAGAAATCTACCATATGCAGATCACCTCTTCGATAACCTTCGAAGACTAGAGATTTGTTAGAAGTCATTAGCACAAGGCAATGATATTTTCCAAATATCACAATCATGTCAAAATCACAAAGCATTGACACGGACATTAAGTTGTATCCTAGGGATTAAACAAGCATCACTTGATCCATGTGTTGATCCTCTGAGATAACAACTCTACCTAGGCCCAATACCTTGTTTTTACCAGTGTTAGCAAATGTGATATGGCTTTTAGTAGATGGTTGAGGAGTAGAATGTTGGAAATATGCCCTAGAAGCAATAATAAAATGATTATTATTATATTTCCTTGTTCATGATAATTGTCTATTATTCATGCTATAATTGTGTTATCCAGAAATCATAATACATGTGTGAATACATAGACCATAACATGTCCCTAGTAAGCCTCTAGTTGACTAGCTCGTTGATCAATAGATAGTCATGGCTTCCTGACTATGGACATTGGATGTCATTGATAACGGGATCACATCATTAGGAGAATGATGTGATGGACAAGACCCGATCCTAAGCATAGCACAAGATCGTGTAGTTCGTTTGCTAGAGCTTTTCCAATGTCAAGTATCATTTCCTTAGACCATGAGATCGTGTAACTCCCGGATATTGTAGGAGTGCTTTGGGTGTACCAAACGTCACAACGTAACTGGGTGACTATAAAGGTATACTACAGGTATCCCCGAAAGTATCTGTTGGGTTGACACGGATCGAGACTGGGATTTGTCACTCCATATGATGGAGAGGTATCTCTGGGCCCACTCGGTAATGCATCATCATAATGAGCTCAATGTGACCAAGTGGTTGGTCATGGGATCATGCATTATGGTACGAGTAAAGTGACTTGCCGGTAATGAGATTGAACGAGGTATTGGGATACCGACGATCGAATCTCGGGCAAGTAACGTACCGATTAACAAAGGGAATTGTATACGGGATTACTTGAATCCTCGACATCATGGTTCATCCAATGAGATCATCGTGGAACATGTGGGAGCCAACATGGGTATCCAGATCCCGCTGTTGGTTATTGACCGGAGAGTCGTCTCTGTCATGTCTGCGTGTCTCCCGAACCCGTAGGGTCTAAACACTTAAGGTTCGGTGACGCTAGGGTTGTAGAGTTATTAGTATGCGGTAACCCAAAAGTTGTTAGGAGTCCCGGATGAGATCCCGGACGTCATGAGGAGTTCCAAAATGGTCCGGAGGTGAAGATTTATATATAGGAAGTCCAGTTTCGGCCACCGGGAAAGTTTCGGGGGCCACCGGTATTGCACCGGGACCACCGGAAGGGTCCCGGGGGTCCACCGGGTGGGGCCACCTATCCCGGAGGGCCACATGGGCTGAAGTGGGAGGGGAACCAGCCCCTGGTGGGCTGGTTCACTCCCCTTGGGCCTCCCCTGCGCCTAGGGTTGGAAACCCTAGGGGTGGGGGGGTGCCCCACTTGGCTTGGGGGGCAAGTTCCCCCCCTTGGCCCCCCCCCCATGAGATGGGATCTCTAGGGGCCGGGGCCCCCCCAGGGCCCCTATATAAAGAGGGGGAGGGAGGTCTACGCACCCTAGTCCCTAGCGCCTCCCTCTCCCCCCGTACCACCTCTCCCTCTCCCTGAGCTTGGCGAAGCCCTGCCGAGATCGCCGCTACTTCCACCACCACGCCGTCGTGCTGCTGGATCTCCATCAACCTCTCCTTCCCCCTTGATAGATCAATAAGGAGGAGACGTCTTCCCAAGCGTACGTGTGTTGAACGCGGAGGTGCCGTCCGTTCGGCACTACGATCTTCGGTGATTTGGATCACGACGAGCACGACTCCCTCAACCCCATTCTCTTGAATGCTTCCACTCGCGATCCACAAGGGTATGTAGATGCACTCGTCTCTCTCTTTGCTAGATGACTCCATAGATTGATCTTGATGAAGTGTAAAAAAAAATTATTTTCTGCAACGTTCCCCAACAGTGGCATCATGAGCTAGGTCTATGCGTAGTTTCTATGCACGAGTAGAACACTATCTTGTTGTGGGCGTAGATGTTGTCAATTTTCTTGCCACTACTAGTCTTATCTTGTTTCGGCGGCATCGTGGGATGAAGCGGCCTGGACCGACCTTACACGTACGCTTACGTGAGACAGGTTCCACCGACTGACATGCACTAGTTGCATAAGGTGGCTAGCGGGTGTCTGTCTCTCCCACTTTAGTCGGATCGGATTCGATGAAAAGGGTCCTTATGAAGGTAAATAGAAATTGGCATATCACGTTGTGGTTTTATGTAGGTAAGAAACGTTCTTGCTAGAACCCTATTGCAGCCACGTAAAAACATGCAACAACAATTAGAGGACGTCTAACTTGTTTTTGCAGCATATGCCTTGTGATGTGATATGGCAAAAAAGGATTGTGATGAATGATATATATGTGATGTATGAGATTGATCATGTTCTTGTAATAGGAATCACGACTTGCATGTCAATGAGTATGACAACCGGCAGGAGCCATAGGAGTTGTCTTAATTATTGTATGACATGCGTGTCAATGAATAAACGCCATGTAATTACTTTACTTCATTGCTAAACCGTTATCCATAGTAGTAGAAGTAATAGTTGGCGAACAACTTCATGGAGACACGATGATGGAGATCATGATGATGGAGATCATGGTGCCATGCCGGTGACGAAGATGATCATGGCGCCCCGAAGATGGAGATCAAAGGAGCAATATGATATTGGCCATATCATGTCACTATTTGATTGCATGTGATGTTTATCATGTTTTTGCATCTTATTTGCTTAAAACCACGGTAGTAAATAAGATGATCCCTCACAATAATTTCTAGAAAGTGTTCCCCCTAACTGTGCGCCATTGCGAAAGTTCGTTGTTTCGAAGCACCACGTGATGATCGTGTCTGATAGATTCCAACATCCACATACAACGGGTGTAAGACAGATTTACACATGCAAAACACTTAGGTTGACTTGATGAGCCTAGCATGTACAAACATGGCCTTGGAACACAAGAGACCGAAAGGTCGAACATGAGTCGTATGGAAGATACGATCAACATGGAGATGTTCACCGATGATGACTAGTCTGTCTCACGTGATGATCGGACACGGTCTAGTTGAGTCGGATCATGTATCACTTAGATGTCTAGAGGGATGTCTAATCTGAGTGGGAGTTCATTAAATAATTTGATTAGATGAACTTAATTATCATGAACTTAGTCTAAAAACCTTTGCAAAATGTCTTGTAGATCAAATGGCCCACACTCATGTCAACCTCAACTTCAACGCGTTCCTAGAGAAAACCAAGCTGAAAGATTATGGCAGCAACTATACGGACTGGGTCCGGAACCTGAGGATCATCCTCATAGCTGCCAAGAAAGCATATATCCTAGAAGCACCGCTAGGTGACGCACCCATCCCAGAGAACCAAGACGTTATGAACGCTTGGCAGTCACGTGCTGATGATTACTCCCTCGTTCAGTGCGGCAGGCTTTACAGCTTAGAACCGGGGCTCCAAAAGCGTTTTGAGCAACACGGAGCATATGAGATGTTCGAAGAGCTGAAAATGGTTTTCCAAGCTCATGCCCGGGTCGAGAGATATGAAGTCTCCGACAAGTTCTACAGTTGTAAGATGGAGGAAAATAGTTTTGTCAGTGAGCACATACTGAAAATGTGTGGGTTGCACAACCGCCTGTCCCAGCTGGACATTAACGTCCCGGACGAGGCGGTCATTGACAGAATCCTTCAGTCGCTCCCACCTAGCTACAAGAGCTTTGTGATGAACTACAATATGCAGGGGATGGTGAAAACTATTCCTGAAGTATTTTCAATGCTGAAATCAGCGGAGGTGGAAATCAAAAAGAAACATCAAGTGTTGATGGTCAATAAAACCACTAAGTTCAAGAAAGGCAAGGGTAAGAAGAACTTCAAGAAGGACGGCAAGGGAGTTGCCACGCCCGGTAAGCCAGTTGCCAGGAAGAAGCCAAAGAATGGACCCAAACCTGAGACTGAGTGCTTTTATTGCAAGGGAAGCGAACACTGGAAGCGGGACTGCCCCAAATACTTAGCGGACAAGAAGGCCGGCAACACTAAAGGTATATGTGATATACATGTAATTGATGTGTACCTTACCAGTACTCGTAGTAGCTCCTGGGTATTTGATACCGGTGCGGTTGCTCATATTTGTAACTCAAAACATGAGCTGCAGAATAAGAGGAGACTGGCGAAGGACGAGGTGACGATGCACGTCGGGAATGGTTCCAAGGTCGATGTGATCGCCATCGGCAATATACCTCTACATTTACCTACGGGATTAGTTTTAAACCTCAATAATTGTTATTTAGTGCCAGCTTTGAGCATGAACATTGTATCTGGATCTCGTTTAATATGAGATGGCTACTCATTTAAATCCGAGAATAATGGTTGTTCTATTTATATGAGAGATATGTTTTATGGTCATGCCCCGCTGGTCAATGGTTTATTCTTAATGAATCTCGAATGTGATGTTACACATATTCATAGTGTGAATACCAAAAGATGTAAGATTCATAATGATAGTCCCACATATCTGTGGCACTGCCGCCTTGGTCACATTGGTGTCAAACGCATGAAGAAGCTCCATACAGATGGAGTTTTGGAGTCTCTTGATTTCGAATCATTTGACACGTGTGAACCATGCCTCATGGGTAAAATGACCAAGACTCCATTCTCCGGAACAATGGAGCGAGCAACCAACTTATTGGAAATTATACATACTGATGTGTGCGGTCCAATGAGCGTTGAGGCTCGCGGTGGCTATCGTTATGTTCTCACTCTCACTGATGACTTAAGTAGATATGGGTATGTCTACTTGATGAAACACAAGTCTGAGACCTTTGAAAAGTTCAAGGAATTTCAGAATGAGGTTGAGAATCAACGTGACCGAAAAATAAAGTTCTTACGATCAGATCGTGGAGGAGAATATTTAAGTCACGAATTTGGTGCGCACTTAAGGAAATGTGGAATCGTTTCACAACTCACGCCGCCTGGAACACCTCAGCGTAACGGTGTGTCCGAGCGTCGTAATCGCACTCTATTGGATATGGTGTGACCTATGATGTCACTCACCGATTTACCGCTATCATTTTGGGGATACGCTCTAGAGACAGCTACATTCACTTTAAATAGGGCACCGTCTAAATCCGTTGAGACGACACCGTATGAATTATGGTTTGGGAAGAAACCTAAGCTGTCGTTTCTAAAAGTTTGGGGATGCGATGCTTATGTCAAGAAACTTCAACCTGAAAAGCTCGAACGCTAGTCGGAAAAATGCGTCTTCATAGGATACCCTAAGGAAACCATTGGGTATACCTTATACCTCAGATCCGAAGGCAAGATCTTTGTTGCCAAGAACAGGTCCTTTCTAGAGAAAGAGTTTCTCTCGAAAGAAGTAAGTGGGAGGAAAGTGGAACTTGATGAAGTACTACCTCTTGAACCGGTAAGTAGTGCAGCTCAGGAAGATGTTCCTGTGGTGCGTGCACCAACTAGAGAGGAAATTAATGATGATGATCAAGGTACTTCGGATCAAGTTACTACTGAACTTCGTAGGTCCACGAGGACACGTTCCACACCAGAGTGGTATGGCAACCCTGTCCTGGAAATCATGTTGTTAGACAACGGTGAACCTTCGAACTATGAAGAAGCAATGGCAGACCCAGATTCCAACAAATGGCTTGAATCCATGCAATCCGAGATAGGATCCATGTATGAAAACAAAGTGTGGACTTTGACAGACTTGCCCGATGATCGGCGAGCGATAGAAAACAAATGGATCTTTAAGAAGAAGACGGACGCGGATGGTAATGTTACCATCTATAAAGATCGACTTGTCGCTAAGGGTTATCGACAAGTTCAAGGGGTTGACTATGATGAGACTTTCTCTCCCGTAGCGAAGCTGAAGTCCGTCCGAATCATGTTAGCAATTGCCGCATACTATGATTATGAGATATGGCAGATGGACGCCAAAACAGCATTCCTTAACAGCTATCTTAAGGAAGAACTGTATATGATGCATCCGGAAGGTTTCGTCAATCCTGAGAATGCTAACAAGGTATGCAAACTCCAGCGATCCATTTATGGGCTGGTGCAAGCATCTCGGAGTTGGAACATTCGCTTTGATGATATGATCAAAGCGTTTGGGTTTATGCAGACTTATGGAGAAGCCTGCGTTTACAAGAAAGTGAGTGGGAGCTTTGTAGCATTTCTCATATTATATGTAGATGACATACTTTTGATGGGAAATGATATAGAACTTTTGGACAACATTAAGGCCTACTTGAATAAGTGTTTTTCAATGAAGGACCTTGGAGAAGCTACTTACATATTAGGCATCAAGATCTATAGGGATAGATCGAGACGCCTCATAGGTCTTTCACAAAGCACATACCTTGATAAGATATTGAAGAAGTTCAATATGGATCAGTCCAAGAAGGGGTTCTTGCCTGTGTTGCAAGGTGTGAAATTGAGCTTAGCTCAAAGCCCGACCACGGCAGAAGATAGAGAAAAGATGAGTGTCATCCCCTATGCCTCGGCTATAGGGTCTATTATGTATGCCATGTTGTGTACCAGACCTGATGTAAACCTTGCCGTAAGTTTGGTAGGAAGGTACCAAAGTAATCCCGGCATGGAACACTGGACAACGGTCAAGAATATCCTGAAGTACCTGAAAAGGACTAAGGATATGTTTCTCGTTTATGGAGGTGATGAAGAGCTCGTCGTAAAGGGTTACGTCGACGCTAGCTTCGACACAGATCTGGATGACTCTAAGTCACAAACCGGATATGTATATATTTTGAATGGAGGGGCAGTAAGCTGGTGCAGTTGCAAGCAAAGCGTTGTGGCGGGATCTACATGTGAAGCGGAGTACATGGCAGCCTCGGAGGCAGCGCATGAAGCAATCTGGATGAAGGAGTTCATCACCGACCTAGGAGTCATACCCAATGCATCAGGGCCGATCACTCTCTTTTGTGACAACACTGGAGCTATTGCCCTTGCCAAGGAGCCCAGGTTTCACAAGAAGACCAGGCACATCAAGCGTCGCTTCAACTCCATTCGTGAAAATGTTCAAGATGGAGACATAGATATTTGCAAAGTGCATACGGATCTGAATGTCACAGATCCGTTGACTAAACCTCTTCCGCGAGAAAAACATGATCAACACCAGAACTCTATGGGTGTTCGATTCATCACAATGTAACTAGATTATTGACTCTAGTGCAAGTGGGAGACTGTTGGAAATATGCCCTAGAGGCAATAATAAAATGATTATTATTATACTTCCTTGTTCATGATAATTGTCTATTATTCATGCTATAATTGAGTTATCCGGAAATCATAATACATGTGTGAATACATAGACCATAACATGTCCCTAGTAAGCCTCTAGTTGACTAGCTCGTTGATCAACAGATAGTCATGGTTTCCTGACTATGGACATTGGATGTCATTGATAACGGGATCACATCATTAGGAGAATGATGTGATGGACAAGACCCAATCCTAAGCATAGCACTAGATCGTGTTGTTCGTTTGCTAGAGCTCTTACAATGTCAAGTATCATTTCCTTAGACCATGAGATCGTGTATCTCCCGGATACCGTAGGAGTGCTTTGGGTGTACCAAATGTCACAACGTAAGTGGGTGACTATAAAGGTATACTAAAGGTATCCCCGAAAGAATCTGTTGGGTTGACACAGATCGAGACTGGGATTTGTCACTCCGTATGACGGAGAGGTATCTCTGGGCCCACACGGTAATGCATCATCATAATGAGCTCAATGTGATCAAGTGGTTGGTCACGGGATCATGCATTACGGTATGAGTAAAGTGACTTGCCGGTAACGAGATTGAACAAGGTATTGGGATATCGACAATCGAATCTCGGGCAAGTAACATACCGATTAACAAAGGGAATTGTATACGGGATTACTTGAATCCTCGACATCGTGGTTCATCCAATGAGATCATCGTGGAACATGTGGGAGCCAACATGGGTATCCAGATCCCGCTGTTGGTTATTGACCGGAGAGTCGTCTCGGTCATGTCTGCGTGTCTCCCGAACCCGTAGGGTCTACACACTTAAGGTTCGGTGACACTAGGGTTGTAGAGATATTAGTATGCGGTAACCCGAAAGTTGTTCGGAGTCCCGGATGAGATCCCGGACGTCACGAGGAGTTTCAGAATGGTCCGGAGGTGAAGATTTATATATAGGAAGTCCAGTTTCGGTCACCGGGAAAGTTTTGGGGGTCACCGGTATTGTACCCGGACCACCGGAAGGGTCCCGGGGGTCCACCGGGTGGGGTCACCTATCCCGGAGGGCCACATGGGATGAAGTGGGAGGGAAACCAGCCCCTGGTGGGCTGGTGCGCCACCCTTGGGCCTCCCCTGCGCCTAGGGTTGGAAACCCTAGGGGTGGGGGGGCGCCCCACTTGGCTTGGGGGGCAAGTTCCCCCCCCCTTGGCCGTCGCCCCCCATGAGATGGGATCTCTAGGGGATGGCGCCCCCCCCCAGGGCCCCTATATAAAGAGGGGGGAGGGAGGTCTGCGCACCCTAGTCCCTGGCGCCTCCCTCTCCCCCCGTACCACCTCTCCCTCTCGCTGAGCTTGGCGAAGCCCTGCCGAGATCGCCGCTACTTCCACCACCACGCCGTCGTGCTGCTGGATCTCCATCAACCTCTCCTTCCCCCTTGCTGGATCAAGAAGGAGGAGACGTCTTCCCAACCGTACGTGTGTTGAACGTGGAGGTGCCGTCCGTTCGGCACTAGGATCTTCGGTGATTTGGATCACGACGAGCACGACTCCCTCAACCCCGTTCTCTTGAATGCTTCCGCTCGCGATCTACAAGGGTATGTAGATGCACTCGTCTCTCTCATTGCTAGATGACTCCATAGATTGATCTTGGTGAAGCATAGAAAAATTTTATTTTCTCCAACGTTCCCCAACATAGAATCCATGAGAAGACTTTGATCACCAGTCATGTGGTTAGTGCATCCACTATCCATCATCCATTCAGTAGCTTTCGGAGTGGTACCCTATAGTGCAGTTAGTAGGATAGGCTTCACAAAGAGTATTGTGAAGGAGAAACATTTGACGAACAAGGATACTATGAAATGTAAGATTCTTGGATGGTAAGATAGGATGTTCATCAAGGAATCCATGGACGAAGTAAATGGTAAGACCATTTTGGCATTTTATCTTGCGTCTAACAAGCTATTTTAGGTTCCCGGTATTGTCTTCAAAAGTTAATGATTCTCGGCTAGAGACCCAAGCCTGCAAGAGAAATTAATTCTTCTTAACCATCCACATCGTAAGGGTGGCTTAGAAGCAATGAGTCTAAGTGCAACATCAGAGAATTTTGGCTTTGAAGCCCTAGAAAAAAGTTTTGCAGAAGGTGAATAATACTCAAATGAATAAGCAGAAAAGTTCTTTGATTTGTGAACATATCAGTTCGAAGAGACATGCTCATATTCATGAGTCTGGTGATAGTTTCCCTGCTAAACATTGGTGTTAGGTGACCATAGAGGTCCTTTGTCTGTATGAAGCCTTTGGGCCATATGAAGCCTTTGGTCTGGGATTTGTCTTCTTCCCAGGTGGTGTCATGATGAAATTTATGGTAAGCTTCTCAAGACAACTTTTAGGAACCCAAATCTTCTTCATAAGTGATCCATTCCTGCAATTAGTTCCAATAAACCTGGCAAATACTTCACCATTCTGATTCTTAAATAGTGTATAGTTTGAGTCAAATGACTCATCAATGATAATAGGGTTAGCACAAGTGAAGCCAGATAAGGTGGATGGATCCACTGAAGGGCCCTTTGCAGCTACCCATGTGGTTTTGGGGTACTGCTCAGGCTTCCAGTAGGAACCATCAACATTCATTTTCCTCTCGAACCCAACACCCTTTTTCCCTAGGTTTCGGTTCAGAATCTTCTTTTTGATGACATCACATAGAATCTGATGCCCCTTGAGGCTTTTGTACGTGCCTATTTCAAGCAATGTCTTCAACCTGGCATTCTCATCAGCAATAGTAGTGGCATCCTCAGACGAGGGGTTAGTTACCACATCAACAGATGAAGACACTGCAACTTCAGAAGCAGTAGAGCATTCAGCAGTAAAGATAGCATTATCATGCTCAAGTCATTTTAAGCAAGGTGTCACAAACTCTTCCTGAGCGGAACTGGTCTATTGAGCGAGTAGTGAATCATTTTCCTTTTGAAGATCTTCATGCGACGCTTTCAGTTTCTCTAGATCTTGCTTCCTCTGAAGATAATCATAGGAAAGCTTCTCATGATCATCTAAGAGGGTTTCATGGCACCTTGCAAAATCCTCATACTTAACACAAATATTTTTATGTCTTCGATTAAGGACCGAGTTCGATTCATTTCCTCGTTCAACATGTCATCACTTTTGTTTAGCAATTTTTGAATATTTTCCATAGCAGTTTGTTGCTTAGTTGCAATTTTAGAGTTTTATAGCTGGGTTTGGATTCACATTCAGAGTCATCTTCACTGGAGGTCTGAAAGTAAGCATCACGTGAGTTTACCTTAGCACCTCTTCCCATGAAGCAGTAGGTGGGAGCAGAATCATCGTCATCATTGGCTTCAGCATCGGCATCGTGACCATTGTCTTCAGTGTTGAAGATGGACTTGGCGATGAATGTCGAAGCTAGAGCCAGGCTTGCCACACCTGAATCAGACTCCTCCTCAGACTCCACCTCCGCCTCCTCAGAAGCAGACTCCTCCTCTGAATCCATTTCCTTGCCAATGAATGTGCGAGCCTTGCTAGATGAGCTCTTCTTGTGAGATGAAGACTTTGAAGAAGACTTTGAGGATTTCTTCTTCTTCTTATCATCAAAGTTATATTCCTTGCTCTTCTTCTTTTTCTTGGTTTCCTTTTCCCACCGAGGACAATCAGAAATGTAGTGACCCAGCTTCTTGCATTTGTGGCATGTTCTCTTCTTGTAGTCATGAGTGGAAGCCTCGTCATTCTTGGAGCTGGATCTTGAAGATTTTCCGAAGCGATTCTTCTTGGATAACTTTTGGAACTTTCTCACAAGCATTGCTAGCTCTTTGCCTAAGTCTTTAGGATCATCAGAACTGCAGTCAGATTCTTCAGATGTGGATACAACCTTTGCCTTCAAAGCAAGAGATTGGCCATAGTTGGGACCATAGATATCTCTCTTCTCAGATAGCTAGAACTCATGTGTGTTGAGCCTCTCAAGTATGTCAGATGGATTGAGAGCCTTGAAGTCAGGACGTTCTTGGATCATCATTGCTAGAGTGTCAAATGAGCTGTCAAGTGATCTCGGTAGCTTCTTCATGACTTCATGCTTGGTGATCTCAGTGCCGCCAAGAGCACAAAGCTCATTGGTGATATCAGTAAGATGGTCAAAGGTGTGCTGGATGTTTTCATTGTCAAGCCTTTTGAAGCGGTTGAAGAGATTGCAAAGCACATCTATTCTTGAGTCTCTCTGAGTTGAGACGCCTTCGTTGACCTTGGACAGCCAGGCCCGGACTAGCTTCGCAGACTCAGAGCACTCACATGGCCATATTGTCCTTTGGTCAGATGACCACACAAATGATGTTCTTGCCAGTTGAGTCCAGTTGCGCGAATCTCTTCACATCAGCCGCGGTGACACCTTCACAAACTTTGGGAACTCCAGTCTTGATGACATACCAGAGGTCATTGTCAATGGCTTCAAGATGCATGCGCATCTTATTCTTTCGGTAGGCGTAATAGGTGCCATCAAAGACGGGGCACATAGCGGAGACCTTGATTATCCCTAAAGTCGATATAGCTAAAACTCCATGTGGTTAAACTGAATCACATAGAATAAGGGAGCACCTTGCTCTGATACCAATTGAAAGTGCTAGTTATCGACTAGAGGGGTGAATAGGCGATTTTATGAAAGTCTTCAAGACAGACAATGTCTTTAAAGACAGATAACCAAATACAACCTACACAGTATGCAACGGAAGATAAACTACACTAGCCAGGCCATAGTCTAGTAAATAGTACAGAGTAAACACGAAGACAAACAACAGCTAGGTAGAGTGGACCAGACTAGGAAGATAGTATGAAGCCAAACATGCAAACAGAAAGAATGTCTTCACACAGTGAAGTCAAACAGAGCAGGCAAGCAACGACTTCATGAAGCAAAACTGTAAGTAAAGGGTAAAGTGATAGAATCAGTTGCTTGACGAAGACATGGATTTGGCAGACCAGTTCCAGTTGCTGTGACAACTGTACATCTGATTAAGGAGGCTGAGATTGAACTCAGAAGACCGCGTCTTCACCTTATTCCCCTTGAGCTAAGGACACTTAGTCCTCGCTGAGGGAGTCTTGGATTAGGGGGTATCCGGACAGCCGGACTGTTGGACTATGAAGATACAAGATTGAAGACTTCGTCCCGTGTCCGGATGGGACTCTCCTTTGCGTGGAAGGCAAGCTTGGCGATTCGGATATGTAGATCTCCTTCTCTGTAACCGACTCTGTGTAACCCTAGCCCTCTCCGGTGTCTATATAAACCGAAGGGTTTAGTCCGTAGGACGACAACAATCATAATCATAGGCTAGCTTCTAGGGTTTAGCCTCTACGATCTCGTGGTAGATCAACTCTTGTAATACTCATATCATCAAGATCAATCAAGCAGGAAGTAGGGTATTACCTCCATCGAGAGGGCCCGAACCTGGGTAAACATCGTGTCCCCAGCCTCCTGTTACCATTAGCCTTAGACGCACAGTTTGGGACCCCCTACCCGAGATCCGCCGGCTTTGACACTGACATTGGTGCTTTCATTAAGAGTTCCACTGTGTCGTCGCAATAGGGCTTGATGGCTCCTTCAATAATCTTCAACGACGCAATCCAAGGGGAGGTTTTCCTTCCCGGATAGATCTTCGTATTCGGCGGCTTCGCACTGTGGGCCAATTCGCTTGGCCATCTGGAGCAGATCGACAGCTACGCCCCTGGCCACCAGGTTAGGTTTGGAAGCCTAAACTACACTGCCAACATCCGCGGAGACTTGATCTTCGACGGATTTGAGCCCATGTCAGGTGCGCAGAACAGTCCCGACGAGCATGACTTAGATCTGTCATCGGACAGTATTCGGGGGTCGCGTCTGCGGCTGCCCCGGGAAATAATGCGGAGCAGATTGTGCCATCCGAGGGAGGGTGGATGGACCCCGCCCCGGAGGCCGCACACTCATCAGCCTTGGAGTCAAACACTCATTCCACCTCCTATGAGGTCGGTGCCATCGGACCTTCGGACTCATCTCCGGCTATAGGATCCAAACCGCGTATGCCCGGACCTATCAAATCTGATTGGGCACCGGTCATGGAGTTCACCTCTGCGGATATCTTTCAGCACTCGCCCTTGGGCGATGTGCTAAACTCATTAAGGTCTCTCTCTTTGTCAGGAGACTCTTGGCCGAACTATGTCCGGCTCAAGTGGGAAGCGGACGGCGAAGAAATTCGTTCCCCACCCACCACCCACTTAATAGCCACTATCGACGACTTAACCGACACGTTGGATTTCGACTCCGAAGACATCGATGGTACTTACGGCGATGCAGGAGAAGAACAGGAACCACTGCCCACCGGGCGCTGGACTGCCACCTCATCATATGATATATATATATATATATATATATGGTGAACACGCCAAAAGAAGGCGATGGTGAGGACACAACAAAGGATAAACCCCTCGATAAGCCACCAAAGCGACGTTGTAGGCGCCGCTCTAAATCCAGCCAGAGTAAAAACAACACAAGAAAGAATAACACCACGGTCGACTCCAATGGAAACGACGACCCCATGGACCCAGCGATGGAGCAGGATGAGCCAGGGGACGATGAACATAGTCCAGAGCCGACGTCAGATGACGCCGATCCCGAGGGTAAAATTTAGCAACCTGTCCCCGGAGAACAGAACAGTCTGGACGATGACGCATTCATCATCCCGGAAAAACACTTGGAACAAGAGAACCTCCATCAAAGTCTTATTGCCACGGCGAGGAGCTTGAAGAAGCAGAAGCAAAGGCTTAAAGCCGCGCAGGATACGCTCAACCGCAGATGGAACAAAGTGCTTGACAATGAAGACAAATATGGCGATAACCGCCACACAAAGAGCTACCCAAAGCGCAAGCTACTACCCGAATTCGACGATGAGGCCATAGATACCATTCCGCCGAAAAACAATACGGTCGATCAGCCGGACCGACCAGCCCGTGGCCGCGACAAAGCGACTACTGATGTCGCACACAAGTCAGCACACGATTTATGTGAGCTCTTGGACAAAAAAGCCGGTGTAGCCAGGTCCATCTTTGGATTTAGAAAACGTGCCCCGGCGCAGGATCATGGCCACCAAAATGATTGTACCGATGGAATACCAGCTCGGAATCAACACTGAACACAACAACCGTCGACAGCATGCCATGACACATCCAAATACAGGGGAGCCGTGCACCCCCTGTGCTTCACCGATGAGGTGCTGGATCATGAATTTCTAGAGGGATTTAAGCCCGTAAATATAGAGGCATATGACGAAATGACAGACCCTGGGGTCTGGATTGAGGACTTTATCCTCCATATCCACATGGCTCGCGGAGACGATCTCCACGCCATTAAATACCAGCCCCTCAAGATAAGAGGACCAGCTCGGCATTAGTTGAAAAGCCTCCCCGAAAACTCCATTGGAAGTTGGGAGGAACTTGAGGATGCTTTCAGGGCCAATTTTCAAGGGACCTATGTCTGACCTTCGGATGCAGACGATTTAAGTCACATAATTCAACAGCCCGGAGAGTCAGCCCAAAAACTTTGGAACAGATTTCTTAGTAAGAAGAATCAAATTGTTGATTGTCCGGATGCAGAAGCCTTGGCGGCTTTCAAACATAGTATCCGAGACGAATGGCTCGCTAGACACCTCGGCCAAGAAAAGCCGAGGACAATGGCAGCCCTTACAAGCCTTATGACCCACTTTTGCGCGGGCGAGGACAGCTGGCTGGCCCGTAGCAGCACCAGCGACCCAGGCACATCCGAAGTTAGGGATGGCAACGGGAAGCCGTGACGCAATAAAAACAAGCGTCGAAACAATGAAGACAGCCCAGATAACACGACGGTCAATGCCGGATTCAGGGGCTCTCGACCCGGTCAACGGAAGAAGCCATTTAAAGGCATTAGGGATGGACCGTCCAGCCTAAATAAGATTCTAGACAAGTTATGTTAGATTCATGGCACCCCCGAAAATCCTGCAAACCACACCCACAGAGAGTGATGGGTTTTTAAGCAGGCCGGCAAGCTAAATGCCGAACACAAGGGGAGGGAGACGCCAAGTGAAGACGAGGATGAGCCCCGCCAGCCGAATACTGGGGAACAAAAAAATTCCCACCAACAGTCAAAACAGTGAATATGATATACGCAACTCACATTCCAAAGAGAAGGTGCAAACGCGCACTCTGAGACATATACGCTGCAGAACCCGTTGCCCCCAAATACAATCCCTGGTTGGCCTGCTCGATCACCTTTGATCGCACGGATCATCCGACTAGTATTCTTCACGGAGGATCGGCCGCCTTAGTGCTTGACCCAGTCATTGATGGATACCATCTCACTTGAGTCCTCATGGACGGCGGCAGTAGTCTTACCGTGATATATCAGGACACTGTCCGCAAAATGGGGATAGACCCGTCAAGAATCAGCCAAAGTAATACTACCTTTAAAGGAGTGATACCAGGCGTCGAGGCCCGCTGCACGGGCTCTCTAATACTAGAGGTTGTATTCGGTTCTCCCGACAACTTCAGAAGCAAAGAACTAATCTTCGACATCGCTCCATTTCGAAGTGGCTATCACGCACTACTTGGGAGAACGACCTTTGCTCATTTTAAGCAGTACCGCACTACACCTATCTTAAACTTAAGATGCCCGGTCCATGTGGCGTCATTACAGTTAGCGGAAATACCAAGCGCTCCTTACGTGCGGAAGAATATGTGGCGGCTCTAGGAGCCGAACACTGAGCGGCCCCTCCAACCAGAATTGGTCGTCGGGACCACGAACACGGTTAGATGAGTCCGGCGCCCCACCAGGTGTAACACCTCAGATGAACCTAAGCTTGGGTTGATAGATATACCCCTATAGGTGGTGCTAGGGGCTGCTCACAAGAAGAAGCCTATAGTTCGGCTCGACCCTATTAATATAATAACATATTGCATTCTCATGGTTTGTTTAGATTAACCACCTCTTTGCATGAAATTTTTCACCAAGGTTTTCCCTTTTTACAGATGATCATCGTGCTACACCCTTCCAGAATACGGCACAACAGAGATAAAGGCGCAGACGTGCAGCAGGGCCCCGCTCAAAGGTTTATTTTTAGATTAAGACCCTGCGTAAACCTTTTTTACTATCTCTTGTTGCTTCATACCCTCCGGACACTTAACGGAAAGGGATATTGGCATTCTTCACATTTCATCACGCCAGATTAATGCATGTATCTGGAAACACAGGGCTCATTATCGAGGGCGTTACTCAGCCCAGTATGTGTCATAAAGTCCGAATACCTTAGGGAGTGTTCGGCGTCGCGAGTTTGGCCTTATATGCATCAGCTCCGAATCATTGTCTTTGGTCAAATGTTCGGTTTGCCCGGCTCCCGTGTTTTGCTGCCTTACGTTCCGCTCTATCGGCTAAGGTGGCACCGGGAGAACTACTGCGATTGTGCGCTGGTTCATCTGGATGAGCACCTCAGCAGAGAAAGCCGAAAACTGACTGTCATGATAAAGCGAGAGACTGGTCAACCACTCGATGACTCAGTGGAATCTTCGTGATTCCTCCGCATTAACGAAGGAACGGTTTCCCGGTCATGTATGTACGTGCACCGTATTCGGATGAACAGAATGTACCAGGGGCTATATAGTAGCCCCACCGTCAAACTCCTATGGCTAAGTGAAAGTGTTAAAGCTATATAGTCTGATTGCCTGGTTCGTGCGCTATCACCTCCTTAATGGACCAAGACGTTGGATCAAGTGTGATTACGTGTTTTTTGAACACCCCCGCATTATATGCGTGGGGCGGAAGCCGATGACTACTAACTTTCAGGTTATATACATATATACATATTGGGCATCAAGATCTATAGGGATAGATCGAGACGCCTCATAGGTCTTTCACAAAGCACATACCTTGATAAGATATTGAAGAAGCTCAATATGGATCAGTCCAAGAAGGGGTTCTTGCATGTGTTGCAAGGTGTGAAATTGAGCTCAACTCAATGCCCGACCACGGCAGAAGATAGAGAAAAGATGAGTGTCGTCCCCTATGCCTCGGCTATAGGGTCTATTATGTATGCCATGCTGTGTACCAGACCTGATGTAAACCTTGCCGTAAGTTTGGTAGGAAGGTACCAAAGTAATCCCGGCATGGAACACTGGACAACGGTCAAGAATATCCTGAAGTACCTGAAAAGGACTAAGGATATGTTTCTCGTTTATGGAGGTGACGAAGAGCTCATTGTAAAGGGTTACGTCGACGCTAGCTTCGACACAGATCTGGATGACTCTAAGTCACAAACCGGATACGTATATATTTTGAATGGAGGGGCGGTAAGCTGGTGCAGTTGCAAGCAAAGCGTCGTGGCGGGATCTACATGTGAAGCGGAGTACATGGCAGCCTCGGAGGCAGCGCATGAAGCAATCTGGATGAAGGAGTTCATCACCGACCTAGGAGTCATACCCAATGCATCGGGGCCGATCACTCTCTTCTGTGACAACACTGGAGCTATTGCCCTTGCCAAGGAGCCTAGGTTTCACAAGAAGACCAGGCACATCAAGCGTCGCTTCAACTCCATTCGTGAAAATGTTCAAGATGGAGACATAGATATTTGCAAAGTGCATACGGATCTGAATGTCACAGATCCGTTGACTAAACCTCTTCCATGAGCAAAACATGATCAACACCAGAACTCTATGGGTGTTTGATTAATCACAATGTAACTAGATTATTGACTCTAGTGCAAGTGGGAGACTGTTGGAAATATGCCCTAGAGGCAATAATAAAATGATTATTATTATATTTCCTTGTTCATGATAATTGTCTATTATTCATGCTATAATTGAGTTATCCGGAAATCATAATACATGTGTGAATACATAGACCATAACATGTCCCTAGTAAGCCTCTAGTTGACTAGCTCGTTGATTAACGGATAGTCATGGTTTCCTGACTATGGACATTGGATGCCATTGATAACGGGATCACATCATTAGGAGAATGATGTGATGGACAAGACCCAATCCTAAGCATAGCACAAGATCGTGTAGTTCGTTTGCTAGAGCTTTTCCAATGTCAAGTATCATATCCTTAGACCATGAGATCGTGTAACTCCCGGATACTGTAGGAGTGCTTTGGGTGTACCAAAAGTCACAACGTAACTGGGTGACTATAAAGGTATACTACAGGTATCCCTGAAAGAATCTGTTGGGTTGACACGGATCGAGACTGGGATTTGTCACTCCGTATGACGGAGAGGTATCTCTGGGCCCACTCGGTAATGCATCATCATAATGAGCTCAATGTGACCAAGTGGTTGGTCACGGGATCATGCATTACGGTATGAGTAATGTGACTTGCCGGTAACGAGATTGAACGAGGTATTGGGATACCGACAATCGAATCTTGGGCAAGTAACGTACCGATTAACAAAGGGAACTGTATACGGGATTACTTGAATCCTCGACATCGTGGTTCATCCGATGAGATCATCGTGGAACATGTGGAAGCCAACATGGGTATCCATATCCCGCTGTTGGTTATTGACTGGAGAGTCGTCTCGGTCATGTCTGCGTGTTTCCCGAACCCGTAGGGTCTACACACTTAAGGTTCAGTGATGCTAGGGTTGTAGAGATATTAGTATGCGGTAACCCAAAAGTTGTTCGGAGTCCCGGATGAGATCCCGGACGTCATGAGGAGTTTCAGAATGGTCCTGAGGTGAAGATTTATATATAGGAAGTCCAGTTTCGGTCACCGGGAAAGTTTCGGGGGTCACTGGTATTGTACCGGGACCACCGGAAGGGTCCCGGGGGTCCACCGGGTGGGGTCACCTATCCCGGAGGGCCACATGGGCTGAAGTGGGAGGGGAACCAGCCCCTGGTGGGCTGGTTCGCCCCCCTTGGGCCTGCCCTGCCCCTAGGGTTGGAAACCCTAGGGGTGGGGGGCGTCCCACTTGGCTTGGGGGGCAAGTTCCCCCCCTTGGCCGCCGCCCCCCATGAGATGGGATCTCTAGGGGCCGGCGCC
>NC_041385.1:514881533-514984085 GCF_002162155.2 Triticum dicoccoides
AGGGCCCCTATATAAATAGGGGGGAGGGAGGTCTATGCACCCTAGTCCCTGGCTCCTCCCTCTCCCCCCGTACCACCTCTCCCTCTCGCTGAGCTTGGCGAAGCCCTGCCGAGATCGTCGCTACTTCCACCACCACCACACCGTCGTGCTGCTGGATCTCCATCAACCTCTCCTTCCCCCTTGCTGGATCAAGAAGGAGGAGACGTCTTCCCAACCATACGTGTGTTGAACGCGGAGGTGCCGTCCGTTCGGCACTAGGATCTTCGGTTTTGGATCACGACGAGCACGACTCCCTCAACCCCGTTCTCTTGAACGCTTCCGCTCGCGATCTACAAGGGTATGTAGATGCACTCGTCTCTCTCATTGCTAGATGACTCCATAGATTGATCTTGGTGAAGCTTAGAAAAATTTTATTTTCTGCAACGTTCCCCAACATAGAATCCATGGGAAGACTTCGATCACCAGTCAAGTGGTTGGTGCATCCACTATCCATCATCCATTCAGTAGCTTTCGGAGTGGTATCCTACAGTTCAGCTAGTAGGATAGGCTTCACAAAGAGTATTGTGAAGGAGAAACATTTGACGAACAAGGATACTATGAAATGTAAGATTCTTGGATGGTAATATAGGATGTTCATCAAGAAATCCATGGATGAAGTAAATGGTAAGACCATTTTGGCATTTTATCTTGCGTCTAACAAGCTATTTTAGGTTCCCAGTATTGCATTCAAAAGTTAATGATTCTTGGCTAGAGACCCGAGCCTGCAAGAGAAATTAATTCTTCTTAACCATCCACATCTTAAGGGTGGCTTAGAAGCAATGAGTCTAAGTGCAGCATCAGAGAATTTTGGCTTTGAAGCCCTAGCAAAAAGTTTTGCAGAAGGTGAATAATACTCAAATGAATAAGCAGAAAAGTTCTTTGATTTGTGAACATATCAGTTCGAAGAGACATGCTCATATTCATGAGTCTGGTGATAGTTTCCCTGCTAAACATTGGTGTTAGGTGACCATAGAGGTCCTTTGTCTGTATGAAGCCTTTGGGCCATATGAAGCCTTTGGTCTGGGATTTGTCTTCTTCCCAGGTGGTGTCATGATGAAATTTATGGTAAGCTTCTCAAGACAACTTTTAGGAACCCAAATCTTCTTCATAGGTGATCCATTCCTGCAATTAGTTCCAATAAACCTGGCAAATACTTCACCATTCTGATTCTTAAATAGTGTATAGTTTGAGTCAAATGACTCATCAATGATAATAGGGTTAGCACAAGTGAAGCCAGATAAGGTGGATGGATCCACTGAAGGGCCCTTTGCAGCAACCCATGTGGTTTTGGGGTACTGCTCAGGCTTCCAGTAGGAACCATCAACATTCATTTTCCTCTCGAACCCAACACCCTTTTTCCCTAGGTTTCGGTTCAGAATCTTCTTTTTGATGACATCACATAGAGTCTGATGCCCCTTGAGGATTTTGTACGTGCCTATTTCAAGCAATGTCTTCAACCTGGCATTCTCATCAGCAATAGTAGTGGCATCCTCAGACGAGGGGTTAGTTACCACATCAAAGATGAAGACACTGCAACTTCAGCAGCAGTAGAGCATTCAGCAGTAGAGATAGCATTATCACGCTCAAGTCATTTTAAGCAAGGTGGCACAAACTCTTCCTGAGCGGAACTGGTCTATTGAGCGAGTAGTGAATCATTTTCCTTTTGAAGATCTTCATGCGACGCTTTCAGTTTCTCTAGATCTTGCTTCCTTTGAAGATAATCATACGAAAGCTTCTCATGATCATCTAAGAGGGTTTGATGGCGACTTGCAAAATCCTCATACTTAACACAAATATTTTTTATGTCTTCGATTAAGGACCGAGTTCGATTCATTTCCTCGTTCGACATGTCATCGCTTTTTTCTAGCAATTTTTGAATATTTTCCATAGCAGTTTGTTGCTTAGTTGCAATTTTAGAGTTTTATAGCTGGGTTTGGATTCACATTCAGAGTCATCTTCACTGGAGGTCTGAAAGTAAGCATCACGTGAGTTTACCTTAGCACCTCTTTCCATGAAGCAGTAGGTGGGAGCAGAATCATCGTCATCATTGGCTTCAGCATCGGCATCGTGACCATTGTCTTCAGTGTTGAAGATGGACTTGGCGATGAATGTCGAAGCTAGAGCCAGGCTTGCCACACCTGAATCAGACTCCTCCTCAGACTCCACCTCCGCCTCCTCAGAAGCAGACTCCTCCTCTGAATCCATTTCCTTGCCAATGAATGTGCGAGCCTTGCTAGATGAGCTCTTCTTGTGAGATGAAGACTTTGAAGAAGACTTTGAGGATTTCTTCTTCTTCTTATCATCAAAGTTATATTCCTTGCTCTTCTTCTTTTTCTTGGTTTCCTTTTCCCACCGAGGACAATCAGAAATGTAGTGACCCAGCTTCTTGCATTTGTGGCATGTTCTCTTCTTGTAGTCATGAGTGGAAGCCTCGTCATTCTTGGAGTTGGATCTTGAAGATTTTCCGAAGCGATTCTTCTTGGATAACTTTTGGAACTTTCTCACAAGCATTGCTAGCTCTTTGCCTAAGTCTTTAGGATCATCAGAACTGCAGTCAGATTCTTCAGATGTGGATACAACCTTTGCCTTCAAAGCAAGAGATTGGCCATAGTTGGGACCATAGATATCTCTCTTCTCAGATAGCTGGAACTCATGTGTGTTGAGCCTCTCAAGTATGTCAGATGGATTGAGACCCTTGAAGTCAGGACTTTCTTGGATCATCATTGCTAGAGCGTCAAATGAGCTGTCAAGTGATCTCGGTAGCTTCTTCATGACTTCATGCTTGGTGATCTCAGTGCCGCCAAGAGCACAAAGCTCATTGGTGATATCAGTAAGATGGTCAAAGGTGTGCTGGATGTTTTCATTGTCAAGCCTTTTGAAGCGGTTGAAGAGATTGCAAAGCACATCTATTCTTGAGTCTCTCTGAGTTGAGACGCCTTCGTTGACCTTGGACAGCCAGGCCCGGACTAGCTTCGCAGACTCAGAGCACTCACATGGCCATATTGTCCTTTGGTCAGATGACCACACAAATGATGTTCTTGCCAGTTGAGTCCAGTTGCGCGAATCTCTTCACATCAGCCGCGGTGACACCTTCACAAACTTTGGGAACTCCAGTCTTGATGACATACCAGAGGTCATTGTCAATGGCTTCAAGATGCATGCGCATCTTATTCTTTCGGTAGGCGTAATAGGTGCCATCAAAGACGGGGCAAGTAGCGGAGACCTTGATTATCCCTAAAGTCGATATAGCTAAAACTCCATGTGATTAAACTGAATCACATAGGATAAGGGAGCACCTTGCTCTGATACCAATTGAAAGTGCTAGTTATTGACTAGAGGGGTGAATAGGCGATTTTATGAAAGTCTTCAAGACAGACAATGTCTTTAAAGACAGATAACCAAATACAACCTACACAGTATGCAACGGAAGATAAACTACACTAGCCAGGCCATAGTCTAGTAAATAGTACAGAGTAAACACGAAGACAAACAACAGCTAGGTAGAGTGGACCAGACTAGGAAGATAGTATGAAGCCAAACATGCAAACAGAAAGAATGTCTTCACACAGTGAAGTCAACAGAGCAGGCAAGCAACGACTTCACGAAGCAAAACTGTAAGTAAAGGGTAAAGTGATAGAACCAGTTGCTTGACGAAGACATGGATTTGGTAGACCAGTTCCAGTTGCTGTGACAACTGTACATCTGATTAGGGAGACTGAGATTGAACTCAGAAGACCGCATCTTCACCTTATTCCCCTTGAGCTAAGGACACTTAGTCCTCGCTGAGGGAGTCCTGGATTAGGGGGTATCCGGACAGCCGGACTGTTGGACTATGAAGATACAAGATTGAAGACTTCGTCTCGTGTCCGGATGGGACTCTCCTTTGCGTGGAAGGCAAGCTTGGCGATTCGGATATGTAGATCTCCTTCTTTGTAACCGACTCTGTGTCACCCTAGCCCTCTCCGGTGTCTATATAAACCGAAGGGTTTAGTTCGTAGGACGACAACAATCATAATCATAGGCTAGCTTCTAGGGTTTAGCCTCTATGATCTCGTGGTAGATCAACTCTTGTAATACTCATATCATCAAGATCAATCAAGCAGGAAGTAGGGTATTACCTCCATCGAGAGGGCCCGAACCTGAGCATGACTTACATCTGTCATCGGACAGTATTCGGGGGGTCGCGTCTGCGGCTGCCCCGGGAAATAATCCGGAGCAGATTGTGCCATCCGAGGGCGGGTGGATGGACGCCGCCCCGGAGGCCGCACACTCATCAACCTTGGAGTCGAACACTCATTCCACCTCCTATGAGGTCAGTGCCATCGGACCTTCGGACTCGTCTCTGGCTACAGGATCCAAACCGCGTACGCCCGGGCCTATCAAGTCTGATTGGGCACCGGTCATGGAGTTCACCTCCGCGGATATCTTTCAGCACTCGCCCTTGGGCGACGTGCTAAACTCATTAAGGTATCTCTCTTTGTCAGGAGACTCTTGGCCGAACTATGTCCGGCTCAAGTGGGAAGCGGACGACGAAGAAATTCGTTCCCCACCCACCACCCACTTAATAGCCACTGTCGACGACTTAACCAACACGTTGGATTTCGACTCCGAAGACATTGATGGTACTTACAGCGATGTAGGAGAAGAACAGGAACCACCGCCCACCGGGCGCTGGACTGCCACCTCATCATATGATATATATATATATATATATATATATATATATATATATATATATATATATATGGTGGACACGCCAAAAGAAGGCGATGGTGAGGACACAACAAAGGATAAACCCCTCGATAAGCCACCAAAGCGACGTTGTAGGCGCCGCTCTAAATCCAGCCAGAGTAAAAACAGCACAAGAAAGAATAACACCCCGGTCGACTCCAATGGAAACGACGACCCCATGGACCCAACGATGGAGCAGGATGAGCCAGGGGACGATGAACATAGTCCAGAGCCGACGTTAGATGACGCCGATCCCGAGGGTAAAATTCAGCAACCTGTCCCCGGAGAAGAGAACAGTTCGGACGATGACGCATTCATCATCCCGGAAAACACTTGGAACAAGAGAACCTCCATCAAAGGCTTATTGCCACGGCGAGGAGCTTGAAGAAGCAGAAGCAAAGGCTTAAAGCCGCGCAGGATACGCTCAACCGCAGATGGAACAAAGTGCTTGATAATGAAGACAAATATGGTGATAACCACCACACAAAGAGCTACCCAAAGCGCAAGCTACTACCCGAATTCGACGATGAGGCCATAGATACCATTCCGCCGAAAAACAATATGGTCGATCAGCCGGACCGACCACCCCGTGGCTGCGACAAAGCGACTACTGATGTCGCACACAAGTCAGCACACGATTTACGTGAGCTCGTGGCGTAGGATCATGGCCACCAAAATGATTGTACCGATGGAATACCAGCTCGGAATCAACACTAAACACAACAACCGTCGACAGCATGCCATGACACATCCAAATACAGGGGAGCCGTGCACCCCCTGTGCTTCACCGATGAGGTGCTGGATCATGAATTTCTAGAGGGATTTAAGCCCGTAAATATAGAGGCATACGACGGAATGACAGACCCTGGGGTCTGGATTGAGGACTTTATCCTCCATATCCACATGGCTCGCGGAGACGATCTCCACGCCATTAAATACCTGCCCCTCAAGTTAAGAGGGCCAGCTCGGCATTAGTTGAAAAGCCTCCCCGAAAACTCCATTGGAAGTTGGGAGGAACTTGAGGATGCTTTCAGGGCCAATTTTCAAGGGACCTATGTCTGACCTTCGGATGCAGACGATTTAAGTCACATAATTCAACAGCCCAGAGAGTCAGACCGAAAACTTTGGAACAGATTTCTTACTAAGAAGAATCAAATCGTCGATTGTCCGGATGCCGAAGCCTTGGCGGCTTTCAAACATAGTATCCGAGACGAATGGCTCGCTAGACACCTCAGCCAAGAAAAGCCGAGGACAATGGCAGCCCTTACAAGCCTTATGACCCGCTTTTGCGCGGGCGAGGACAGCTGGTTGGCCCGTAGCAGCACCAGCGACCCAGGCACATCCGAAGTTAGGGATGGCAACGGGAAGCCGTGACGCAATAAAAACAAGCGTCGAAACAATGAAGACAGCCCAGATAACACAACGGTCAATGCCGGATTCAGGGGCTCTCGACCCGGTCAACGGAAGAAGCCATTTAAAGGCATTAGGGATGGACCGTCCAGCCTAAATAAGATTCTAGACAAGTTATGTTAGATTCATGGCACCCCCGAAAAACCTGCAAACCACACCCACAGAGAGTGATGGGTTTTTAAGCAGGCCGGCAAGCTAAATGCCGAACACAAGGGGGGGAGACACCAAGTGAAGACGAGGATGAGCCCCGCCAGCCGAATACTGGGGGACAAAAAAATTCCCACCAGCAGTCAAAACAGTGAATATGATATACACAACTCACATTCCAAAGAGAAGGCGCAAACCCGCACTTCGAGACATATACGCTGCAGAACCCGTTGCCCCCAAATAGAATCCCTGGTTGGCCTGCTCAATCACCTTTGATCGCAGGGATCATCCGACTAGTATTCGTCACGGAGGATCGGCTGCCTTAGTGCTTGACCCAGTCATTGATGGATACCATCTCACTTGAGTCCTCATGGATGGCGGCAGTAGTCTTACCGTGATATATCAGGACACTGTCCGCAAAATGGGGATAGACCCGTCAAGAATCAGCCAAAGTAATACTACCTTTAAAGGAGTGATACCAGGCGTCGAGGCCCGCTGCACGGGCTCTCTAATACTAGAGGTTGTATTCGGTTCTCCCGACAACTTCAGAAGCGAAGAACTAATCTTCGACATCGCTCCATTTCGAAGTGGCTATCACGCATTACTTGGGAGAACGACCTTTGCTCATTTTAAGCAGTACCGCACTACACCTATCTTAAACTTAAGATGCCCGGTCCACGTGGCGTCATTACAGTTAGCGGAAATACCAAGCGCTCCTTACGTGCGGAAGAATATGTGGCGGCTCTAGCAGCCGAACACTGAGCGGCCCCTCCAACCAGAATTGGTCGTCAGGACCACGAACACGGTTAGATGAGTCCGGCGCCCCACCAGGTGTAACACCTTAGATGAACCTAAGCTTGGGTTGATAGATATACCCCTATAGGTGGTGCTAGGGGTTGCTCACAAGAAGAAGCATATAGTTCGGCTCAACCCTATTATTATAATAACATAATGCATTCTCATGGTTTGTTTAGATTAACCACCTCTTTGCATGAACTTTTTCACAAAGGTTTTCCCTTTTTACAGATGATCATCGTGCTACACCCTTCCAGAATACGGCACAACGGAGATAAAGACGCAGACGTGCAGCAGGGCCCCGCTCAAAGGTTTATTTTTAGATTAAGACCCTGCATAAACCTTTTTTACTATCTCTTGTTGCTTCATACCCTCCGGACACTTAACGGAAAGGGATACTGGCGTTCTTGACATTTCGTCACGCCAGATTAATGCATGTATCTGGAAACACAGGGCTCATTATCGAGGGCGTTAATCAGCCCAGTATATGTCATAAAGTTCGAATACCTCAGGGAGTGTTCAGCGTCGCAAGTTTGGCGTTATATGCATCAGCTCCGAATCATTGTCTTTGGTCAAATGTTGGGTTTGCCCAGCTCCCGTGTTTTGCTGCCTTACGTTCCACTCTATCGGCTAAGGCGGCACCAGGAGAACTACTACGATTGTGCCCTGGTTCATCTGGATGAGCACCTCAGCACAGAAAGCCGAAAACTGACTGTCATGATAAAGCGAGAGACTGGTCAACCACTCGATAACTCAGCGGAATCTTCGTGATTCCTCCACATTAACAAAGGACCGGTTTCCCGGTCACGTATGTACGTGCACCGTATTCGGATGAACGCAAATGTACCACGGGCTATATAGTAGCCCCACCGTCAAACTCCTATGGCTAAGTGAAAGTGTTAAAGCTATATAGTCCGATTGCCTGGTTCGTACGCTATCACCTCCTTAATGGACCAAGACGTTGGATCAAGTGTGATTACGTGTTTTTTGAACACCCCCGCATTATATGCGTGGGGGCGGAAGCTGATGACTGCTAACTTTCAGGTTATATACATACATACATAAACGGCTGCACAGGAGGCACTATAATACTTCTAGGCAAAAGTATAAACACAACCTTTTTAATCAATATCGCATTGTTCTTACAATTCAGATACATGTCACTCAAACACGGTACTCTTCGAGCACTACGCCTCTATTAAGCGGGCACCTTCTAGGACTTCTTCAAAATAGTGCTCGGCTGGGTCATGGCCTCCTGCCGGACCCCGGGTCGCAATAGCAGTGGCCTCCATCCCTACCCAGTATGTCTTGACACGGGCAAGAGCCATCCGCGCACCCTCTATGCATGCCGACCTCTTCACAGCATTGATATGCGAAACAGCACCAAGGAATTGTTGCACTAAACCAAAGTAATTGTCCGGCCTTGGTCCCTCCGGCCAAAGATGATCCACGACAGACCTCATGGCAAGCCCGGATAACCTATGGAGCTCGGCCCACTCGGCCATTTGTTCGTTTAATAGCAGCGGACGCTTTGGAGCACTGAACTGCGACCAGAACAACCGTTCTGCCTCTTGATCTTTCTGATCCTTGAAATATTGAGTTGCATCAGCAACACTCTTGGCCAAGTCCAAGTATGCGTCCTCAGCACTCCATAATTGATCCAGAGGGGCATACTTCAGATCTCCGAACTTCGTCCGCAACAGAAAGGGCTTCCCAGTCATGATATCTCCGGCTTGATGAAGCTCCTCCTTTGCCGCTCTGATCTTAGAGCGAGTATCCTTAGCTGCTTCCAAGGCCTTATTCAGGTCAGCCGCTTTCACTTGATTTTCCTTTTCAAGGAGCTCATAACGGCCGGCGGCATCCTTAAGCTCAACAGCCATCTTGGCCATTTTTTCTTTGCTCTGACAATGAGCAACCTGTTCGGCTCTCAACTCCTTGGCTGCCTTTAGGGCAGCCGCATCACTTCTCCTGGCTTGCTCCTTGGCTAGGGCAAGCTCCGCCCTAAGGGTCTCCACGGCAGCAGCTCCATCTACAGTCACAGCATATTATAGATACTAGCATTATGCTCCTCTTAATATTTGCTGACAAAGCCAAAAATACATACCCTGGGCCTCGTCAAGCCGCTTGTTCACAAGCGCGATGTAGACATCCGCCACGTCAACTTGCCGCTTTAGTTCGGCAAAATCAGTAGTTCGGTCACCCGCCGGACCCTTAGTCGCATGTACATAAAAGTTGTGCGGTCATTACCTGGGATTATGATCCTCTGTTTGCCACCTCTGGATGGCAACCGGAGTCTCAGGGGCTACTATCTACACAGAGCACACCTAGCATGTGCAGTACAGCTGAAAATATACATATTATTTTATGTACCTCAAAGCCTTTGAGCAGGCTCGTAAAAGCTTCATCCAATCTGCTTTTGGCGAACGAAATCCTCTCAAAACCGTACCCATTAAGGTACGATGCGCCTCTGGGATAGCCGCTTGCTCCATAAGACCCATCAGTGTGTCCGGCTGTGTGTCGGACACACCTGGACTCTTCCTATCGCTCTTCTTGGGAGCCGAATACTTTGGGCTTCGGGCTCGAAGTATTAACTTCTAGCCTTGGTGGATCAGGAGAAATCCTCCGTGACGACACTTAGGGGTCATCCGCCCCATGGGGCGGGGAGGCAAGGGGAGGCGTTTCACTCTCCATCATCTCTGGAAGAAGATCCCCCGATGACGAGCTCTGTTAACAAGGGTGTCGGTGTCAAAACCGGCAGATCTCGGGTAGGGGGTCCCGAACTGTGCGTCTAGGCGGATGGTAACAGGAGACAAGGGACAGGATGTTTTTACCCAGGTTCGGGCCCTCTCGGTGGAGGTAAAACCCTACTCCTGCTTGATTAATATTGATGATATGGGTAGTACAAGAGTAGATCTACCACGAGATCAGAGAGGCTAAACCTAGAAGCTAGCCTATGGTATGATTGTTGTTCATCCTACGGACTAAAACCCTCCGGTTTATATAGACACCAGAGAGGGCTAGGGTTACACAGAGTCGGTTACAATGGTAGGAGATCTACATATCCATATCGCCAACCTTGCCTTCCACGCCAAGGAAAGTCCCATCCGGACACGGGACGAAGTCTTCAATCTTGTATCTTCATAGTCTTGGAGTCCGGCCAACGGTGATAGTTCGGCTATCCGGACACCCCCTAATCCAGGACTCCCTCAGTAGCCCCTGAACCAGGATTCAACGACGACGAGTCCGGCGCGCATATTGTCTTCGGCATTGCAAGGAGGGTTCCTCCTCCGAATACTTCATAGAAGATTTTGAACACCAGGATAGTGTCCGGCTCTGCAAAGTAAGTTCCACATACCACCATAGAGAGAATAATCTTTACACAAATTTAATCTGCTGACGCATTTCGTGGCATGACGTCATACCACGGCCAAGCCTTTATGCGAATTGTTTTTATTGTTCCACCTCAGCACGTTTAGCGAAGCGGTTTCCTCGGCACGTCTTGTCGAAGCAGAGATCGTGTCCCCTTATTCCGGGATTCTCATCAATACGGGCGTGGGTAACCCAGTCGTGCCCGTTGGCGCCCCCCCCCCCCTATCGAAGGCGAGTCCCGAACGGTCACGGGGAGGGCTCTTGGTATCCAACCTCTTTATAACGAGACCAAGGCCCGTTCCTTCTCTTTCAATCTCAATCGAATCCGCCCCTCGCCTCGAGTTCCAACACCCAAAGCTCTAGATTCAGGCGCTTCGGACCTCCGAGGATGTACGGCTCCGACCTGCAAGGCCGGTGGATGCCTTCCTCCGTCGCGGAGGAAGACGTGCTAAAGCTGAGAGACGCCCGGTATCTGACCGGCGAAATTGTGCACAGGATGCCTGCCTAAGGGCAGGTTACTCCCACTCCCAAGCCTGGAGAGAGCGTGGTGTTCATGTCTCACTTCCTTCGGGGGTTAGGCTTCCCGATGGACCCCTTCGCGAGGGGGCTCATGTTTTATTATGGGCTGGAATTTCATGATTTGGATCCGGAGTCTATCCTCCACATCTATCGTTTATTGTCGTATGCGAAGCCTTCCTCCGCATTACCCCTCACTTCGAGTTGTGGCTCAAAACCTTCAAAGTGGAACCGAAGATGATCAGGGGGCAGCTGGCAGAGTGCGGAGGGGCTGCCATAAGCAAGAATGTTGACGCTCCATGGCCCGAGGGCTCTTTTCAAGAGGAGCTTGGTTTGTGGCAACAGGAGTGGTTCTACATCACCGCTCCCAGGGGTACCAGATGGGTGGCGCCACCTGCCTTTCGCTCGGGCCCTCCACAACGGCTGGCGTCATGGGTCAACAAGGGGCTTGACTGGGGGCCGTCCAAGGACGTACCACTATTGCAGGGCCGTATTCGAGACCTCCAAGAGAGGGAGATCAACCTAGTTGTAGTGGCGTAGGTCAAGCTAATTCGGCGCCTTTTGCCCTGCAAACGTTGCCCTCTCCGCCTGTGGGAATTCAATCCGGAGGGACCGCGAGCTCTCCAACACTTCATGGGTGCGACGCCCGTGGAGATGTATAAACTGTTCTTCGGATCACAAGAGATGTGTCCGGTCTTGACCGAGGACGCAGGTCTGAGCTGCAATCGCCCGGATGCTCAAGTAAGTAGTTCTGTGCCTGGACACGCTGTCCCTATGTTTATCATAAACTTGCCCTTTAAAGAGCTGTCCCTTGAACAGGAGTGGATAGCAAAAGCAAAACTAATAAGGTGTCCGGCCCCCCTTCCCGAGACCACGCCGGATCCTGTGTTAACCAAGATGCTGGAGGCCGCGCCTTTGGAAGAGGGCGAAGGGGGGAACAAGAAAACTACTGCCTCCGCTAAGGAGGCTCTCAAGAAAGGGGGGATCAAGAATCCCTCCCTCCAGGGGGGGAAGAGGACCGCTTCCGAAGATCCGGAGGCCAAAGCCTCAAAGCGGGGGAAGAAATCCTCACCAGAGGGTCCTGCGCCGGGAGAGGCCCCGGCCGCACTATTTCCCCAAGGAAATCAGCCCTCTAGCGAGTCGTAAGTAGAAAGGGGAGTTTTGTAATAAGGGATATCCCTATTTTTATTTCTGAAGATAAACGAAGTTTTACCTTGTAGTTCGGATCTCAGCCCTTCTCAGCAGAGCTCATCTTCGGGGGATCTTCATCCGGAGATGATGGAGAGCGAAACGCCTCCATCTGCTGCACCATCAGGCGGGGCGGATGACCCTGAGGTGTCGTCGCGGAGGGCTTCCTTGAGCCCAGCGGGGCCGGAAGGTTCGGCGCCAACTGGTGTACGGTCGGCGGAGCTGAGGATCTGCTCGGGCGAGCGTCTATCTTGGAAGATCACCGTACGTTAATGGGTACGGTGATTGAAAGGATTTCATCCACTGAGAGCGGATTGCATGAAGCCGTCAGAAGTTTACTGATGGGGTTTGAGGTACGCAAAAATGATATACCTTCTGACAGTTTTGCATATAGAATGCGCCCTGTATAGATAGTAGCCCCTGAGACTCGGTACGTTGTCAAAGGTGACAGCGTGCCAAGGATCATAATCTCAGTTGTAAGATGCCGCCCTTCCTATATATGTGGCGGAGCGTTCGGTGGCCAGCCGGACTGATGGATTTGCCGAACTGAAGCGGCAACTTGACGTTGCGGATGCGGACATCACGCTGGTCAATAAGCGACTTGACGAGTCACAAGGTATGTGCCTTCCCTGCGGACACCTGGTAAGGGAGCTTGACGCCCATGCCTTACAGTATGTATGCATAATGCAGATGGTGCCGCTGCTATGGAGGAGCTTCGGGTGGAGCTCGCCCGAGCCAAGGAGCAAGCCAGAAAAAGTAATGCGGCTGCCTTGAAGGCGGCTGAAGAGCTAAAAGCCGAACAGGCTGCTCACTACCGAAGTAGGGAGGAAATGGCCGAGATGGCCGTGAAATTGAAGAATGCTGCCGACCGCTGCCAGCTTCTTGAAAAAGAAGACTGAGTGGTGCAAGAGGACCTTAAGAAGGCCACTGCCGAGGCCAAGGATGCTCGCTCTGCGATGAGAGCTATGAAGGAGGAGCTACGCCATGCCGGAGATATTGTGGCTGGAAAGCCTTTTCTGCTGCGGAGGAAGTTCACGGATCCCAAGTATGCTCAATTGGGACAGCTGTGGGGTGCGGAGGATGCTTATCTGGATTTGGCGGCGAGTGCCACGGATGCGGCCGAACACTTCCGAGGCCAAAAGGATCACCGAATGGAAGAGCTGTTTTGGTCGCAGTTCCATAGTCCAGAGCGTCCGCTTCCATTGACCGATCGTTTGGCCGAATGGGATGAGCTGAATAGGTTGTCCGGACTTGCCATGAAGTCTGTCGTGACTCATTTGTGGCCAAAGAGGCCCAAGCCGAAGAGTTATTTTGGCTTGGTGTAGCAGTTCCTTGGTGCGGTGCCGCATATTAGTGCAATGAAGCGGTTGTTGGGGAACGTAGCAGAAATTCAAAAATTTTCCTACGAATCACCAAGATCTATCTATGGAGAGACCAGCAACGAGTAGAAAGAGAGTGCATCTACATACCCTTGTAGATCGCTAAGCGGAAGCGTTCAAGTGAACGGGGTTGATGGAGTCGTACTCGTCGTGATTCAGATCACCGATGATCCTAGTGCCGAACGGACGGCACCTCCGCGTTCAACACACGTACAGCTCGACGATGTCTCCCACGCCTTGATCCAGCAAGGAGAGAGGGAGAGGTTGAGGAAGACTCCATCCAGCAGCAGCACAACGGCGTGGTGGTGATGGAGGAGCGTGGCAATCCTGCAGGGCTTCGCCAAGCACCTACGGGAGAGGAGGAGGTGTCACGGGAGGGAGGGAGGCGCCAAGGGCTCAGGTATGGATGCCCTCCCTCCCCTCCACTATATATAGGGGCAGGGGAGAGGGGGAAGGCGCAGCCTTGCCCCTTCCTCCAAGGAAAGGGTGCGTCTAAGAGGGGGGGAGGAGTCCATCCTCCCCAAGGCACCTCGGAGGTGCCTTCCCCCTTTAGGACTCTCCCCTTTTTCCTATATCTTGGCGCATGGGCCTCTAGGGGCTGGTGCCCTTGGCCCATGTAGGCCAAGGCGCACCCCCTACAGCCCATGTGGCCCCCCGGGGCAGGTGGCCCCACCCGGTGGGCCCCCGGGACCCTTCCGGTGGTCCCGGTACAATACCGATGACCCCGAAACTTGTCCCGATGGCCGAAACAGGACTTCCTATATATAAATCTTTACCTCCGGACCATTCCGGAACTCCTCGTGACGTCCGGGATCTCATCCGGGACTCCGAACAACATTCGGTAACCACATACAAACTTCCTTTATAACCCTAGCGTCATCGAACCTTAAGTGTGTAGACCCTACGGGTTCGGGAGACATGCAGACATGACCGAGACGTTCTCCGGTCAATAACCAACAGCGGGATCTGGATACCCATGTTGGCTCCCACATGTTCCATGATGATCTCATCGGATGAACCACGATGTCCAGGACTCAATCGATCCCGTATACAATTCCCTTTGTCTAGCGGTATGGTACTTGCCCGAGATTCGATCGTCGGTATACCGATACCTTGTTCAATCTCGTTACCGGCAAGTCTCTTTACTCGTTCCGTATACACATCATCCCGTGATCAACCCCTTGGTCACATTGTGCACATTATGATGATGTCCTACCGAGTGGGCCCAGAGATACCTCTCCGTTTACACGGAGTGACAAAATCCCAATCTCGATTCGTGCCAACCCAACAGACACTTTCAGAGATACCCGTAGTGTACCTTTATAGCCACCCAGTTACGTTGTGACGTTTGGCACACCGAAAGCACTCCTACGGTATCCGGGAGTTGCACAATCTCATGGTCTAAGGAAATGATACTTGACATTAGAAAAGCTTTAGCATACGAACTACATGATCTTGTGCTAGGCTTAGGATTGGGTCTTGTCCATCACATCATTCTCCTAATGATGTGATCCCGTTATCAACGACATCCAATGTCCATGGTCAGGAAACCGTAACCATCTATTGATTAACGAGCTAGTCAACTAGAGGCTTACTAGGGACATGGTGTTGTCTATGTATCCACACATGTATCTGAGTTTCCTATCAATACAATTCTAGCATGGATAATAAACGACTATCATGAACAAGGAAATATAATAATAATCAATTTATTATTGCCTCTAGGGCATATTTCCAACAGTCTCCCACTTGCACTAGAGTCAATAATCTAGTTCACATCGATATGTGATTAACACTCAAGGTCACATCCCCATGTGACTAACACCCAAAGAGTTTACTAGAGTCAATAATCTAGTTCACATTTACCATGTGATTAACACTCGATGAGTTCTGGGTTTGATCATGTTATGCTTGTGAGAGAGGTTATAGTCAACGGGTCTGAACCTTTCAGATCCGTGTGTGCTTTACAAATCTCTATGTCATCTCCTAGATGCAGCTACCACGTTCTATTTGGAGCTATTCCAAATAATTGTTCTACTTGGAGCTATTCTAAATTGTTGCTCCATTATACGTATCCGGTATCTCTACTCAGAGCTATCCGGATAGGTGTTAAGCTTGTATCGACGTAACCCTTTACGACGAACTCTTTTACCACCTCCATAATTGAGAAAATTCCTTAGTCCACTAGTTACTAAGGATAACTTTGACCGCTGTCCTGTGATCCATTCTTGGATCACTCTTGTACCCCTTGACTGACTCATGGTAAAGCACACTTCAGGTGCGGTACACAGCATAGCATACTGTAGAGCCTATATCTTAAGCATAGGGGACGACCTTCGTTCCTTTCTCTCTATTCTGCCATGGTCGAGCATTAAGTCTTAACTTCATACCTTACAACTCAGGCAAGAACTCCTTCTTTGACTGATCCATCTTGAACACCTTCAAGATCACATCAAGGCACGTGCTCATTTGAAAGTACTATTAAGCGTTTTGATCTATCCTCATAGATCTTGATGCTCAATGTTCAAGTAGCTTAATCCAGGTTTTCCATTGAAAACACTTTCCAAATAACCCTATATGCTTTCCAGAAATTCTACGTCATTTCTGATCATTAATATGTCAACAACATATACTCATCAGAAATTCTATAGTGCTCCCACTCACTTCTTTTGGAAATACAAGTTTCTCATAAACTTTGTATACACCCAAAATCTTTGATCATCATCAAAGCATACATTCCAACTCCGAGATGCTCACTCCAGTCCTTAGAAGGATTGCTGGAGCTTTGCATACTTATTAGCATATTTCAGGATAGACAAAACCTTCCGGTTGTATCCTCAAGAATCGTCGAGGAAACAATTTTTTGACTTCCTATCTGCAAGATTTCATAAATAATGCAGTAATTGCTAATATAATTCCAACAGACTCTTAGCATCGCTACGAGTGAGAAAGTCTCATCGTAGTCAACTCCTTGAACTTGTCGAAAACATCTTAACGACAAGTCGAGCTTTCTCAATGGTGACACTTACCATCATTGTCTGTCTTCCTTTCAAAATCCATATGTACCTAACAGCCTTACGACCATCAAGTAGTTCTTCCAAAGTCTACACTTTGTTTTCATACATGGATCCTCTCTCGGGTTTTATGGCCTTGAGCCATTTATCGGAATCCGGGCCCACCATCGCTTCTCCATAGCTCGTAGGTTCATTGTTGTCTAGCAACATGACTTCCAAGACAGGATTACGTACCACTCTGAAGTAGTACGCATCCTTGTCATCCCACGAGGTTTGGAAGTGACTTGATCCGAAGTCTCATGATCACTATCATAAGCTTCCACTTCAATTGGTGTACGTGCCACAGGAACAACTTCTTGTGTCCTGCTACACACTTGTTGAAGTGACGGTTCAATAACCATATCAAGTCTCCACCATCCTCCCACTCAATTCTTTCGAGAGAAACTTTTCCTCGAGAAAGGACCCGATTCAAGAAACAATCCATATTGCTTTCGGATCTGAATTAGGAGGTATACCCAACTGTTTTGGGTGTCCTATGAAGATGCATTTTATCCGCTTTGGGTTCGAGCTTATCAACCTGAAATTTTTTCACATAAGCGTCGCATCCCAAACTTCTAAGAAATGACAGCTTAGGTTTCTCTAAACCATAATTCATACGGTGTCATCTCAACGGAATTATGTGGTGCCCTATTTAAAGTGAATGTGGTTGTCTCTAATGCCTAACCCATAAACTATCGTGGCAGTTCGATAAGAGACATCATGGTATGCATCATATCCAATAGGGTGCAACTATGATGTTCGGACACACCATCACACTATGGTGTTCCAGGCGGTATTAATTGTGAAACAATTTCCACAATGTCTTAATTGTGTGCCAAAACTCGTAACTCAGATACTCATCTCTATGATCATATCATAGACATTTTATCCTCTTGTCACAATGATCTTCTACTTCACTCTGAAATTACTTGAACCATTCAATAATTCAGACTTGTGTTTTATCAAGTAAATATTCTCAACATCTACTCGAATCATCTGTGAAGTAAGAACATAACGATATTCACTGCATGCCTCAGCACTCATTGGACTGCACACATCAAAATGTGTTACTTCCAACAAGTTGCTATCTTGTTCCATCTTACTGAAAACGAGGCTTTTCAGTCATCTTGCCCATGTGGTATGATTTGCATGTCCCAAGTGATTCAAAATCAAGTGAGTCAAAACGGTCCATTTGCATGGAGTTTCTTCATGCATATACACCAATAGACATGGTTCGCACGTCTCAAACTTTTCAAAAATGAGTGAGCCCAAAGATCCATCAATATGGAGCTTCTTCATGCGTTTTATACCGATATGACTTACGTGGCAGTGCCACAAGTAGGTGGTACTATCATTACTATCTTTTGGCATGAACATGTGTATCACTACGATCGAGATTTAATAAACCATTCATTTTAGGTGTAAGACCATTGAAGGTATTATTCAAATAAACAGAGTAACCATTATTCTCCTTAAATGAATAACCGTATTGCAATAGACGTAATCCAATCATGTCTATGCTCAACGCAAACACCAAATAACAATTATTTAGGTTTAACACCAATCTCTTTGGTAGAGGGAGCGTGCGATGCTTGATCATATCAAGTTTGGAAAAACTTCCAACACATATCGTCAGCTCACCTTTAGCCAGTCTCCGTTTATTCCGTAGCTTTTATTTCGAGTTACTAACACTTAGCAACCGAACCGTTATCTAATACCCTGGTGCTACTAGGAGTACTAGTAAAGTACACATTAACATAATGTATATCCAATATACTTCTATCGACCTTGCCAGCCTTCTCATCTACCAAGTATCTAGGGTAATTCTGCTCTAGTGACTATTCCCCTTATTACAGAAGCACTTAGTCTCAGGTTTGGGTTCAACCTTGGGTTTCTTCACTAGAGCAGCAGCTGAATTGCCGTTTCATGAAGTATCCCTTTGTTCCCTTGCCCTTCTTGAAACTAGTGGTTTCACCAACCATCAACAATTGATGCTCCTTCTTGATTTCTACTTTCGCGGTGTCAAACATCACGAATACCTCAAGGATCATCATATCTATCCCTGATATGTTATAGTTCATCACGAAGCTCTAACAGCTTGGTGGCAATGACTTTGGAGAACCATCACTGTCTTATCTGGAAGATCAACTCCCACTCGATTCAAATGATTGTTGTACTCAGACAATCTGAGCACAAGCTCAACAATTGAGCTTTTCTCCTTAGTTTGCAGGTTAAGAAAGTCATCGGAGGTCTTATACCTCTTGACATGGGCACGAGCCTGAAATCCCAATTTCAGCCCTCAAAACATCTCATATGTTTCGCGATGTTTCAAAAACGTCCTTGGTGCCTCAACTCTAAACCGTTTAACTGAACTATCACGTAGTTATCAAAACGTGTATGTCAGGTGTTCGCAACAACCACAGACAACGTTCGAGGTTCAGCACACTAAGCGGTGCATTAAGGACATAAGCCTTCTATGAAGCAATGAGGACAATCCTCAGTTTACGGACCTAGTCCGCATAATTGCTACTATCAACTTTCAACTAATTTTTCTCTAGGAACATATCTAAACAGTAGAACTATAGCGTGAGCTACGACATAATTTGCAAAAACCTTTTGACTATGTTCAGGATAATTAAGTTCATCTTATGAACTCCCACTCAGATAGACATCCCTCTAGTCATCTAAGTGATTACATGATCCGAGTCAAACTAGGCCGTGTCCGATCATCACGTGAGACGGACTAGTCATCATCGGTGAACATCTTCATGTTGATCGTATCTTCTATACGACTCATGTTCGACCTTTCGGTCTCCGTGTTCCGAGGCCATGTCTGTACATGCTAGGCTCATCAAGTTAACCCTAAGTGTTTCGCGTGTGTAAATCTGTCTTACACCCGTTGTATGTGAACGTTAGAATCTAACACCCGATCATCACGTGGTGCTTCGAAACACGAACTGTCGCAACGGTGCACAGTTAGGGGAGAACACTTCTTGAAATTGTTGTAAGGGATCATCTTATTTACTACCGTCGTTCTAAGCAAATAAGATGTATAAACATGATAAACATCACATGCAATCAAATAGTGACATGATATGGCCATCATCACTTTGCTCCTTTTGATCTCCATCTTCGGGGCTCCATGATCATCATCGTCACCGGCATGACACCATGATCTCCATCATCGTGTCTTCATGAAGTTGCCTCGCCAACTATTACTTCTACTACTATGGCTAACGGTTAGCAATAAAGTAAAGTAATTACATGACGTTTAAGTTGACACGCAGGTCACAAAAAAATAAAGACAACTCCTATGGCTCCTGCCGGTTGTCATACTCATCGACATGCAAGTCGTGATTCCTATTACAAGAACATGATCAATCTCATACATCACATATATCATTCATCACATCCTTTTTGGCCATATCACATCACATAGCATACCCTGCAAAAACAAGTTAGACGTCCTCTAATTGTTGTTTGCATGTTTTACGTGGCTGCTATGGGTTTCTAGCAAGAACGTTTCTTACCTACGCATGAACCACAACGTGATATGCCAATTGCTATTTACCCTTCATAAGGACCCTTTTCATCGAATCCGATCCGACTAAAGTGGGAGAGACAGACACCCGCCAGCCACCTTATGCAACTAGTGCATGTTTGTCGGTGGAACCGGTCTCACGTAAGCGTACGTGTAAGGTTGGTCCGGGCCGCTTCATCCCACAATGCCGCCGAATCAAGATAAGACTAGTAACGGCAAGCATATTGAACAATATCGACGCCCACAACTACTTTGTGTTCTACTCGTGCAAAGAATCTACGCAATAGACCTAGCTCATGATGCCACTGTAGGGGAACATAGTAGAAATTCAAAATTTTCCTACGTGTCACCAAGATCTATCTATGGAGAGACTAGCAACGAGGGGAAGGAGAGTGCATCTACATACCCTTTTAGATCGCTAAGCGGAAGCGTTCAAGTGAACGGGGTTGATGGAGTCGTACTCGTCGTGATTCAGATCACCGATGATCCTAGTGCCGAACGGACGGCACCTCCGCGTTCAACACACGTACAGCTCGACGATGTCTCCCACGCCTTGATCCAGCAAGGAGAGAGGGAGAGGTTGAGGAAGACTCCATCCAGCAGCAGCACAACGGCGTGGTGGTGATGGAGGAGCGTGGCAATCCTGCAGGGCTTCGCCAAGCACCTACGGGAGAGGAGGAGGTGTCACGGGAGGGAGGGAGGCGCCAAGGGCTCAGGTATGGATGCCCTCCCTCCCCTCCACTATATATAGGGGCAGGGGAGAGGGGGGGAGGCGCAGCCTTGCCCCTTCCTCCAAGGAAGGGGTGCGGCTAAGAGGGGGGGAGGAGTCCATCCTCCCCAAGGCACCTCGGAGGTGCCTTCCCCCTTGAGGACTCTTCCCTCTAGGGTTCCCTAGGCGCATGGGCCTCTTGGGGCTGGTGCCCTTGGCCCATGTAGGCCAAGGCGCACCCCCTACAGCCCATGTGGCCCCCCGGGGCAGGTGGCCCCACCCGGTGGGCCCCCGGGACCCTTCCGGTGGTCCCGGTACAATACCGATGACCCCGAAACTTGTCCCGATGGCCGAAACAGGACTTCCTATATATAAATCTTTACCTCCGGACCATTCCGGAACTCCTCGTGACGTCCGGGATCTCATCCGGGACTCCGAACAACATTCGGTAACCACATACAAACTTCCTTTATAACCCTAGCGTCATCGAACCTTAAGTGTGTAGACCCTACGGGTTCGGGAGACATGCAGACATGACCGAGACGTTCTCCGGTCAATAACCAACAGCGGGATCTGGATACCCATGTTGGCTCCCACATGTTCCACGATGATCTCATCGGATTAACCACGATGTCAAGGACTCAATCGATCCCGTATACAATTCCCTTTGTCTAGCAGTATGGTACTTGCCCGAGATTCGATCGTCGGTATACCGATACCTTGTTCAATCTCGTTACCGGCAAGTCTCTTTACTCGTTCCGTATACACATCATCCCGTGATCAACCCCTTGGTCACATTGTGCACATTATGATGATGTCCTACCGAGTGGGCCCAGAGATACCTCTCCGTTTACACGGAGTGACAAAATCCCAATCTCGATTCGTGCCAACCCAACAGACACTTTCAGAGATACCCGTAGTGTACCTTTATAGCCACCCAGTTACGTTGTGACGTTTGGCACACCGAAAGCACTCCTACGGTATCCGGGAGTTGCACAATCTCATGGTCTAAGGAAATGATACTTGACATTAGAAAAGCTTTAGCATACGAACTACATGATCTTGTGCTAGGCTTAGGATTGGGTCTTGTCCATCACATCATTCTCCTAATGATGTGATCCCGTTATCAATGACATCCAATGTCCATGGTCAGGAAACCGTAACCATCTATTGATTAACGAGCTAGTCAACTAGAGGCTTACTAGGGACATGGTGTTGTCTATGTATCCACACATGTATCTGAGTTTCCTATCAATACAATTCTAGCATGGATAATAAACGATTATCATGAACAAGGAAATATAATAATAATCAATTTATTATTGCCTCTAGGCATATTTCCAACAGCGGTCAGCATGCGTAGAGGGTGCGCGGATGGCTCTCGCCCATGTCAAGACATACTGGGCGGAGATGAAGGCCACCGACGTTGCATCCCAGGATTCGGACCGAAGCCGATTACCTGCCGAGCACTACTTTGAGGAAGTCCTTCAGGGCGCTCGTGTAATAGAGATGCAGTGCTCGAAGGATATTATGTTCGAATGACATGTGTGATTTGTAAAACAATGTTGCAATATAATATAAAGGCTTTTTATACTTGTGCGTTCAAGTAGTAAAGTACCTCTTGTGCGGCCGTTAATGTATATGTATATAACCTGAAAGATGGCAGTCCTTGGCTTCAGCCCCCACGCATAGAGTGCGGGGGTGTTTGCAAAAGGTGCATTTTCACACTTTATCCAATGTCTTGGTCCTGTGAAGGAGGTGATAGCGTAGCAAACTAGGCAACCGGACTATAATGCTTTATCACTTTCACTTAGCCATAGGAGTTCGATGGTGGGGCTACTATATAGCCCCTGGGGGCACCACGCTCTCCCTAATTCGGGGTGCGTATGTGCCTGACCGGGAAATGGTCCTTCGTTAATGCGGAGGAATTCTAAACATTCCTGTGGGTCATCGAGTGGTTGACCAGTCTCACGCTATATCATGACAGTCAGTTTTCGGCTTTCTCTACTGAGGTGCTCGCCAGGACGAACCGGGGCACAATCGCAGTAGTTCTCCTGGTGCCGCGTTAGCCGTTAAAATGGAACGTAAGGCAGCAAAACACAGGAGCCGGGCAAAACCAACATTTGACCAAAGACATGATTCGGAGCTGATGCATATAAGGCCTAACTCGAGACGCCGAACACTCCCTAAGGTATTCGGTCTTTATGAAAACAGGCAGAACAATGCCCTAAGCCCCTAGTGTCCAGGTACGCGCAAAAATTTCTGACGCGGCCGATGCCAAAGCGCCAGCCTCCTCTTTGGTTATAGTAAGAAACCGGGGGATGTGTATCAACAAGAGACAGTAAGAAAGGTTTACGCGGGGTCTTAATCTGAAAAGAATCCTTGCAACGGGTCCCTACTGCACGTCTGCGCCTGTGTCTCCGTTGTGCCGTATCCTGGACGGGTGTAGCACGGTGTTCGTCTGTAAAAGGGAAGAACTTAGTTGGAAAAAAGGATCGTGCGAAAAATGTATAAACAGAGTATGATTCATAAAATAAAATTGAGACATATTGTCTCTTATTGTACATGCGTGCAGCCCCTTGTGAGGGGGTACGCGGCTATTAAGCCCCTTGTTTATTTATGCCGGACTCGCCTAACCGTGTCCGGGATATAAATGACCTGTTAAGGTGCTTTGATCAGCAAAGCCGGATTAGTGTGTGGCTGTCAAGGCAGTCTCACTTTCTTTTGTTTTCAAGGAAGACTCGAAGTTTCCCTTTAATGAGATGATGCCGCGTGGACCGGGCATTTTGAGTGTAAGGGATGCATAATGCGGTATTGCGTTAAAGAGGGCGAAAGCTTCACGTCCCAATAGTGCTTGATAGCTACTTTTAAATGGGGCGATGTGGAAGACTAACTTTTCGCGACGGAAGTTGTCAGATGAGCCGAACATAACTTCTAGTAGTAGAGAGCCCATGCAATGGGCATATGGGCCTGGCATCACTCCTTTGAAGGAAGTGTTGCTATGGCATATTTTGGTTGGGTCTATCCCCATTCTGCGGATTGTATCCTGATATAGCAAGTTTAGGTCACTGTCGCCGTCCATTAGGACCTGTGTAAATTGTAGTCCGTCGACTATAGGATTTAATATCAAAGCAGTCCATCCTGCGTTCCGGATACTTCCGGAGTAATCCTGATGGTCGAAGTGATTGGTTTTGACATCCAGTGTCGGGACTCCGCTGGGGTGGACCGTGCGGTGCGTACTTTAATGGGCGCCGCTCTATTTTTTCCTGTTGTCACTTGAAGTGAGTTTACTGTTTTGACCTCTTGTGGGAAATTCCTTTGTTTTCCGGTGCTCTGCTTGTGGGGTTCGTCATCGTCCTCGCTTGGTGTGTCAAGCCCCTTCTGTTCGGCATTGAGTCGGCCGGACTGCTTGAAGACCCAACAATCTCTGTGGGTGTGGTTTGCAGGCCTCCCGGAGGTACTGTGGATTTGGCATATCTTGTCCAAGATTTTTTTTAGGTTGGATAGCTCGTCGCTGTTGTCCTTGAGAGGCAGTTTTGTGTTGTTCTGCCGAGAGCTTTTGAATACGGCGTTGACTGTCGTGCTCTTTGGACCATTTCCCTTGGTCCAGCGCTGGTCCTTGCTGCGTCGTGGTTTCCCGTTTCCATCCCTGACCTTGGATGTACTTGGGTCGCTGGTGTTGCATCTTGCCAGCCAGCTATCCTCTCCCGCGCAAAAGCAGGTCATGAGGCTTGTTAGTGCGGCCATTGTTCTTGGCTTTTCCTGGCCAAGGTGCCTGGCGAGCCATTCGTCTCGGACGTTGTGTTTGAAAGCTGCTAAGGCTTCGGCGTCCGGACAGTCGACTATTTGGTTCTTTTTGGTGAGGAACCTGTTCTAGAATTTGTGGGCTGACTCTCCGGATTGTTGAGTTATGTGACTTAAATCGTCTGCATCCGGAGGGCGGACATAAGTCCCTTGAAAATTTGCCCGAAAAGCATCCTCGAGCTCTTCCCAACTTCCAATGGTATTTTCGGGGAGGCTTTTAAGCCAGTGTCGTGCTGGCCCTTTGAGCTTGAGAGGTAGGTATTTTATGGTGTGGAGATCGTCTCCTCTAGCCATGTGTATGTGGAGGATGTAATCCTCTATCCAGACTCCTAGGTCTGTTGTTCCGTCGTATGCCTCTATGTTTACGGGTTTAAATCCCGCTGGAAATTCATGACCCAGCACCTCATCGGCGAAACATAAGGGGTGTGCGGCTCCCCTGTATTTGGGTGTGCCGTTATGTTCGGATACTTGGCATGTTGCATTGCTTAAAAGAGCTTGCTTTCTTGGCCCGTAGATGGACCTAACTGGGCCATCCTTTTGATGCGAATCCTTATGCGGTTCGCGTGCCGGATTGTGTGCGGCACCGCTTGCCGCTCTATGCTTGTCATGTGGTCGTCCATCCGACCGGGCGGCTTCATTGTTCTTTTGTTGCGGGGGCTCTAAGGCCTCCTCATCGAATTCGGGTAGTAGTTTGCGCTTCGGGTAGCTCTTTGTTTGGCGACTGTCGCCGTATTTGTCTGCGGTGTTAAGTACTTTGCTCCATCTGATTCTGAGTGCATCTTCCGCTGTTTTGAGCTTCTGCTTCTGCTTTTTCAGGCTACGCGCAGTGGCAACGAGCCTTTTGTGGAGGTTCTTCTGCTCCAAAAACTTGTCCGGTGTGAGATCGTTCGGACTGTTATCTTCGCCGTGGACGGGATGCTTATCCAAGTTATCCTGTTCGGATGGTTGCTCGAGGGCATGTTCGTCGTCCACCAGTTCATCCTGCACTATGGCTGGGTCTGTGTGGGTGTTGTCGTTGTCGAGGCGGGACTTTGGGCGGTGCTTACGCCGCCGTTTTGACTGTTTTTCGAGGGAATTATCCTTCGCGGCGTCCCGTTGTTCCTCATTATTGCTTCCTTTAGGTGTATCCACCATATATACATCGTGAGTTGAGGTGGCCTTCCAGTGCCCTGTAAGCGCTGGTTCTTGGTCGTCTCCGGCATCGTCGTCCATACCATCGATGTCTTCGGAGTCGAAGTCTAGCATGTCGGTTAAGTCACTGACAGTGGCTATGAAGTGGGTGGTATGTGGAGTTTGTTTTGCAGAGTCGGACACGATTCTCGTGTTCAAAATCTTCTATGGAGTATTCGGAGGAGGAACCCGCCTGGCAATGCCGAAGACAACCTGTGCGCCGGACTCATCGTCATTGAATCCCGGTTCAGGGGCTACTGAGGGAGTCCTGGATTAGGGGGTATCCGGACAGCCGGACTATATACTTTGGCCGGACTGTTGGACTATGAAGATACAAGATTGAAGACTTCGTCCCGTGTCCGGATGGGACTCTCCTTTGCGTGGAAGGCAAGCTTGGCGATTCAGATATGTAGATCTCCTTCTCTGTAACCGACTCTGTGTAACCCTAGCTTCTAGGGTTTAGTCCATAGGACGACAACAATCATAATCATAGGCTAGCTTCTAGGGTTTAGCCTCTATGATCTCGTGGTAGATCAACTCTTGTAATACTCATATCATCAAGATCAATCAAGCAGGAAGTAGGGTATTACCTCCATCAAGAGGGCCCGAACCTGGGTAAACATCATGTCCCCAGCCTCCTGTTACCATTAGCCTTAGATGCACAGTTCGGGACCCCCTGCACGAGATCCGCCGGTTTTGACACCGACACTCGCCCAATCACTCTGGTAAGTCTTCAAGATAGACTTCCAAACCTTCACAGACTTCGTTCACCGGCAATCCACAATGACTCTTGGATCCTCAGAACGTGATGCCTAACCGACTGGAAGATACACAGTCTTCAAGTGTAATAAGTCTTCATATCACGCGGACAGAAAGACTTCAGTGATGCCAACACTCTTTGGGCTTTGGGTGTTTGGGTTTGTCCTCGCAAAGATTTTCTCTCAAAGGCTTTGGAGGTGGGTTGCTCTCAAACGATAAAAGCCGTGCACTAACTCTAAGCAGCCACCAATTTATGGTGTAGGGGGTGGGCTATTTATAGCTAGGAGGCAACCCGACATGATATGTCTGAAATGACTCTGGGTCACTAAGGAACCGACACGTGTCCAACGGTCGGATTTCAAACACACGCGACAGTTAGACTTGGGCTACAAGTAAAGCTGACTCATCCAACTCTGGATAAGATTTTCTCCCAGTGTCTTCACTCGAAGACATAGGAGTTGGGTTGAGCATCACATCAGTTTTCTGACTGTGTTCACTTGGACCCCACTTGACAGTTCGATGGTTCTTATGACTCAAGAAAGAAGAAAATGAAACTACGAAAGAAAATATGTCTTCGCACTCCATTGTCTTCAAGTGAATGTCTTCACACGTCATTATCTTCGACATGAATGTCTTCACGAACCACAATTGTTTTCAATGTCTTCATGCATTTTTAGGGGTCATCTCCGATAGGTAAACCGAATCAGTGAGGGACTTCTACCTGTGTTCTCCTACAAATCTCACAAACACATTAGTCCTCAACCACATTGTCGTCAATACTTCAAAACTAATTAGGGGTGACACTAGATGCACTTACAATATCATCAAAGAACTAGTCATGGACATGAACGTGTGGAAGAATCATGACTTGATTTTAGTATCTTATGTGTTTCAACTTTAGCCTACTCCAACCTGTTTGGGTGGCTTTTGTTGTTGTTGTTGAGGCGAGTGAGAACTAACAAAACTATGAGCCTCTACTTGGTTTGATGTCAACATTTGGCAATGTTAACTTTTAGGAAGCCAACGTTTAGCTTTTGTAGAGAATTGCACGAAAATTTGGTAGTCTGTATTTTAGACTTGCCTACAAATGCCAAGTATTGGGACCAAACCAAGTAGCCTCTCATATACTTCCTCCATCCCAAAATAAGTGCCTTAATTTTATACTAGCTCTAGTATAAAGTTGTACTAAGCTTGAGATAGTTATTTTGGGAGTACAAAATTCTACTGCACTGTTTTCCTTTTGAAATCAGAAGGTGGGGCTGCACAAAGCTAGAATTTGCAAGTACCCACATTGGATACTTGCCAGGCACCGGCGAACTTTGCAGCACATAACTTACAAGTAGCATCCTTGACAAGTTGATTCCTCATGAAACAACATATATTTTTGCAACACATAGAGATTTTTTTTTCGAGCTATGCAACACGTAGAGCTCACTGGAACTACCTAAACAACATAGATAGTTTTTTTTAACTACCTAAACAGCATGGATAGTTTTGGTCAATACCTTCTTCTTTTTGAGAAACGATACGCACAATACCTTTCTTTTTTTAAGACACGAGACGCACAATACCTGGGTCTCGATGGTACCCACCGGTTGAGCCATTTTTTCGGTCCGTTTCCTCCGACGTAGCTTTGTTTTCAGGCCACGCAAAGCGTGTAGTTTGGGCTTTATCGTTTACTCGCAGCAAGGTCGTCGTTGCGTTACGGTCTGGGCCTTGGCCTTGGGAGATTTGGTTACGAAGAGCCCAGCTACGCCGATCCCAGCCTTCAGAAAAAATGAAAAACCACGCCAATCCCGCATAGAGCATGCGCGTGATGCTAGTTTAGTACCACCTCGCCTGCGCTGAACGGAGCGAGCCGGGAGAGGTGTATAAAACGAGAGGCAGCGCACCAAGAGAACTCATACCTTTCTCGGCCTTTTGGCTAAGATCAAGTGTAGTATCTGTTCTTATCAGTTTAATATCTGATATGTGGGCCATGTGCTTACAATGATATTAAATTTATTTTTTATGGGGGTGGGTCCACAATAGTAGCTTGCTACTGGGGCTCACATGTGTCGTCTGGGCGTTGCACAACTGCCCTGGCCTGGCACACCCCAACCAAAACTAATTCAAACTCTACATAATGTCAAGGCTTCCAGCTTATCCAGGCTGCATACAGAATAATTCCTTCCCTTTGATAAAAGGGTTCATATTTTTGGACCTCACTGCTTCAAATATAACTGCAGGTAAAAAAAGGTCAGATAGGAATGATTATCTAAAATAAGCCGAGAGATGAACTGGATAAGCTGTGAAGTTAATCCAGAAGTTTGATGGCCAACTCTAAAACTGAGTGCCAACAATACCTTTTGTAACATAGTGCCAATCATACCATTTCAAGGTATCATAGGCACTTGCTTTGCTCAGGGAGAAGTGGTGACGATGATGCCGAGGTGCAACGTTGTATACAGCACACAGCAAGTTGTTCACTCCTTGACATAATTCAAAATTTCTGTTGTTCACTCAATTGCTACATGGGAAATGGAATCTCCTGCATCCGGGATACCTCTTTCCTCTCCTTGCACCACAGAACCACACTGGAGGTGTAAGAGAGAGAAATGTGACACGCGGCAAAGTATACAAAAATGTGGATATCTCTAACCAAGTTCTTCTCGTTAGCGTGTAATTTTCCCGAGATCGTGAACTTTGGGCAAGCCAAATAGTGAGTTTGTGTTCTTTAAGGGTAATAGTGGGCATGTGTTCTCTATTCGACTACTGCCATGGGTTCTTCTTTCCAGCCCCTTTGCGCATTAAACTTGTTTTCGAACTCTGCAGTCAAGAAGAAAGGAAAAGATGCTAAAGATTCAAAAGTACTAAAGTTGTACTGAAGCTGCATCAATTAATTTGGATCGGACGGATACATGATTGTAGGCAAGCTGTAGTGTTGTTTGGCTTACAGATTTCAATTTCAGTTTCAACTTTCCTCGGACCCTGTTCTTTTGCGGTTTCAGTTTGTAAATCCTAACCATCCAGTGCTGGGTTGTAAAAACCTGCATTAAGCAATATGGTACATGAACACGTTGCAGGTGCAGTCAAGCAAAGCTGTGAGGGGGATTCTGGTTTCTAAATGATTGGAGGGAAGAGTAATAGCACTGTACCTCCTCAAAATGGGTCAGTTTAAAATGCTTCCTTCCTATTTCATATTTTCTCGCTCTGTCAAACCCCTTGCCATCAGTCTCAGCGAATCTAGATGCAAAGGAGAACAAATGTCAAAAGAAAATCCATGATTGTGATACCTCAGCATGGTAACTTCCTTGCACTGACAGACCTGTAATAACAAAGCTTGTACATGAGGCAATTCAGCATTGTTGGAGTGCCCTGAGCATCAACACGGTAGTTGCCATCCCTCTATAGAAATAATATAACATAATAACTCAGAAGAAGTCTGAAATTTCACATAGTTGATGGTGCTTTTCTTCCACATGTTATACTAGAATGCAAACTGATATTTTTAGTTTTCTACCACGACACTACCAAATGATATGCACGATAGTTGCAGAACACAAGTTCACCACTCACAAGGTAATCCTGTTCCTTGATGTGAGGGAATTCACCACCTCCGATTCGAACCATCCAGAGGAACTTATTAATATCATCACTTGGGTAGCCACTAAGCCCTGAAAATAAAATCGTCAGGTTTTATGGCGTCGGGATTCAGGAAGCACTTTGCTTAGAATATTGTTATTTCTGCAAGTCCAAAACACATCAACCTCCAAAGACCACAAGCACATATTTGACATCTAAGGAATTGAAGATCTCCCATGCTCCTTTTTCTGGGGATGACATTGCTGTCCCAACTGTCGCTATGTGCGTGTTATTCCAGGTATTATTGTCTACAATCACAGTCCTGTTGGCCATTGCAGTTGTCTGATAACCATAGTCCCACCATGACGCAACCTACAGCAATCATTGCCATCTTTCTATCAGAATGATGCAATTCAAGTGATCAGAGTAGGTCTATTCGAAGGCATACCTTATCGTCTACTTCTGTGTTATGGCGCAGCCATGCATAAGATTCACGGAAATCGTCATAAACATGCAACTCGTTGTGTGAACGTGATGTCAGCACAATTGAGGGTGCAGAGTATGCTTCTGCAGCTGCCCATACACAATGGATCTGCAAAAATGGCATCGTTAAGTAATAGCGTCACTTTTAATGAGAATGCTGCTTCCAGTGAGAACAGATACCTTACCACATAAAGTCCACAAAGCATGATCAGGAACAGTATACCCATGGCAGATGCTTCAGAAGGCAGTACACAAAGCTTCTCCTCCTTTTCGGGCCTAACAGGAGAACTTCCCACCAATTCTGTTTCCTTCCGACTCTTCTTTGATGATCTTTCCTTTGAAATAGTCCCCATTTTTTCTTTTTTTATGTTCGCATTTTTCGTGGAAGTTGTGATAGTGGCTGTACTGGAACTCCCTGGGGTACTATCTCCTCCCTTAAATTTGACAGGACAGTACATCAGTAAACCTTTTGTTGAAACTAAATCTGGATAAGAAAATTAGAAAAATAGTACTAATGAAATAATCATACAGTTGGAAGGGTATCATCTGATATTGGGCGCTGAAATTTCATTGATCGTGTGAGGACATTAAAAGCTTCTGACAGAGCAATCCCAGACAAAATGCACACAGCAGGGGCAAGAACAAGCATCAGTCGTACCTAACATTGCACTAACATCACTATCAACTGATAAATAAAGCAATACGGTACTGTAAATGTCTTAGCAGTGATGACTTACCATTACCCCAGAGAAATATACTGAAGTTACCAAGTACAAGACCAAAAATGAGCTTGCATCAGATAAAGGTAAGAAGCATGACTGCAGGTTGTGTTGCAACAAATTAATTAAAACCATGCTAAACACAAAGTAAAATCATTTTCCAACAAAACATGAATGCTTACTATGATCCCAGCAGGAACTAAGAAGGCTAGCACATTGATAGCCATAAAGTAAGAAGGCCAGGTAGGTGGTTGATGTTCGCTCACGCTAGCAATGATAGGGATGTACTTGCTTGCATATGTTCTGTCAGAATGGAACAAAGCGAAGGAATTCAAGGCATCAACTTATATAGAAACAGAAGAAGAATTCATCATAAACAGGAATCAGAATTATGTCCATCCTGTATACAGAATAAATTTCAAGTTATCAGTACATCGTAGGTAATAGAAAGAGTGAATTCCATTTTTTACCCCCTACTTTGATATTTTTACGCTAATTACCCCCATTTAATAGCTTTTCATTCGAATTACCCCATGCGACAAAAGTTTTGCCAGTTTTACCCCATTTAAAGTATTTTAGGTTGTGGACAGCTTCTCCAGTGGTTCTTTTGCCATACAAAGCATCAATGGAATTATGCCTAGTACGATGCAACACCCAGAAGCAACGGAACTACTGCACATATGATAATTGCTTGTACGATACTAGCACGATGCTAAATCCAATGGTCTTTATTTCCTTTGCCCAAATGCTGCAAAGTCAGATCCAAATCATCATACAAATATCGGATAAGGCCTGTCGTACATATATCAGTGCTCCAGAAGCAAATGCCATGAAGAAGAATGAGGTGGAAACAATGAACAAGGAGCTGCGTGACATGAAGAAGTAATTTATCAAGGCAAAGTGGTACGTGTGTACATCTGCCGACCGTGAGAAAAAACTGTGTTCGGCTAAGCCATTTGACCGGTTCAGGCACGGGAAAAGATGCCAGAAAAAAAATGCGATGTGGCACGCCATGTGTGCCTGATGACCAGGGCTCACCTGATAGATCACTAAATGGGATAAAAACTCGTAATTTTTTTAAATGGGGGCAAAACTTTTACTAAATGGGGTAATCCGGATGAAAAACTGTTAAATGGGGTAATTTGTGTCAAAAATGTCAGAGTATGGAGTAAAAACTGGAATTCACTCTAATAGAAATCACAATTCTTTTGTACTAATGCGGAAACCTAGAAGGTAGCATATCTCTTTAGAAACTCCAAATCCAGAGGAAAGGTGGTTCCAATTAAAATTGTCATGTTTATTGTTAACCAGAGTGAAGGCTTTGTTATCAGTGAAACAAAAACAAGAACAAGTCTTGCGCCAAACAAATACTTTATGAGAACTTACGGGTCAAGTAGACTCAAACTGCGCCCACTCCAACCTTTTGTTGGGCTAGATGCGACCAATGCAGCAAGTACCGCTACTACAGCGAAACAAAGGGCTCTGCAGGAATCCTTGATATTAGAATGTGTACAGAACATCTACTTTGTTTTGACTTATGAGAAACAAATGTTTGGTCTGTCAATATTATGAACCAGTATCAAGTGTAACACGTCTTTTAACGCACATTAACTGGTTTTGACATCAGAAACTTACAAGCCAACCGTTAGTACAAATGTCATGGCCACTTTGAACAGCCGAGGAGTTAAAAGTCCTTTGATGTAATACACAAGAGCAACCACATGGAGGATTATAAACACCTGGAATTCAATCATCATTTTCAGAAATAAAGAGAAAGCAATTACTCCCTCCGATCCATATTACTTGTCACTCAAACGGATGTATCTAGACGTATTTCAGTGCTAAATACATCCATTTGAGCGACAAGTAATATGGATTGGAGGGAGTAGCAATTTTTTAACAGATATACAAAAATTGGGTGAAATCAGACAATTTAAGGGGGGGAAAGGAACACATGCGTAGGTAGATAATCAATTGGTGTACCAGAAATGATGCAAAGTGCTCTGATGTCAATATTGCATTAAAACCAACCACAGGTACCAATGCTGCCAGAAGTGTTCCCAGTACAACCTGTTAACCAATATTGTTGTCAAGCGTATCAAGGGAGGTAGTTAGTTAGATAACTTATCTCTGTATTCTATCTCTATCTAGATCCCTTGTATATCTCTCCCGTATGGTTAGGCTGTAACCATCGGTTCCCTTGTACTCCAAGTCATATCAATACAAATACATGCGGGTCACCATGTTACGGTGATTGAGACGCTTAAACCATTCTTAACATGGTATCAGAGCCAAGAGGTCTTGAGTTCAAGACCCTGCCAATGCAGTATTAATATTAAATAAAAACGATTCTGCGGCCTACACCGATCCCACGTCTAAGGACTAAAATAGCCTAGACATGAGGGGGAGTGTTGAGATATATTGCCCGCCTCCCTCCATCAGTTCGGACTTTTGAAGGAGTTGGCTGGAGCATGAATTCAATATGGTATCAGAGCAGGACTCTTCCACCTCGTCTAGCTTGTTCCCATCTACCCTTCATCGACAGAAACCCATCCCCAGCTCGCCTCTACCCATCCTCCATCGACAGATCCTACCTTCCACCGATCATCCCAGGAACCATGTCCTCCTCTAGCTCGGCCATCTTCTCCGGCCTGAACAACAACACCTCTGAACCACTTTCCCGTACCAACTATGTCCTATGGCGCGCCCAGGCCAGATCACAGATCATGGGCGCTGGCCTTTTTGGCTATCTTGATAAAACTATCCAAGAACCCTCCAAAACCACCACCTCCAAAGGCGCCGATGGGAAGGATCAGGTTGTCCCAAATCCTGCCTACTCCCCATGGCTTATTCAAGATCAGCAAATAGTTGCCTATCTCCTCCGAAACCTATCCAAAGAAGTTCTCATCCAAGTCGCCCCCCTTGAGACATCACATGCAATCTGGGATGCGCTGGCGAACATGTTTGCTGATGTGTCCCTATCTCGCGTCAACAACATCCGAGCCTCTCTCACGAATGCGCAGAAGGGATCCCAGTCGGCTTCGGCCTACTTCGGGTACATGAGATCTCTCTCCGACGAGCTTGCAGCGGCGGGCAAACCGATCGGGGAGGGAGAACACATCTCCTTCATCGTTGCTGGACTCGACATGGAGTACCAACCGATTGTCTCCGCGCTGGATGTGCGCACGGAGCCTACCACCGTCGACGCTCTCTTCTCTCTTGTGGCCAACTTCGACCAGAGGGTCGAGATGTTCCATGGAAACGGAGCCGGCGGGTTCAAATCTTCGGCAAACTCCATCTCCCGCGGTGGCGGGCGACAAGGAGGCAACAAGGGCGGCTACCGCGGCAACACAAACCAGAAGGGCAACGGTGGCGGCCCTCGTGGTGGCCCTGGCTATGGCGGCGGTGGCCATCCTAACGGTGGTGGATCCAGTGGCGGCTCCGGCTACGGTGGAGGTGGCCATGGTGGCGGCGGCAGCAGCGGCTACCCGAACGGTGGTGCTGGAGGCTACCACCAGAACAACTACGGCGGCGGTGGTGGATCCCTTCATGGTGGTGGTGGCGGAGGCTATTATCACCAGGGGAATCCCAGCAACAACAACGGCCGACGCTCCTCCTCCAACGGCAACAGGGGCCGAAACTTCCAAGGCTACGAAGGATATGAGGGTAAATGTCAAATCTGCAAAAAAAACTAATCATATTGCTAAGGACTGTGATTGGCGTTATGCCGATGATACGTCCCAAAAGAAAAAAATTGCTGCTGCAGCTGATACGTCATACGGTGTCGATACCAACTGGTATATGGATACCGGTGCAACAAATCATATCACGGGAGAATTGGAGAAGCTAACAATGCATGAGAAGTATCGTGGCAATGATCAAGTCTACACTGCAGCAAACGGTGCAGGTATGGAGATAAGTCATATTGGTCAATCACATATCAAAACCCCATACAAAAACCTTGAAATAAAAGATATCTTGCATGTGCCCAATGCTTCCAAAACTCTCTTATCTGTTCATCGCATTGCCCTTGATAACAATGTCTTTCTAGAATTTCACCCTTTCTTCTTTTTGATCAAGGATCAGGTCACGAAGGAAATTCTCCATAGGGGTGTCTGTGTGGAAGGACTCTATGCATTACTTCCTAAGTATTGCTCATACAATAAAAGAGTTTATGGTGCCATCAAGCTTTCCGCTGAAAGGTGGCACAGTCGCTTAGGTCATCCATCATTTGCTACTGTTCATCAAATCCTTAGTAAAAATAAACTCCCAGTTGTTGGTGAGAGAAATTTAGAGACTATTTGTGATTCATGCCAGCGAGCAAAAAGTCATCAATTGCCATATTTTGTATCCACTAGTGTGTCAACCAAGCCCTTGCAGCTTATCTTTTCTGATGTATGGGGTCCAGCCCCTACTTCTGTTGGTCGACATTCTTACTATGTAAGTTTTATTGATGATTTCAGTAAGTACACATGGATCTATTTGCTCAAAAAGCGTTCTAATGTCTTTCAAGTGTTTCATAATTTTCAAGCTCTTGTAGAACGCAAGTTTGATAGTAAAATCATTGCTATGCAATCTGACTGGGGTGGGGAATACGAGAAGCTCAATTCCTTTTTCCAAAAGATTGGCATTTCCCATCATGTCTCATGCCCCCATGCGCATCAGCAAAATGGGTCAGCCGAACGCAAGCACCGTCACATCGTTGAAGTAGGACTAGCTCTCCTTGCTTCCGCCTCCATGCCACTAAAATTCTGGGATGAAGCGTTTCTTACCGCTGTGCATCTCATCAACATGTGGCCTAGTCGTGTCATCTCTAACGAGACTCCCACTGAGCGCCTTTTGCATATCACACCGGACTACACCACTCTTCGAGTCTTTGGTTGCGCATGCTGGCCCAATCTTCGCCCTTATAACACTCGTAAACTTATGTTTCGTTCCAAGCAATGTGTTTTTCTTGGATACAGTGCTCAACACAAGGGCGTTAAATGTCTTGATGTTGCGACTGGTCGCGTCTATATTTCTCGTGATGTGGTATTTGATGAGACACAATTTCCTTTTGCCTCACTCCATCCTAATGCCGGTGCTCTCCTTCGCAAAGAGATCCTTCTTTTTCCTTCTCATCTTTCTAGAGTTGATCGTATGGGTAATGATAACTGTGATGCTCCAGTTTTGACTAACTCTCCTAATCCTTTACCTGAGTCTGGTGTTACAGGAACAACTTGCAGCGCAAACGGTGCAGGAAACCATGCTTGTTTTGACGCAAACCCTGTCCAGGAGGATTATGTCGCAGGCATAAGAGACCAGGGGCGATCCGCCTCGGGATCTGTGCGCCCGACCGCGTCAGGTCCGGGCGTATCTACGCCGGGATCACCGCCTTGTCAGGAGGCCCGCGCCTCCCAGGCTGATTCCCCCCCACGCCAACCCACTCACGACGCGTGCCGCCAGGATGTGGGGTCGGTCCCCACCCGCACAACCAGCCAACCAACGCCGGGGGACCAGTCTCCCGCTCGCTTCGCGCCTGTCACCCGCGTCTACACGAGGCGGGACCTGCATCGTGCCGATCCCGTGCATGCGGCGCCTCCAGTCGGCTGCGCCCGGCTCCTCTGGATTGTCTGCGCCTGGCTCTTCTTCACCTGATGAGTCGCGCGCCGCAGACGATCCCCTTGACGTTGCTGTCTCCTCCTCGGGATCGCTGGGATCTGCTGCTTCGCTGGAGACTGCCCCTATGGGATCTTCTGCGCCCGCTCCGGCTCACTCCGTTCTTCCGCGTACACGTCTTCAAAGTGGTACACTACAACCTGTTAATTATAAAACCAAATATGGGCTGGTTGCTGCTGTTCCTACAGGTGAACCCCGCACTGTTCATGAGGCTCTTGCAGATCCCAAGTGGAAACAAGCCATGGATGATGAATTTTTTGCTCTCCAGACAAACCGTACCTGGCATCTTGTTCCTTCTCGTCCAGGTCTTAATGTGATTGACTGCAAATGGGTGTTCCGTATCAAGAACAAGTCAGATGGCACTATTGACCGCTATAAAGCACGCTTGGTTGCCAAAGGGTTCAAACAGAGGTATGGGCTTGACTATGAGGACACTTTTAGTCCGGTTGTTAAAGCTGCCACTATTCGTCTTGTTCTCTCTATTGCTGTATCTAGAGGCTGGACGCTTCGTCAGCTAGACGTAAAGAATGCGTTTCTTCATGGCGTTCTGGAAGAGGAAGTCTATATGAAACAACCTCCTGGGTTTGTAGATCCCCACAAGCCGTCTCATATCTGTCGACTGGACAAATCTTTGTATGGACTGAAACAGGCTCCACGAGCATGGTATTCTCGCTTGAGTTTTAAGTTGCAGGCTCTTGGCTTTGTTCCATCCAAGTCTGACACTTCCTTGTTCATTTACAATCAGCATGCCACAGTCATCTTTGTTCTTGTCTATGTTGATGACATCATTGTCACAAGTTCCTCTCATGCCGCAGTCATGGCTCTTTTGAAAGATTTAAATTCTGAATTTGCCCTTAAAGATCTTGGTGATTTGCATTATTTTCTTGGAATTGAGGTCAGGCCGACCAATGAGGGTGGTCTTCATCTTTCTCAGGCAAAGTATACCACTGATCTTTTGAGCAAGGCAGGGATGCAGAGTTGCAAACCATCACTCACACTTTTATCTAGTTCAGAAAAACTTTCTCTTACAGAAGGTGTGCCCTTGAGTCAGGAGGATGGCACTAAGTATAGGAGTTTGGTGGGTGCACTTCAGTATCTCACACTCACCAGGCCTGATATTTCATTTGCAGTTAATAAAGTATGTCAGTTTCTCCATGCACCTACCTCAGCTCACTGGACTGCTGCCAAACGTATACTGAGATATGTGAAACATACTTTGAATGTTGGACTAACATTTACCAAGTCATCATCTACTCTTGTCAGTGCGTTCTCTGACTCTGACTGGGCAGGTTGCTTGGATGACAGGAGGTCCACAGGAGGCTTTGCTATTTTCTTTGGTCCTAACTTGATTTCTTGGTGTGCAAAGAAACAGGCAACTGTGTCACGTTCTAGCACTGAGGCAGAATACAAGGCATTGGCAAATGCTACAGCAGAAATTATATGGGTTAAGGCTATGCTCAAGGAGCTTGGGATACGTCATACACAAACTCCATGTCTTTGGTGTGACAATATTGGAGCAACATATCTTTCTGCTAACCCTGTTTTCCATGCAAGAACCAAACACATTGAAATTGATTATCACTTTGTCAGAGAAAGGGTTGCTAGCAAGGAACTGGAAATTCGGTTTGTTCCTTCCAGAGACCAAATTGCAGATGGCTTTACAAAGGCCTTGGCTACAAAACAATTTGAGGAGTTCAAGCGTAATCTGAACTTGAGACGTTCAGATTAAGGGAGGGTGTTAACCAATATTGTTGTCAAGCGTATCAAGGGAGGTAGTTAGTTAGATAACTTATCTCTGTATTCTATCTCTATCTAGATCCCTTGTATATCTCTCCCGTATGGTTAGGCTGTAACCATCGGTTCCCTTGTACTCCAAGTCATATCAATACAAATACATGCGGGTCACCATGTTACGGTGATTGAGACGCTTAAACCATTCTTAACACAACCTGCATGGTGCTAATCATGATAATGAGAATCTGTGCTGTTCATTTGTGCATAACCAATTGGTAAGCCATTAGACTTATCGACTTACAAGGGGAGCATAAGCAACGTAAAGTCGTGAAGAATAATGACCAGTTACAATACACAGGAGAACATGCATTGGGATAAGGTTGATGATGAATGTGTAGCCTCCCCAGGAACAGACCTGAAAAGCGGAAATGCAGTATAATGTGAAGAATTTTCTGAGACTTGTAGCTATTCTAAACATTTTCGAAGAAAAACTTACCATGTAAAAGTAAGAGAGAGCATTAAGTGTTGCATAAAAGAGTGACCCCGTGTTTAGTGTCTGCACAGTCATCATTATGTTATCTTCTTGAAGGCACAAAGAGAAGGTTAAAATGAACAAGGCCTAAAATTCGAAGGACGCTTTGAGAACCTAACCTTTACATATAGATAAAATGTGAATATTAAAGCAAATATTGCTACAGCTTCGTTATCGTAGCTGCCTGCAACAGATCTTGAGATGTATGAGGGAACCTGCGTATTAGGAGGAATGATAAGTAGTTTCTCGATCAAGTGCTATTTACAAGATAGTGTATAAGGCTATAGTAGCAGTAGGTAGGCATATTTATATAAAAAAAATGATGTCTCATGGTCGCAGATCCCAAATAAATGAGAAAAACACAGCCTTATGATCATTAGGATTTTTATTCACAGGAAATTTCAACTTTCATAATTAAGAAATATTTTGGTTCTCAGCTTTGTGTTCCAGTCCCTATTTTTCATATTTTCCCAGGCCAGGCCATTCTTGGACCTCAACTTTTTTAATGAAGCTGCTTCGATCATTCAGCTCTCAGTTTTTAGATACTGATTCTTCTGATTAAACAGTTGTAAAATCTCTCTGAATTTTCCTGTTTTTGACATGTAAGAAATGAACCTTGTCGGTTACAGAAGGCTTTTCGGATAAATAGTGAAGTCGAAGAACCAAATAAGCTCACTTGAAATGATTAGGACGTAAAATCATCTGGAGCTCAAACCAGAGGACCAAAATATGACTCCATTGTTTGGAAATGCCAAATTCAACTCCTAAACATTGATCGGCTGAGAAGTGATTTGACAACTACTCCAGAAAAGAGATAACTGAGAATAACCTAACAAATGAGGATTGGGATGTGAAAAAGTTATTCGGCTAGGAAGAATGAAGACACAAATCAAAAGCTTTTGCTCATACAGTTGGAGATATGGAAGCAATTTTTACAAAGCTAACAGAAATATCGCATCAAAGTATCCCCATTCTCTAATTTACCCACAAACGAATGGATGAACAGACCTAGCCTACATTTGTCCATTGGAACTCACAGCAAAGTACCAATACACAAGTGTAAGCAGCAAGGTATAAAATGAGAAATATAAATCAGGTAGGCATATAAAAAAACTTAATTTTCTCATGGCCAAACTGAGCAGTCCCTCCATAAAGAAAAGATAAAAGAAACAGAGAATACCATCGCTAAGATAGTTGCTGCCATTAAACCAGCCCCATGACCCTTCGCTTCCTGGAAGGTAAAGTACATAGTTACTACAGAACTTCTGTGGTTGTAGAACTAGTGTAAGCACATGTGATTCTTATATCAGGAAAACAACCTTTGTCAACAGATAAGTTGCCCAGGAAGCATTTGCCGAAAAAATCGGAGCAGTGAACACACAGACAGTCTCCACCGACAATGGGATGTTGAGGGAGTTTAGCAACCTATACAAGCAAAACACTTGAGGCGCAATCGCGGTTTTTCAGAGCTGTCCGACAACGCGTTGCTCTATGCTATGGAATCAAACATTTTACACACCCCCATATCGTGCCTGCCGTCAGTGTCAAACCAGGATAGACGGTGCCGCCAATAACACGTCCGAGGGGGTACCTATAACATACAAATAACAGTATGAAACGACGAACATTCATAACGCATACTGAATGATTCATGTGTCCCGGCAAGTGGCAACCATACCATGTTCGATCGTCAAACCAGTTCCAAAACTCGTAGATTCCACTCTTTGACAAAAACTGAGACAAGGCAGGGAAACATATAGAGATTAAAAATACATACACATTATGGAACACCAATACTTGTACGAAAACGTAAGCAGCAAATTACACAAAAGAATAGTACATCCCAAGTCCCCAATCATATGCAGAGGCCAGGATGCTTTGCCCTTCCCATTGGGGAAAATAAAACCAATATTCGTCCCAATTTTCTCGCCGCTTAATACCACTACCATGTGAAAGTAAACGAAGCTTCCTACAGCCGTAGTTACCAAAATTCGAATGTAATAACGCTCCGAGCAAACACAGCAACGCGTGCTGCTACGCTTTGAGCTCAGTTTCACAGTGCTGCTACACTCCACAGGCACCTGAGCAACGGACAGTGGGCAGCAATGTGACGCCGCCAAAACTGACCTGAGTGACGCGGTAGTTGAAGTAGGGATCGAACTCGTGGATCACGCTCTCGTACTTGATCACCTGCGGCACACCAACATGTGAGGCGGGCATGAAGTTGGCCATAGGATCTAGAGAACGTTGGAGTGGATCTTACGGAGAAGAGGCGGATGGAGAAGGCGAGGACGCCGATAAGGAGGAGGGTGAAAGCACACAGCACGCCGCTCAGGGCGTTCCGTAGTCGGCCGCCGCCGCCGGCCGCCATGGAGATGGACCCGGCCTCGAGCTCCGCCATGGCGGCTCAGCAGAGCAGTGGAGTTGGGGGAGCAGACGAAGGCTGTTGGAGTAGCTGCTGTGTTGGTGCCCTGCCGTCGGCCGCTGCGTACCGTAGCAGTGGAGTAGTGAACTTGTTTGGGCGATTTGGCGCTACCAAGTTTTCAGATCGAATTCACCGGTGATCATCATGATTATATGTAGAAAGAAAGAAAAGAAAACGCCCATCCGATTATATGCTGGCTGGCTACGAGTTGCTAAAGCTCACCAAAAAGTGGCTAATGTCTTGGCCTTCAGTCCAGTGAATTCGTTGGACTTTTGTCTACACAAACAAAAATGGTATTCACAATCACACCAGACAACCAGTCAAATTTAGAAGATTTGCTCTATCCAATTATAAAAACATTTATGGAGGAAGAAACATTCCAAGTCGTTCAGATTAAATTTTTTTTAGCAGATATACTCCATTGAACAAGAACCACACAAAAATTATGGAACGGAAGGAATACTTTCTTTTCCACAGGTCCACTGTGCATGTTAAAAATAAGCACACTAGATTTTACTTCCTCCGTTCCAAAATATAGTGCTTCCTCTATTCCCGTGCTTTAACTTTAACCATAAATTTAACCAACAAGTTCCAAAATATAGTGCTTCCTCTATTCCCGTGCTTTAACTTTAACCATAAATTTAACCAACAAGGCCGACTACGACAGTAGCAAAAGTTATACCAGTGAATTCCTATTCAAAAGAAGTTTTCAATTATATAATTTTTTTCTCCCGCCGCAGTCGGTCTTGTTGGTTGAATTTATGGTCAAAGTTGGACCTCGGGAAGCGCGGGCGCACTATATTTTAGTAGAATGGAGGGAGTATGCAACAACATGCTGGTTTTTTTACCCAAGAATACAGTTACAAGCACCGATTCGTATAAAAAAACAACAGACAGATGAGATCACCAAAGCTAAAAACAATATGTGATACATCTATAGCAGAGCCGCTGAACTTTCTCAGCAACAAAATATGGAGCCTGACAATGTAACTGCGGAGCAACGCCACCAAACTGGAGCTGACACTCCACCAGATACAACCAGAGTTCAAGCTTCTTCAAGAATGGCACGGGCAAGATTTGATCCCAGAGCCAATCTGACAGAGCTCAGTGCATGGCTTGGTAGGTGATTACTGCAGAAGTCAGGACGCAGCTTGGCCATGGACAACTCTTGTAGTTTATTGAGCAACAAGGTCGTCTCAGCAACATTCAGTAAAGGGCAGGGTTTGCAGTTGAGTAGTTTCACCTGTAGAAAAGGTGGCGACAGAAAATGGAATCAAAACTCCAAACTTCTTAAATGTTAATTCAGATTAAGATAAGATGAAGAAATATGATTTAGCTAAGCTACTTCGCTGAATGAAGATCCTTAGTGCTATACTAATCAAACCAGCGGGAGCTTACCGAGTCATGTAGAAGGGGCAGCCAGAAACGTTGTGGTGTAGAAGGATTTCTCATTAGCTGCAAAAGACAAATTACATGTGTATACGAAAAAAAAACGAGAACATAATTATTTCTACAAGGTGCATGCTTTTTTGCACATCTTCTACCAGTGGGCTTAAATTGAAGTATTGAACTGCAGGAACATTTTTACCTGTATAAGAAACTCCACGGTCTGCCGAGCAGCCTCGCCAGTCCTTCCTTCTAGTGCCTGTTGAAGGGATCTCTTGAAATCCCGGTACCTTTGCAAAAGCATACATTAAGCTGATGTCACACTTGTGTATAGAAAAGAAACAATAATTTGATGAAAAAAATCAAAAAAGAAATAAATACCTGTGAAGGAACTCAAGACCACCTGCACTACCAATGTCTGAACCTAGTAACTCGAGCAACCCTTCCCATTGCTGACCAAGCAAATCACTATTAGATACTGTCAAGAATAATATAGCTACTAAATTGTCTGCATATTTTGATCCATTTTACTTGGTTAATACTGAAGACCAAACTAACTGTAGGGGAGGAGGGAAGAATTTGACACCTTAAAATTATCATCTGCGACTGACTTCCCAATGCGTTCAAACAATTGTTGAGCAATTCTATCAAGTCGTACTTTATCATGAGCTTGCTGAAACCAGTAAACCCCAGTTCCTTTTCTACCATGCTTCCAATGGTAAATGCCTGCAATCTGAAACCAAAAAGAAAATTTTATTAGACAGGACATCTTGAGCCAGTTAAATACAGAATTCCAAAGTTAAGTTTGAATATTTAGTTGAAGAATAAGCCATTCTAGAACCCAAGATGCTCATGAAAAATTGTGTTTATCTTAAAAATAAAGTCACGCGTGTATTACCAACCACATTTTACCTTCATGATGTTTGTACCAACATTCTCCAGTTCATACAAACGACAAAGTTCCAAAGTCTGCTCACAGAAACGAGTTTTAGGTGACAAACAAAAATACAGAAACGCCACAAGTAAATATCAAGTTGAATAAACGTACCTTCAGCACTAGACGGTTATCTTGTATGGGTTGCTTGAGAAGTAGAATCTCCAGCAGCCCTAGGCCTTGGTTCAGACACGAGGACAGATAAGTCGGTGCAATCTGAGTACCAAACATGCAAGATGGCCATTACCAACAACATCAAAATAAGACATTTCGCCTAGCATAGATAGACAACATCGGTTCTATAGATCTGATACAACAAAGTGGACAACGGATGGTAGCAAACTACACAATACACATACATACACTAGAACATTCAGACCCACATACATCAGAATATTATTCAAGAAAGAAGTCTACTGTAAACCCTGAACCATGGCTGAAAGTCCGATAAAGCCCTGAACTATGAAACCATCCATATTAAACGCCATTTAACTTCAACCCTGTTAAGCTTCATGCACTAGCCAACGCAACCAAAAGTCCAAACTGATGGAAAGGGCTAGGCAATCCACATATACACTTCAACAAACCCTACCCTGGCTTTAGATAGTAGTTTTACATTTTGCTGTTTTCGAAAAATGTGAAAACTAGAAAGCACCAATACGGCTGGGTCAGCCGTAACCCCATGAAGCAGGCGACGCGGAGATACACTCGGCTACACATATCCCCGATAATTCCCTTTTCCTGACTTCGAAAAAATAGGAATACGGTGGGGATACTCACTGGATAAGATAAATGAATTTCTCTCGTCATTTTTCACATGATATAGATAGTATTTTTATGATTTTCTTATGACATCCATGAATTGTTTTCATACTTTTTTAGAAGACTAACACAAAACCATTTTTCAAAATCGTTCTAGGGTTTGATTTCAATGGTTTTTAGAAAGTTCAGGATTTAATAGACAGTTCGAAAGTTTGGGGTTCAAGTCATACCAGGCACAATAGTTCAAGGTTCAAAATGGACTTTTCTCAATATTTAAAACCACAGAACAGAGCAGAAGCTGCTCTAGTCATTTGGTAGTGCATTGAGTACATAAAACTCACCTGCCAAGTTAAAGAATGAGAACACAAAACTTGAGCATAGACTAGCCGGTGCAGTTCTTCTATGCTTATGCCACCAAAGTTAGGTCGTTCTTCATGCAACATAATATCTGCATAGTCATTATCAGCTGCCAACAGCTCCATACAGTGTGTAACCATCCTGTGGTCACAGATGGCAAAATCTATTAGGCCACAGTGTTTCAATGTTGACAGTAAGTAGAAATCAAATACTCCGAGTAACAGATTGTCCATTTACCAAGGCCCAAATTTTTTTGTGCATTCCGCCAAGACAACCTAACCATGAAAAAGAAATGTTACATCACCAAGAAAGGAAAGACAAGGGTTATATGGAGTCCGCCAGGATAATGTTGCTTGCCAACCTCTGGATTTTCTGAAAGGATGCCGTTAAGGAGGCCTGTTAATCCATTAGTGTCGAAAGACGGCTTAAGCTGTATGCATTTCTGTGCTAAGTGATGCATCCCTTCAAAGCCCTGAAACAATGGAGAGAAAAGGCTAAACTGTTGCACAAAGACTCCTTGATTTACTGTTCACATGTATATATTAAATTAAAAGCTAACTGTTGCATCATACGAGAGATAAGAGGTTTCAGGAAATTCGGTCAGGGCAAATATTTAGCCATCTTAAAAGCACAAATTATTGCACAAAGACAATTCAAAATCAATAACCATAATAAAAGAATGAGACCGAGAGGTGTGACCACATTCCCCAGCTTTTCATTCCAAAGAAGATGAGGACTCGAGCCCATGTTAGCTAGATGCAGTTGTTGTGCCCTAGGCCCTAGCCAGTAGAACTGTGACAGTGAGAGCTCTAAGTAACCATAATAGCTGGCCATTGTTTAGAGCAGGTGGTGGCATTCATACAATGGGTCCTGGGGTCATGTAACAGATTAGAGCACACATTCAATTGTAAAATGATCTTGTCGACAAGGGGTTGCTCTAATAGCAATCATGAAACTGAAAACCATGGGAGGAAACTGCATGCAAATCCTTAGGTAATAGGGAAATAAGGGCATCTGGGACATCTTTACGCAAGCATTAGGAATCAAGGAATGTCAGAGAAGTATTTAGGAAAACTGAGAATTACTCACGCAAATGAACCACAAAGCATTGGAACTGACAATACAAGAGGCAAGTGCATGGGTATGAGACGAACCACCGTAAATGGCCTTATATAAAGAAAATGAGAAGCGAATAGCTCCAGCCAATGGGATGTAGCAGCAGTGAGATCCTTTATGTTTCCCATCATGATGTGAAGCAGATTCTTCAAACCATCACGAGTTTTTTGGTGACTGCACTGAATCCAAAATGCACTACACTCCAGTTTACTTACTTGACCTCGCCATTTTTCCCATGCCTGCAAATACAAGTAGCTCATCAAATCTTTCTGTGAACTTCAACTGGGACAACTTTTTTTAACACACAAGTTTAAAGCTTATGAAGGCAAAAAGAATGACTATGGAAGATTGACATAACAATTTCACCAAGCCCAACCAGTACACTACCCAGTTTCACAGATGAGTAACAAGGTAAAACCGTTTCAATTAGAAGTATTACCAAGGAATCACATATTTCACTTTGAACCATGTGTCATATTACCATTAAGGTCAAGATTTGCATCTCAGGGTACCGAATGCAGGAATGAAACTCCAATAAAAGAGCATATGTGCCACATTAAAAGATGTGCAGAAGGACGACGGGAAACGTGTGGGACATGCAAGATAAGATCCAGAGCCTCATTATTCAGCTTCAGAGGATGGGTGCAAGATAGCATTTTGAAGACAGGGCTATGAGAGACAGCTGCGTTCGTTTTCCCTTCTGTTTTGTTTTCGGGACTGTCCGAGCTATGGTAGTGTGTTTTGGATAGTTGTTCTGATTGTTAGGTTGTGACATTTTGGATCTGGGAGAGGGAGGGATCGGGGATGTGTTTCGCTACAGGTAGGGTTGAGACATACGCTAGTCATTGGGCTGGGTAATTTTAATGCATAATCAGCTGATACTCCCTTGATATGTATCGGGGACAAATCCATGTGCGATACGGTATCCAATACAGACACGCCACCCCCAGCAAGTATTTGTGTTTTTTACACCATTTAGAGAGTTGTCCCCAAATAATTCTCCTTGAACCTCGGTGGATAATGAGTTTCGAGCAGCAATCAGTTCTCCCAAAACTTAAAGGTAGTGGCAAATGGTGAGGAATATACTCATACTTAGGGCCTGTTTGGTTTGTGACTAACTTTGCCAAAGATTGCCACACCAAAAGTTAGGCAAGTTTGACCAACTTAGGTGAGTGTTTGGTTGAAGCCACATCTTAGGCAAGCCCACTTGGGCCCCACGTGGCATACACATAAAAAATGTGGCAAGATTCCCTTAGGCTTGCCAACTTGTAGCTCTCATTTTGATGAACTAACCTTAGGCAAACTTGGCAAAAATATGTGGCAAAGTGTGGCAATGCTAGGCCTAGAACCAAACAGCCCCTTAATACTCAACCCACACATATAGGCTCCCTTGGGCCTATGACATGGACTCGACATGGGCTGGAATTTTTTATATTCAGTGCTCGCCAGGTCGCTTTTATTTCTGATACTATAAACTTTCATGCACAAAACAGTTCGCCAGACATTAGAGGAAAGGTGGTAATGCACTCATATTTCAACAGTGGGCACAAAGCAAGTTGCAGCCCAAGGAAGCAGCAGCAAGTAATGAAGAGGGAGCCAAAAGCACCAGCAATCATTTGCAAACAGTAGAATAAAAAAATGCAAAATAAGTTTGGCAGCATGGAAAGTAGCGATGGTGCTACCTAACAGTACAAGCAGCACCATCATGTGGAAATTGAACATGAGAAAGCAGAAGTATAATTATAACATTGTGGTACGGAGGCACTCTAATGAGCAGCAGTAACCAGTCATCATGGTGGTCATGCAAGGCATAGCTTGTACTGTGCAGCAGCAATGAGGGTAAAAACAGGATAATTAACATTGTTATGATTTTGCGAGGATAAGGGGAAAATGATCATGTCATTAGTGGCTTAGATCTATCCAACTTTCATAGGGGTACAGAAGAAATGGTAAAGTGCTCAAAAAGATGGCAACATTTATAAAGCATACCTTGATGAAATCAGGTCTTGTTTTACAGCACTGGCCTAATTTACCCTTTGGTAAATCCGGTCTCATGCGCGGCATTGTTGAGACAAGAACTGCAACAGCCTCAACCAACCCGTTTTCTGTCTGATGGACCAAAGGACGAAAGCCGTTTATGTTAGGTTTAGTTGTATAAAACATACTGACAGCAGATAATTTCATATTATATGGGCAAAGCTACAAGGAAATACATGCCCCATATACAAGTAACTTGCAAAAGTATAAATAAAATACTATGTCCGAGTGATAACCGCAAGTAAATTAGCACAAATGATATCAAAATCAAAGAATGGATCAGGAAAATATAGCAGAGTAACTTTCTTGTTCTATCTTATTCATGAATCAAAATTATTCGAGCAAAATATGAAGGTAAGTCAAATCCCAGAGCAGAGAAATTACGAGTCCTTGCATTACAGATCACTCTCTTCCCACAATCATGTTAACAAAATTATGCATTAGAATGGATCCATTCATCATTGCCACCTAATTGTTCTCTTCATAGCTGTATCGACAGGAGGGCGGTGGGAGCATACTATTTCTAGGCTACTGTTCAATATTTTAAATAGGATTAAACTTTTAATGTATACGGCTAACAATATAACATAACTGCACTTGCTGCAATAGCTGAACCACATGAACTTCACAGAAAAAAAAAAGGAACAAACTGAGTGCGCATTTTTCATTGCAATTCTGCACTTGAAAATCGGGGTAGTTTTAAATTCTAATTTGGTAAAAGGAGAAGGCAAATAGGGCAATACAATTATCGATGATCTAGGCCCTTATCAAACCAGAATGATATTTTTTTGCAAGATCAATATCACTGACAAAGTGACAAAGAAATCAAGAATGGCCTGAAAGTAGCAACAACCTAAGTACCTCACGGTTGTCCATCTGATCCAATTGGTATGATCCATGAAAACGTAGCATATTCACCTGCAAGAAAAACAACTTCAGATGGCAAGCTACACACAAGAGTATAAACCTATGAAAGACATGCAAAACATATAGACATACCACGACATCAAGCCATCCAACTGACAGTGCTGCTGATAATCCATTCCAGTAATCATCATCATTTTCAACAATCTACAAAAATACCTCTTATTGTCAGTTCACTCTCACCAATATTAAGGTACAAGGGTTGGACCATGGAAGTAATACATATTAACAGAAGTAAATAGATAAAATATAACAGAGCATCAACTCAACAGTGCGGCCAGTTATTAAAGTTTGTATACCAGAATGGCCCCTATATACTATCACAAAGAATAGAAGAATCAACCTGCAGGTTGATTAGCTTTTTCTGGAAATTGTTGAGCTTGAAATACACCGTGCCATCCGTCTTGGTCAAGAGGCTGTCGTAATCCTAATACCAAAAGAGGAATAATAAGAGAGATATAAGTCCAGGCATCTGACAGTAAATAGGACTTAATAAGGTATAACAAGGCAATTGTTGACAGAAAGAGCATTACGGCTAACCAATCAACGAGCCGCTCCGGAAGCCAGCTGTGTAACTCTTTGTCAACATAAAATATTTCTAGCAATTCCCAGGCAGCCTTTAAACTAGTAGACTTCTCTCTGACCTATAAATTAAATATAACAGTTACTCCTTACTGGAAACAATAAAAATATAAGTGAACTTAAATGATAAGAAAGCATTCTAAGTTTGTAACACATATAGACGGTCACCTTAAGAATTGCCCTCGGATTTTCAATCATGAGAGCAGGAAGACAATCTTGGTTGCCAAGAAGATTACCGATGGTTTTGCTGTATTCGAGCACATATTGCCACCTAATAAAAAAAGAATCAATAAGAACATGAGCAGATTTTACAGTAACTTGTAAGGTTCTACCTGTGATACGACTGCCCAGTAAGGTTTATTTTTGCAGGCATGATGAATATATGCATCGGAATTCAGACCGGACGTCTGAGAGGTACAACTACAGCTTCTATAGCACATGGATAGCTGCCAAAGTCATTACAATTGTAACATTGGTTGCGAAAGTTAAAGATTTTGAATAGACATGTAATGCCCATTTCCTATATAAGCATAAGTTGTGAAACAAACTCAAGCGATTTGGACCTCTGAACCGTAAGAAATGTGAAATAGAGCTCACTGTTACAATTGGTACTCAAATCAATCCCTAATCAAAACCAAATTGCGTTAAGCAGCGACCAAATGAAAACCAAAATGCTCACCATTCTGCGTGCTCTGAGACTGAGTGCATGTGCTGCATAGCAGCAGCATCTGCGAGGGCGTTCTTCCTGCTCTGCAGCAGCGCAAAGGCCGGTACCGAACCGTACTCGATCCGCCGCATCTCTGCCTCATCGACCTCCTCCTCGACCTCCGTGCTGCCATTGCCAGCGCCGACGCCGAGGTTCACTTCCACCACCCTCCCACCGACCTCCTCCGGGCCGCGTCTGGCGCCTTCCTCTGGACCCGGAGGCCGGAGGCAGGCGACCTGCAGGAGGTTGCCGCTTGACCAGGAGATGTAGACGCGGGAGATGGGCGGCGGCACGCCGTGGCGGATGGGCCGCACAGGCGGTGCCGACGCCGCGTGCTTTGGCTCCCCCGAGAAAGGGACTATGGCGCCCCCGCTGTCGGCCGGCATGCCCGGCATCGTCGGCGAGAAGGAGCTAGGGTTTTGGGGGGGAGGGGCAAGGCGGGGAGGATTTGGGGCGGCGTGGGGAAGAAACAACCAAGCTCCGTCTCCTACCGTTATCAAAAAAAAAAAGCAGGTAAATGCTAAACCCAAATCTGAGGTTGCGGATGTCACATATATATGTGATGCATCCTCGTGTGCTTACCAGATAATGAGCTATTTCCAGAATCTAGCAGTGTGTACTAACTTTTGACGGGTTGATGGTGAGAGCAACATTCTCTTATAACCAAACATCGCAAAGACAGAGAGGAGTATCCTGAACGTAAGGCCAATGGCTAGCGGACTTCGCTGAACACTCACGATATTCGGCTAAAGCTGGATGCATATTATATCTTGCCTTGGTAGAGCGAAAATTTGAACCCAACACAAGCAACTCTCCCGGTTTAGCGATATTGATGGGTTCCAGCCTCATTCCACTAGCCTTTTCCTGCCAGTTCGCTAAGTAGACTCACTCTACCGAGGGGCAGAAGAAGATCAAGCCGATAAGGGGAAGCACTGAGAAAAATATCTCTCTTATCTAAATATAAGAGCATGCTTTATCTCTATGCCCTTGTAAGGTCACGGACCCGGCGTAAGAACGAGAAACGTGAGTCTAGCATGACATAAACCCAAACCCCGGCACTTTTGACTAGGGTATCCACCCACCCGCCAGTTCGAATAGCCGGTTTCCTCCCCTTCCGCTCAAGCTAAAGGTTCTGGGCTACGGCTTCCGGTTCCGTATTCCGATTCGTCTTCGGATAGCATTAGAAAATCCCTTTCCTGGCGCTTCCAAAGGCGAAGCTCTCGTCTTTGGCGACCAGCAAACGGGGGGCTAAAACCTGTAGTTTTGAAGCAAGGGATGAGCGCGAAAGCCGTTGCGCTACGCCCCCGCCCTTTTCGAGATCTGTCAGGATTAGCAAGATGTTCTGGTGTAAACTATAGAGAAATGGAATGAATGAAATGTATCTAAGAAGAAAGGAAGCCATGCTACATCCTGTTTCTAAAAAGAACATCACCTCCCTTTTTGGTTAGATACCGCTCCGTTAGGTACTAATGCTTCTACCTATCACCCGGAGGGTGAGTTTGAGAGCTGTGTTTTTTTCCAACATTAATAGCATTCCGCGAGAAAAGTCCTTTCCTTTCTGAATCAGGAATAGCCGACTCAGGGTAAATGCTTTTCCCAGCTCAAAGGTGATGACTAGTAGATCCGGGGGTACCTAGAAAGCGAACAAATGTTCGCTATTTGCTTCTTAAGAAGAATAACTTTTTTGAAATGAAAGAGCTTTGTGCCCTTCTCTTTCTCCTGCAGCAATATGAACTCAAAGGGATTCTTTCCTACCCGGGACAGCTTCATAGCTCGGTCAGATGGGAACACCTATGCACCCCTAAAGATTATGGTGGTGTGGGCTTCACTGATATGAGAGTCAGAAACATTTGTTTACTGTCAAAGTGGCTGGAGGAGAATTTCTTCCATCGGCAAGAGTACCTTTCTCAACTTTAATGATTTTTTAGTCTCTCGATACTAACTAATTAGTTAGGGGAGGTGCTTACTTTTTTAGTTAAGGATCCAAAGAAACAGGTCTGGGGTATCACAAGATGAAAGTGGAATGCCTGAAGCATAGATAAGTGAAGTACAGTATGGCGATAGGTTGTAGCCTGGGAGATAGGGGTTGAGCAACCAAGCGAACAAGGGCTCGTACTGTCGGAGGGTCCACAGGTTCCATTCTTGATCTGATTTCTTGCTATCTTATTCGGTGGTACAAAATGAAATACGACTCTTATTCTTGCCCGAAAAAAAATTGTCTCCTACCGCATTGTCCATATGGGTACGTAGATCTCGAATTACGCTTTTGCGGTACTTTCTAAATATTTGTCTTTCTAGATATTTCAACAAGTGATTACATATGGAGGAAAATGAGTGAATCTACACTCTAAAATATGTCTATATACATTCATATGTGGTAGTCCATTTAAAATATCTAAAAAGACAAATATTTAGGTACGGAGGGAGTATATCAGAAGAAGGGACGTTGCTTAACGGCGCCTAAGCCCTCGTCATCTTCGCAACCATCAACACCGGCATCTTTTTCCCCAAAACCCTAAAACCTCTGGCGGTGCCTATGGTGATTAGGGTTTTGACCGTGGAAGTCGCCTTTCGCCCGGGGATTGACACATCTCCAACATATCTATAATTTTTTATTATTCCATGCTATTATATTATCTGTTTTGGATGTTTAATGGGCTTTATTATGCACTTATATATTATTTTTGGGACTAACCTATTAACCGGAGGCCCAGTGCAATTTGCTATTTTTTGCCTATTTGAGTGTTTCGCAGAAAAGGAATATCAAACAAAGTCCAAACGGAATGAAACCTTCGGGAGAATCGTTTTTGGAACAAACGCAATCCAGGAGACTTGGAATGGACGTCAGGAAAGCAACGAGGCGGACACGAGGTAGGAGGGCGCCCCCCCCCCCACCCTCGTGGGGCCCTCGTGGCTCCGCTGACCGACTTCTTTCGCCTATATATACTCATATACCCTGAAAACATCCGAGAGCACAATAGATCGGGAGTTCCGCCGCCGCAAGCCTCTGTAGCCACCAAAAACCAATCGGGACCCTATTCCGGCACCCTGTCGGAGGGGGGATCCCTCACCGGTGGCCATCTTCATCATCCCGACGCTCTCCATGACGAGGAGGGAGTAGTTCATCCTCGGGGTTGAGGTATGTACCAGTAGCTATGTGTTTGAACTCTCTCTCTCATGTTCTTGATTTGGCATGATCTTGATGTATCGCGAGCTTTGCTATTATAGTTGGATCTTATGATGTTTCTCTCCCTCTACTCTCTTGTAATGGATTGAGTTTTTCCTTTGAAGTTATCTTATCGGATTGAGTCTTTAAGGATTTGAGAACACTTGATGTATGTCTTGCATGTGCTTATCTGTGGTGACAATGGGATATTCACGTGATCTACTTGATGTATGTTTTGGTGATCAACTTGCGGGTTCAGTGACCTTGTGAACTTCTGCATAGGGTTGGCACACGTTTTCGTCTTGACTCTTTGGTAGAAACTTTGAGGCACTCTTTGAAGTACTTTGTGTTGGTTGAATAGATGAATCTGAGATTGTATGATGCATATCGTATAATCATACCCACGGATACTTGAGGTGACATTGGAGTATCTAGGTGACATTAGGGTTTTGGTTGATCTGTGTCTTAAGGTGTTATTCTAGTACGAACTCTATGATAGATCGAACGGAAAGAATAGCTTCGTGTTATTTTACTACGGAATCTTGAATAGATCGATCAGAAAGGATAACTTTGAGGTGGTTTCGTACCCTACGATAATCCCTTCGTTTGTTCTCCGCTATTAGTGACTTTGGAGTGACTCTTTGTTGCATGTTGAGGGATAGTTATATGATCCAGTAATGTTATTATTGTTGAGAGAACTTGCACTAGTGAAAGTATGAACCCTAGGTCTTGTTTCCTAGCATTGTAATACCGTTTCCGCTCACTTTTATCATTAGTTACCTTGCTGTTTTTATATTTTCATATTACAAAAACCTATATCTACCATCCATATTGCACTTGTATCACCATCTCTTCGCCGAACTAGTGCACCTATACAATTTACCATTGTATTGGGTGTGTTGGGGACACAAGAGACTCTTTGTTATTTGGTTGTAGGGTTGCTTAAGAGAGACCATCTTCATCCTACGCCTCTCACGGATTGATAAACCTTAGGTCATCCACTTGAGGGAAATTTGCTACTGTCCTACAAACCTCTGCACTTGGAGGCCCAACAACGTCTACAAGAAGAAGGTTGCGTAGTAGACATCAGGGATTCGTCGCCGGGGCTGAGAGCTAACGACGCTGCAGGCGGAAACCGATGGTTGTTCCCAACGTTGCCGTGGGAGCGGAGGGAGGAGATGATGATCAGGCGGGTCGCGTGTCCAGGAAGAAGATGGAGGAGGCCTTGGAAAAACTTGAGATCTTGGAACAAAGGCTACCCCCTGGCACTGGCGGAGCTACGTTCAACCATGCATGTGTTGGAGAACGTTGCAGAAAATAAAAAATTTCTTACGGTTTCACCAAGATCCATCTATGAGTTCATCTAAGCAACGAGTCATGGGAGAGAGATTTCATCTACATACCACTTGTAGATCGCGTGAGGAAGTGTTCAAGAGAACAGTGATGATGGAGTCGTACTCGCCGTGTTTCAAATCACCGATGACCAAGTGTCGAACGGACAGCACCTCCGCGTTCAACACATGTACGGAGCGGATGACGTCTCCTCCTTCTTAATCCAGCAAGGGGGAAGGAGAGGTTGATGATGATCTAGCAGCACGACGGCGTGGTGGTGGATGCAGCAGAACTCCGGCAGGGCTTCGCCAAGCTGCTGCAGGAGGAGGACGTGGTGTAGCAGGGGGAGGGAGGCGCCAAGACTTGGGTGCGGCTGCCCTCCCTCCCCCCTCCTTTATATAGGCCCCAAGGGGGGGGGCTGGGAGATCCAATCTCCCAAGGGGGCGGCGGCCACGGGGGTGGAGTGCCCCCCAAGGCAAGTGGGGCGCCCCCCCCCCCCCACCTAGGGTTTCCAACCCTAGGCGCAAGAAGGGCTCAAGGGGGGGCGCACCAGCCCACTAGGGGCTGGTTCCCCTCCCACTTCAGCCCACGGGGCCCTTCGGGATAGGTGGCCCCACCCGGTGGACCCCCGGGACCCTTCCGGTGGTCCCGGTACAATACCGGTTGACCCCGAAACTTCCCCGATGGCCGAAACAGCACTTCCTATATAGTTTTCTTTACCTCCGGACCATTCCAGAACTCCTCGTGACGTCTGGGATCTCATCCGGGACTCTGAACAAGATTCGGTTTGCTGCATACTCATATTCATACAACCCTAGCATCACCGAACCTTAAGTGTGTAGACCCTACGGGTTCGGGAGACATGTAGACATGACCGAGACGGCTCTCCGGTCAATAACCAACAGCGGGATCTGGATACCCATGTTGGCTCCCACATACTCCTCGATGATCTCATCGGATGAACCACGATGTCGAGGATTCAAGCAATCCCGTATACTATTCCCTTTGTCAGACGGTATGTTACTTGCCCGAGACTCGATCGTCGGTATCCCAATACCTTGTTCAGTCTCGTTACCGGCAAGTCACTTTACTCGTACCGTAATGCATGATCCCATGACCAGACACTTGGTCACTTTGAGCTCATTATGATGATGCACTACCGAGTGCGCCCAGTGATACCTCTCCGTAATACGGAGTGACAAATCCCAGTCTCGATCCGTGTCAACCCAACAAACACTTTCAGAGATACCTGTAGTGCACCTTTATAGTCACCCAGTTACGTTGTGACGTTTGGTACACCCAAAGCACTCCTACGGTATCCGGGAGTTACACGATCTCATGGTCTAAGGAAGAGATACTTGACATTGGAAAAGCTCTAGCAAAACGAACTACACGATCTTGTGCTATGCTTAGGATTGGGTCTTGTCCATCACATCATTCTCCTAATGATGTGATCCCGTTGTCAATGACATCCAATGTCCATAGTCAGGAAACCATGAATATCTGTTGACCAACGAGCTAGTCAACTAGAGGCTTACTAGGGACGTATTATGGTCTATGTATTCACACGTGTATTACGATTTCCGGATAATACAATTATAGCATGAATAAAGACAATTATCATGAACAAGGAAATATAATAATAATCCTTTTATTATTGCCTCTAGGGCATATTTCCAACAGTCTCCCACTTGCACTAGAGTCAATAATCTAGTTACATTGTGATGAATCGAACACCCATAGAGTTCTGGTGTTGATCATGTTTTGCTCGCGAGAGAGGTTTAGTCAACGGATATGCGACATTCAGATCCGTATGTACTTTGCAAATATCTATGTCTCCATCTTGAACATTTTCACGGATGGAATTGAAGCGACGCTTGATGTGCCTGGTCTTCTTGTGAAACCTGGGCTCCTTGGCAAGGGCAATAGCTCCAGTGTTGTCACAAAAGAGTTTGATCGGCCCCGACGCATTGGTTATGACTCCTAGGTCGGTGATGAACTCCTTCACCCAAATAGCTTCATGCGCTACCTCCGAGGCTGCCATGTACTCCGCTTCACATGTAGATCCCGCCACTACGCTCTGCTTGCAGCTGCACCAGCTTACTGCTCCACCATTCAACATATACACGTATCCGGTTTGTGACTTAGAGTCATCCAGATCTGTGTCGAAGCTAGCGTCGACGTAACCCTTTACGGCGAGCTCTTCGTCACCTCCATAAACGAGAAACATGTCCTTTGTCCTTTTCAGGTACTTTAGGATATTCTTGACTGCTATCCAGTGTTCCTTGCCGAGATTACTTTGGTACCTTCCTACCAAACTTACGGCAAGGTTTACATTAGGTCTGGTACACAGCATGGCATACATAATAGATCCTATGGCTGAAGCATAGGGGATGACACTCATCTCTTCTTTATCTTTTGTCGTGGTCGGGCATTGAGCTGAGCTCAATCTCACACCTTGCAATACAGGCAAGAACCCTTTCTTGGACTGATCCATTTTGAACTTCTTCAAAATCTTATCAAGGTATGTGCTTTGTGAAAGACCTATGAGGCGTCTCGATCTGTCCCTATAGATCTTGATGCCTAATATGTAAGTAGCTTCTCCAAGGTCCTTCATTGAAAAACACTTATTCAAGTAGGCCTTAATACTGTCCAAAAGTTCTATATCATTTCCCATCAAAAGTATATCATCTACATATAATATGAGAAATTCTACAGAGCTCCCACTCACTTTCTTGTAAACGCAGGCTTCTCCATAAGTCTGCATAAACCCAAACGCTTTGATCATCTCATCAAAACGAATGTTCCAACTCCAAGATGCTTGCACCAGCCCATAAATGGATCGCTGGAGCTTGCATACTTTGTTAGCATTCTTAGGATCGACAAAACCCTCCGGCTGCATCATATACAGTTCTTCCTTAAGATGCCCGTTAAGGAATGCCGTTTTGACGTCCATCTTCCATATCTCATAATCATAGTATGCAGCAATTGCTAACATGATTCGGACGGACTTCAGCTTCGCTACGGGAGAGAAAGTCTCATCGTAGTCACCCGCTTGAACTTGTCGATAACCCTTAGCGACAAGTCGAGCTTTATAAATGGTAATATTACCATCCGCGTCCGTCTTCTTCTTAAAGATCCATTTGTTTTCTATAGCTCACCGATCATCGGGCAAGTCTGTCAAAGTCCATACTTTGTTTTCATACATGGATTCTATCTCGGATTGCATGGCTTCAAGCCATTTGTTGGAATCTGGGCCCGCCATCGCTTCTTCATAGTTCGAAGGTTCACCGTTGTCTAACAACATGATTTCCAGGACAGGGTTGCCATACCACTCTGGTGTGGAACGTGTCCTTGTGGACCTACGAGGTTCAGTTGCAACTTGATCCGAAGTACCTTGATCATAATCATTAATTTCCTCTCCAGTTGGTGTAGGCACCACAGGAACATTTTCCTGAGCTGCACTACTTTCCGGTTCAAGAGGTAGTACTTCATCGAGTTCTACTTTCCTCCCACTTACTTCTTTCGAGAGAAACTCTTTTTCTAGAAAGGATCCATTCTTGGCAACAAAGGTCTTGCCCTTGGATCTTAAGTAGAAGGTATACCCAATGGTTTCCTTAGGGTATCCTATGAAGACGCATTTTTCCGACTTGGGTTCGAGCTTTTCAGGTTGTAATTTCTTGACATAAGCATCGCATCCCCAAACTTTTAGAAACGACAGCTTAGGTTTCTTCCCAAACCATAATTCATACGGTGTCGTCTCAACGGATTTAGACGGTGCCCTATTTAAAGTGAATGTAGCTGTCTCTAGAGCGTATCCCCAAAATGATAGCGGTAAATCGGTAAGAGACATCATAGACCGCACCATATCCAATAGAGTGCGATTACGACGTTCGGACACACCATTACGCTGAGGTGTTCCAGGCGGCGTGAGTTGTGAAACGATTCCACATTTCCTTAAGTGTGTACCAAATTCGTGACTTAAGTATTCTCCTCCACGATCTGATCGTAGGAACTTTATCTTTCGGTCACGTTGATTCTCTACCTCATTCTAAAATTCCTTGAACTTTTCAAAGGTCTCAGACTTGTGTTTCATCAAGTAGACATACCCATATCTACTCAAGTCATCAGTGAGAGTGAGAACATAACGATATCCTCCGCGAGCCTCAACGCTCATTGGACCGCACACATCGGTATGTATGATTTCCAATAAGTTGGTTGCTCGCTCCATTGTTCCGGAGAATGGAGTCTTGGTCATTTTGCCCGTGAGGCATGGTTCGCATGTGTCAAATGATTCATAATCGAGAGACTCTAAAAGTCCATCAGCATGGAGCTTCTTCATGCGCTTGACACCAATGTGACCAAGGCGGCAGTGCCACAAGTATGTGGGACTATCGTTATCAACTTTACATCTTTTGGTATTCACGCTATGAATATGTGTAACATTACGTTCGAGATTCATTAAGAATAAACCATTGACCATCGAGGCATGACCATAAAACATATCTCTCATATAAATAGAACAACCATTATTCTCGGATTTAAATGAGTAGCCATCTCGTATTAAACGAGATCCAGATACAATGTTCATGCTCAAACTTGGCACTAAATAACAATTATTGAGGTCCATAACTAATCCCGTGGGTAAATGTAGAGGTAGCGTGCCGACGACGATCACATCGACCTTGGAACCATTCCCGATGCGCATCGTCACCTCGTCCTTCGCCAGTCTCCGCTTATTCCGCAGCTCCTGTTGTGAGTTACAAATGTGAGCAACGGCACCGGTATGAAATACCCAGGAGTTACTACGAGTACTGGTAAGGTACACATCAATTACATGTATATCAAATATACCTTTAGTGTTGCCTGCCTTCTTGTCCGCTAAGTATTTGGGGCAGTTCCGCTTCCAATGACCCTTCCCCTTGCAATAAAAGCACTCAGTCTCAGGCTTGGGTCCATTCTTTGACTTCTTCTCGGCAACTGGCTTACCGGGTGCGGCAACATCTTTGCCGTCCTTCTTGAAGTTCTTCTTACCCTTGCCCTTCTTGAACTTAGTGGTCTTATTGACCATCAACACTTGATGTTCTTTCTTGATTTCAACCTCTGTTGACTTCAGCATTGAGAATACTTCAGGAATGGTCTTTACCATCCCTTGCATATTGTAGTTCAACACAAAGCTCTTGTAGCTTGGTGGGAGCGACTGAAGGATTCTGTCAATGACCGCCTCGTCCGGGAGGTTGATCTCCAGATGGGACAGGCGGTTGTGCAACCCAGACATTTTGAGTTGTGCTCACTGACAGAACTGTTTTCCTCCATCTTACAACTATAGAACTTGTGGGAGACTTCATATCTCTCGACCCGGGCATGAGCTTGGAAAACCATTTTCAGCTCCTCGAACATCTCATATGCTCCGTGTTTCTCAAAACTCTTTTGGAGCCCCGGTTCTAAGCTGTAAAGCATGCCGCACTGAACGAGGGAGTAATCATCAACACATGATTGCCAAACGTTCATAACGTCTTGGTTCTCTGGGATGGGTGCTTCACCTAGCGGTTCATCTAGGACATATGCTTTCTTGGCTGCTATGAGGATGATCCTCAGGTTCCGGACCCAGTCTGAATAGTTGCTGCCATCATCTTTCAGCTTGGTTTTCTCTAGGAACGCGTTGAAGTTCATGTTGACATGAGCGTTAGCCATTTGATCTACAAGACATATTTTGCAAAAGTTTTAGACTAAGTTCATGATAATTAAGTTCATCTAATCAAATTATTGAATGAACTCCCACTCAGATTTGACATCCCTCTAGTCATCTAAGTGTTACACGATCCGAGTCGACTAGGCCGTGTCCGATCATCATGTGAGACGGACTAGTCATCATCGGTGAACATCTCCATGTTGATCGTATCTTCCATACGACTCATGTTCGACCTTTCGGTCTCTTGTGTTCCGAGGCCATGTCTGTACATGCTAGGCTCGTCAAGTTAACCCTAAGTGTTCTGCATGTGTAAAACTGTCTTACACCCGTTGTATGTGAACGTAAGGATCTATCACACCCGATCATCACGTGGTGCTTCGAAACGACGAACTTTAGCAACGGTGCACAATTAGGGGGAACACTTTCTTGAAATTATTATAAGGGATCATCTTATTTACTACCGCCGTTCTAAGTAAACAAGATGCATAATACATAATAAACATCACATGCAATTATATAAAGTAGTGACATGATATGGCCAATATCATATAGCTCCTTCGATCTCCATCTTCGGGGCTCCATGATCATCTTCGTCACCGGCATGACACCTCCATCATCATGATCTCCATCATTGTGTCTTCATGAGGTTGTCACGCCAACGACTACTTCTACTTCTATGGCTAACACTTTTAGCAATAAAGTAAAGTAATTTACATGGCGTTCTTCAATGACACGCAGGTCATACAAAAAATAAAGACAACTCCTATGGCTCCTGCCGGTTGTCATACTCATCGACATGCAAGTCGTGATTCCTATTACAAGAACATGATCTCATACATCACAATATATCATTCATCATTCACCACAACTTCTGGCCATATCACATCACATGACAATTGCTGCAAAAACAAGTTAGACGTCCTCTAATTGTTGTTGCATCTTTTACGTGGCTGCAATTGGGTTCTAGCAAGAACGTTTTCTTACCTACGAATAACCACAACGTGATTTTGTCAACTTCTATTTACCCTTCATAAGGACCCTTTTCATCGAATCCGCTCCAACTAAAGTAGGAGAGACAGACACCCGCTAGCCACCTTATGCAACTAGTGCATGTCAGTCGGTGGAACCTATCTCACGTAAGCGTACGTGTAAGGTCGGTCCGGGACGCTTCATCCCACAATACCGCTGAAGCAAGAAAAGACTAGTAGCGGCAAGCAAGTTGACAAGATCTACGCCCACAACAAAATTGTGTTCTACTCGTGCAATAGAGAACTACGCATAGACCTAGCTCATGATGCCACTGTTGGAGAACGTTGCAGAAAATAAAAAATTTCTTACGGTTTCACCAAGATCCATCTATGAGTTCATCTAAGCAACGAGTCATGGGAGAGAGATTGCATCTACATACCACTTGTAGATCGCGTGCGGAAGCGTTCAAGAGAACAGTGATGATGGAGTCGTACTCGCCGTGATTCAAATCACCGATGACCAAGTGTCGAACGGACAGCACCTCTGCGTTCAACACACGTACGGAGCGAATGACGTCTCCTCCTTCTTGATCCAGCAAGGGGGAAGGAGAGGTTGATGATGATCCAGCAGCACGACGGCGTGGTGGTGGATGCAGCAGAACTCCGGCAGGGCTTCGCCAAGCTGCTGCGGGAGGAGGATGTGGTGTAGCAGGGGGAGGGAGGTGCCAAGACTTGGGTGCGGCTGCCCTCCCTCCCCCCTCCTTTATATAGGCCCCCAAGGGGGGGCGCCGGCCCTGGGAGATCCAATCTCCCAAGGGGGCGGCGGCCAGGGGGGTGGAGTGCCCCCCAAGGCAAGTGGGGCGCCCCCCCCCCACCTAGGGTTTCCAAACCTAGGCGCAAGGGGGGCCCAAGGGGGGCGCACCAGCCCACTAGGGGCTGGTTCCCCTCCCACTTCAGCCCACGGGGCCCTCCGGGATAGGTGGCCCACTCGGTGGACCCCCGGGACCCTTCCGGTGGTCCCGGTACAATACCGGGTGACCCTGAAACTTTCCCGATGGTCGAAGCAGCACTTCCTATATAGTTTTCTTTACCTCCGGACCATTCCGGAACTCCTCGTGACGTCCGGGATCTCATCCGGGACTCTGAACAACATTCGGTTTGCTGCATACTCATATTCATACAACCCTAGCATCACCGAACCTTAAGTGTGTAGACCCTACGGGTTCGGGAGACATGTAGACATGACCGAGGCGGCTCTCCGGTCAATAACCAACAGCGGGATCTAGATACCCATGTTGGCTCCCACATACTCCTCGATGATCTCATCGGATGAACCACGATGTCGAGGATTCAAGCAATCCCGTATACTATTCCCTTTGTCAGACGGTATGTTACTTGCCCGAGACTCGATCGTCGGTATCCCAATACCTTGTTCAGTCTCGTTACCAGCAAGTCACTTTACTCGTACCGTAATGCATGATCCCATGACCAGACACTTGGTCACTTTGAGCTCATTATGATGATGCACTACCGAGTGGGCCCAGTGATACCTCTCCGTAATACGGAGTGACAAATCCCAGTCTCGATCCGTGTCAACACAACAAACACTTTCGGAGATACCTGTAGTGCACCTTTATAGTCACCCAGTTACGTTGTGACGTTTGGTACACCCAAAGAACTCCTACGGTATCCGGGAGTTACACGATCTCATGGTCTAAGGAAGAGATACTTGACATTGGAAAAGCTCTAGCAAAACGAACTACACGATCTTGTGCTATGCTTAGGATTGGGTCTTGTCCATCACATCATTCTCCTAATGATGTGATCCCGTTGTCAATGACATCCAATGTCCATAGTCAGGAAACCATGACTATCTGTTGACCAACGAGCTAGTCAACTAGAGGCTTACTAGGGACATATTATGGTATATGTATTCACACGTGTATTACGATTTCCGGATAATACAATTATAGCATGAATAAAGACAATTATCATGAACAAGGAAATATAATAATAATTTTTTTATTATTGCCTCTAGGGCATATTTCCAACAGCATGGTCCCCCCGGCCTTGGTAAAAGTAATGAAGAATTTTTTTGGAGGCTGCTTAGATTAGGAAAAAGTATAGCATTTGCCCCCCCCCCAAACATGCCTATTTCGTGTTTGCCCCCCCCCCTAATGTCTTGTCCAGCTCCGCCACTGCCCCCTGGTGATCGACGATCGCGTCAAGGGAGGGCCGATGAAGTGGCTACTGGCTGGTAAAATTCTTCATCAAAATCAATTCCATATCTAGACTATCACCAATGCCCTCTGGCCCACGTGGGGAAACCCACGAGGACTAAAATTCAGACTAGCTGGTCATAATAAGTTTGTGGCATAATATGAAAATCAGCGGGACAGAGATCGAGTATGGGATGGATATCCATGGCATGTTAGTAAGAATGACATGGTGTTAGCGGAGTTTGATGAATGTATGTGGCCGGATGAACTCAAGTTCGACCGGCTCCAAATCTGGGCCAGGCTAGTGGATCTACCCTACAACCTGAGGGATGGATCTTGGTGGATCCCAATAGATAAACAGATGGACAAGAATGCCTAGTCTGTAGGTTTTTACCATAATGGTGGTCTCTTGCGAGCTCAGATCACTGTCGAGGTTGATAAACCATTACGACGGTGGATCCTAATTGACTTTGCCAGGAGGAAGAAAGTAGACATGTATGATATTCAGTATGAGCAGGTTCCATGTTTTTGTTTCTCCTCTGGCGGATTGGAACACTCTGAATTGTACTATCCAACGTTGGGGTCTTGGGATGAGAAAGGAGAGCTCCCTTTTGGACCTAAACTGCGCGCGCCGGATGAATTCAGAAAGGCTGTGTAATTAGAAAATTCCTCCAGAGAACAAAACTCAAGTGCCAGTACCAAGCGTGCTACCAGGAACTTGAGCACTAATAAAGATACTGGTGAGGAAGTTGGTTCTCCTGTCAAAAATAAACAACAAAGTAGCGGAAGGATGCACCTAATCAAGTCTATCGGCATGTGGCAAAGTCTACCTTGCTGTTTACGGATGGAGGACCAAGGGCTATTGATGGTGGGACTAGTCTGACTAAGATTGATACAACAACATCAAGCACAGAAGAGGACGATGAGTTTGTCCGTGATCCTAAGAAGAAGAAACCTACTCTTGAAAATTTGGGAGAGACCGCGACGCGGTCCTACCCGTCCCAATGAGTTGTATCAGTTGGAACTACCGGGGGCTTCGGAACCCCGAGGCAGTTCGAGAGCTTCGCAACATTGTGAAGCTGGAAGGTCCTGCTCTCTGTTCTTCCTAATGGAAACAAAAATCAAAGCAAAAAGAGTATAGGATTTAAAGAATAACTTAGGTTTTGGTGGTTGTTTTGCTGTAGACAGTGTCGGCCTTAGTGGCGACATTGGTCTTTTTTGGTCTCAGGATTTTTCTGTTGAACTCAAAAATTTCAATCCTTGTCACATTGATGTTTTGGTTCGTAACAAAGTTCAAAACTCTCCTATTGGAGATTTGCTAGTTTTTACGGAACGCCCCGTGTCGAAGATAGACACCATAGTTGGCGGTTCTTGCGTACTCTGCATGCCATACCACATGACACTTGGTTGTGAAGGAAATATGCCCTAGAGGCAATAATAAAGTCGTTATCTTATATTTCCTTATTCATGAAAAAGGTTTATTATTCATGCTAGAATTGTATTGATTGAAAACTTAAATACATGTGTGAATACATAAACAAAAACCGTGTCCCTAGTAAGCCTCTACTAGACTAGCTTGTTGATCAAAGATGGTTAAGGTTTCCTAACCATGGACATGTGTTGTCATTTGATAACGGGGTCACATCATTAGGAGAATAATGTGATGGACAAGACCCACCTGTTAGCTTAGCATAATGATTGTGCAATTTTATTGCTCTTGTTTTCTTCATGTCAAATACATATTCCTTTGACTATGAGATTATGCAACTCCCGGATACCGGAGGAATACCTTGTGTGATATCAAACATCACAACGTAACTGGGTGATCATAAAGATGCTCTACAGGTATCTCCAAAGGTGTTTGTTGAGTTGGCATAGATCGAGATTAGGGTTTGTCACTCCAAGTATCAAAGAGGTATCTCTGGGCCCTCTCGGTAATACACATCATAAGCTTGCAAGCAAATGACTTAGGAGTTAGTTATGAGGTGATGTATTATGGAACGAGTAAAGAGACTTGCCGGTAATGAGATTGAACTAGGTATAGAGATACCAACGACCGAATCTCGGGCAAGTAACATACCGATGGGCAAAGGGAATTATAATGAGGAACCAATAAAGATCTCCGTATAATGAGGAACCAATATGGGCATCCAGGTTTCTCTATTGATTATTGACCAGAGAGGTGTCTCGGTCATGTCTACATAGTTCTCGAACTAGTAGGTCTGCACGCTTAACGTTCGATGATGATATAGTAGTATATAAGTTATGTGATTTGGTGACCGAATCTTGTTCGGAGTCCCGGATAAGATCACGGACATGACAAGGAGTCTCGAAATGGTCGAGAGGTAAAGATTGATATATATAGTACGATGGTATTCGTACACCGGAAGTGTTTCGGTAGGGTACATGGTACTTATCGGGTCATCGGAAAGGATTTCGGGCACCCCTGGCAAAGATATGGGGCTAATGGGCCAAAGGGGGAACATGCCAGCCCCTGGTGCGCCCCTTCTTTGGACACCAGGCCCTAAGGGAACGAAAAGGGGAGGGCTAGCCCCTCCTGCCTTTCCCTCTCATGGGAGAAAGGAAAGGGGGGGGCGCCATCCTCCCATGCCTTTCGCCGCACCTATATAAGGCAGGGGGCGCGGCTTGGGAGGGACTCCAAGTAGGATTCCTCCTACTTGGGCGCCTCCTTTGGCTGCTCCTCCCTCTCTCACACCTATATTATATGTGGGAGGGGGATCCTAGCACACAAGAGACAATTGCTTAGCCGTGTGTGGCGCCCCCTCCACCATTTACACCCCCGGTCATATTTTCGTAGTGGTTGGGCAAAGCCCTGCAGAGATAACTTCACCATCACCGTCACCATGCCGTCGTGCTACCGGAACTCATCCACTACCTCGCCATCTTGTTGTATTAACAAGGCACGGACGTCACCGAGCTGAACGTGTGCTGAACGCGGAGGTGTCGTACGTTCGGTACTCGGTCGATTGGATCGCGAAGAAAGTTCAACTACATCAACCGCGTTACGAAACGCTTCCGCTTATGGTCTACGAGGGTACGCAGACACACTCTCCCCTCTCGTTGCTATGCATCTCCTTTATAGATCTTGCGTGAGCATAGGATTTTTTTTGTTTTCATGCAACGTTCCCCAATAGTGGCATCATGAGCTAGGTCTATGCGTAGATGATATGCACGAGTAGAACACAAAGAAGTTGTGGGCGGTGATAGTCATACTTCTTACCACCAACATCTTATTTTGATTCGGTGGTATTGTGGGATGAAGCGGTCCGGACCAACCTTACATGTCCACGCACATGAGACCGGTTCCACTGACTGACATGCAACTAGTTTTGCATAAAGGTGGCTGGCGGGTGTCTGTTTCTCCTACTTTAGTTGAATCAAATTTGACTACGGTCGGTCCTTGAAGAAGGTTAAAATAGCAAACTTGATGAATCACCGTTGTGGTTTTTGCATAGGTAAGAATGGTTCTTGCTAGAAACCCGTAGCAGACACGTAAAACTTCAAGAACAAAGTAGAGGACGTCTAACTTGTTTTTGCGGGGTATGTTGTGATGTGGTATGGTCAATACATGATGTGATATATGTTATTGTATGAGATGATCATGTTTTGTAAGTTATCGACAACCGTCAGGAGCCTTATGCTTGTCTCTTTATTGTATGAAATGCAAACGCCATGTAATTGCTTTACTTTATCGCTATGCGTTAGCAATAGTTGTAGAAGCAATAGTTGGCGAGACGAACACGACGCAACGATGGAGATCAAGGTGTCAAGCCAGTGACAATGGATATCATGACGATGCTTTGGAGATGGAGATCAAAAGCACGAGATGATGATGGCCATATCATGTCGCATATTTTGATTGCATGTGATGTTTATCTTTTATGCATCTTATTTTGCTTAGTACGACAGTAGCATTATAAGATGATCCCTTCATTAAATTTCAAGGTAAAAGTGTTCTCCCTGATTATGCACCATTGCTACAGTTCGTCGTTTCGAGACACCACTTGATGATCGGGTGTGATAGACTCTACGTTCACATACAACGGGTGTAAGACAGTTTTGCACATGCAGAATACTTTGGTTAAACTTGAAGAGCCTAGCATGTACAGACATGGTCTCGGAACACTGGAGACCGAAAGGTCGAACGTGAGTCATATAGTAGATATGATCAACATAGAGATGTTCACCATTAATGACTACCCCATCTCACGTGATGATCGGACATGGGTTAGTTGATTTGGATCACGTATCACTTAGATAACTTGAGGGTTGCTTATTTAAGTGGGAGTTCATTAGTAATTTGATTAATTGAACTTAGTCCTGATAGTATTTGCAAATCTATGTCGTAGATCAATAGCTCGCAATATAGCTTCCCTATTTTCGATATGTTCATAGAGAAAAATAAGTTGAAAGATGATAGTAGCAATGATGCGGACTAGGTACGTGATCTGAGGATTATCACTACAAAAAAATACACTTCTGTGATGATACGTGTTTGTCACAGTAGGTCGCGTTTTCTGTCATGCATGCACATCCATGACAATTTTATGACAGAATCAAGATAGTCATACATGTGCTGTCGTAGAAGTGTTCCATGACATTACCAAAATTATCATCATGGAAGTGTCCACTTCCATGATGATAAATCGCGCGTCACAGAAGTGCTTTCATCAAGGGTGACCGACACGTGGCATCCACCATAACGGAACACCGTTAAGCTATCGAGTCTAGTTTTGAATCCGATAACCCGTTAACAGCCCCGACCAATGGGGATTTTCCATGTGTAAAATCATCATTGGCTGGAAGAAACACGTGTCGGCTCACCGCTGGGACAGATGTCGTCCACTCATTGGACACAAGGCGCCTATGATACGTCGACACGTGGCACAGCCCAATAGAGGCCCATTCATGTGAAAAGGCCAGCCCGTTTGACTTGGTCAAATGGTGGCGGGCCGGCCCACGGAAAGCCTGTTAACGGCATGTTCGCATATAGCCCATTTACAGCCCACTAACCCAGGGCCCGTTAGGACCTATCCGAATCAGGCCCAGTAGCGTCATTTGGGCCGTCCAATATGATTCTAGCCCATTTTAACTTCCGGCCCATGTATGGCCCATGACGACTTTCGGCCCATATGAGGCCCTTTGTAACTCTTGGCCCATTAACGGCCCGTGGTGAAACTAGCCCGTAATGAACAGTGTATCACTTTATACCCATTAACGGCCCATTATTCCATTGGGCCGTTTCCAGCCCAAGTTATCTTCCGGCCTTCTCACGGCCCATTTATTCTTGGGCTCATTTCCAGCATTCGGTTACTTCCGACCCGTTACCGTCATTTTCTGCTCGCGGGCCAATTCAGCCCGTCGTTACAGTTGGCTCGTTTGTGGCCCGTTAATACGTTGGGCCGTTTTCATGTAAAAAACCGTTGGGCTGTTTTCATAGAGTTATCAAATACGGCCTATTAATGGCCCGTTATGGTCCACGAATAGTACGACCCATGATTGGCGAAATGATGATACGCCCCGTAGAAGGCCCATGGACCGTACGGCCCATAGAAGGCCCATGGATCGTACGACCCGTAGAAGGCCCATGGATCATACGGCCGGTAGAAGGCCCATGGATCGTATGGCCCGTAGAAGCCCCATGGATCCTACGACCCGTATAAGCCCCATGGATCCTACGGCCCGTATAGAAGGCCAATGGATCCTACGACCCGTAGAAGGCCCATGGATCATACAACCCGCAGGAGGCCTATGGTTACAACAGTCCGTGTGTTGCCATGATTATTTTGGCCTAGTTACCAAAAATAGGTTACTGTGGCCACTAGAAAAATACAGAAAAAGAACTGTAATGACTACAAGCAAACAACTAAACAAGACAATAAGGAAATAAATAAGCAAGCAATTAACGCTAGCCTATTACCGCTATTACACATATTACATCCACTGGGCATCAAAGTTCGCCACCAGTGCAAATATAGGGAACAAAGCAGCATATTACATACACTAGCCGTCAAAATTGGCCACCAGTGCAAATAAATGCGGCAGCAAAACAAGAGCATAACTAAAACAACTTCAGAAGAGCTCAAGAAACGTTATCCTGGGTATCCACCATGCTGGCAATAAGCTTAGCAAGCTTATCAGCTTTGTCTTGTTTGGCGCTAAAATCCTCCAACGCTTGTTGTTGCACCAGAAAGTATGCATCTGAATGCTCCAGGGACTTCCGCAGTCCTTCCGCTTCTTATCGCAGCATAGCTGATCGATGTCTTTCAGCTTGTAGTTAAGACTCAAGAAACTGAACTGATTCAGACAGTGAGTTTGAATAGCTTGTGCAAGCGGTAGTGGCCAGTAACTCGAACACTAAACCAAGACAGGACTTTGGGGTTGTCTCACTGTCTTCAAGATAGTCTTCCTTAGCTATTGTATCAGCTTTGTTGGAGACCAACAAGGCTGTGTCACTATTCTGAACCTTATCTGCATTACTTCCTTTACCATTGCTTAATAAGCCACTCTTCCCCAATATTCTATCAGCATTCTAAAAGAAGAAACAAGCATACACATAACAAGTTTAGCATGTACTAGTATATGAAACTCATTTCGGTGAACCAGTTCATTAGTAAGGTGGACATGATTAAACTACCACGTCTTCTATTGCCAAGTACTAGTACATAATAAAAGCATCAAATAAACATATATCTATGTCCTATGGTCACTACATTGTCTTGCCAAATCAAAATAGAGACACGGTTCAAATCATATCAGTTCAAGATAAAGCAACAGTGAAAGAATACAAAGTGTGGGAAACTACACGGCACAGCAAGATTTCAGATGGGTACCACGGGTCTACATGTACAACAACACTATTGGCTCTGTTGTGATGCTAGTAATGTGCATGATATGAGAAGTCAACTATATAAATCAACATAGCTATTGATAAGAGCAAACCTGTTAAAGAAACATGTGTGAACATACCTGTTGTGCCATTGGAGTTTCGATTGGATCCTTCAATTTAAAAATAAGTTTGTATGAGTAAATACAGTGATACAAGAGCAAATCAAACATAGTTAAAAAAGGCGCGCCTAGGCTCTAGGCGTTGGCAAAACGCATTGCGCATAACTACGCTTAATCTGTGCATAACTGTGCATAAGCATGCGCTTTGGTCAGTAAAGTGCAAGGTGGTGGCAAAACGCACAATTAACGCCTAGCGCTTTTTTGAACTATGATAGCAATGGAATCTTAAATTAGAATAGTTGTTCTTCAAGTTTAGGCACTTGTTCTAGATGAACAGAGTATAGTAAGATGCAAGAATATAGTACTTAAAAATAGGAAATGAGCTCATAGACCTTACCACATTCTTGGTTCAGGACCAGTACAGAACAAGGCGTTCCCAGTCATCGTCCAGTAGATGTGTCTCAGGAGAACGTAAGGGAATTTGATGAGTTTCTTTGCCGGTGAAGTACGTTTTCTTCAGGTAATTCTGATACTGCCACCAAGCATTCTTGATGATAGCAGAGGTATTAGCACAGGTTACCTCATCCCGAGTTTCCAAATCGGTCCTTCTCTATAGAGAAAAATGGGAAAATTTGTTGTATTATAACCATCATGGAGGTAGGATGTATGGGACAAAGCAAAGTAATTGCCATGAATAACATTACTTACACATAACTCCTAGACAAACACCTGCAACTGGCATTTTCCTTCATCTTCAATATAATATTTCCAAGATGGGAAGATACGCACATACGATTTAACAACATCAAATGCAATAGATGCTAAACTACAACTAGCTGGTTGTGCTTCCTCCACAAGAATAGGCATACTAACTGGTGGAGTTGGGGTTCGCCGTGGTAGTACTGGCCCTTTGGGCACTGGAGCTGCCTTACTAACTGCTCTTGTTTGGGAGCTCTGTGGTGGAGATGGTGTTGTGTCAACAGGAACTGGGTTACTATCTGCTGGGGTTGGGGTTAGATTGGGTGAAGCTGGTTCTCTGTCCATCGCAGTAGGGGTACAATCTGCGAGAGTTTGGGTTATGTGTGGTAGGGCTGGTTCTTGTGCATGTACAACCGGGGTGCTATCTCCACCAAGAGGTAGCACTGTTTTATTTGAAGACCGTGTTTTTAGTCCGCTAGATACTAGCATCAACCGCTCCAATTCAAATGGCTGATAAACAGGAAACATAGTTGAATGTACAGACATTGTATGAGAGACAGGTGCAATAGATAGTGTGGAAAAAAAGGGCATGAAATAGTTGACATGTATATGGTTTAACTAAAACATATAGCATAACATAATTTCACATATATGATGTCTATCTAAACTGGATAGCATAGCATAACATAATTCAAAGATATGATGAATAACTAAACAGGATCGCATGACATAATTCACCTACATGTTATCCAAGTAATCAGGACCGCATCATTTAATTCACATATGTGATTTATATGCTAAACAGAGGGCATTCGATATGATGTCTGAACTAAGAACATGGTGTTGAATATTGTGTATATGATGTCTAAACTATGCAATGCAAGACACCATATGCATGATATGAGCAGTATAATTGTGCCAAGTTAAATCATACACCTCGGTGGGGGAATATGACTGGTCATATGTCTTTGAATCCATCTCTAAGGAGCTATCGGGACCCAACAAGAGATCTGCTTCGACAGGTAACACTGTCTGCTCTGAAGGCCTTGTTTTCACTCCAGATTTTTCCATCTCCCACCCAAATGGCTGATTCACAGGAAGAGTAGTTTAATGTACAAACATTGTCGACAAATGGAAATGTAATGAAGAAAAGGATGGGCAAGATATCATTCAAATATATGATGCCTGGTTAAACAAGATGGCATTGCACATTTCACATATATTATGGCTGGCTAAAAGACATGAGACTGCATAATTCCCATATATGATACAAAAACTAAACAGGTGGCATTACAGAACATGTCTAAACTAAGCAGATGACATATATGATGTCAAAAGTAGGCACTACAAGGCAACATATGCATCATATGACTAACATCATCATGGCAAGGTAGAGCAAACACCTTGGGGGTAAATAGGAGTGGTCAGCGGTGTTTGAATCCGCCTCAGAATAGATATCTTCCTCTGGATTACAATCTGGAGAGGGGTGGGGAGGGTTTGCCATTGAACCCACCATGGAGCGATGTGTGCATGACATTGTATTGCCACGCAAAACTCTTCTCTTTTTCTCTACATGTTCAGCATGACTATGTACAATATCTGACATGCATACAAAAAAAATGGTGAGATTATATAAGGAGAGCATGAAGAAATTTAGAGTGATGGTAACAACCAGTGGATGGATCCAAAAATAATGATATTAGGCTGATGATTGCTTTAATTTAATAAAAAGAGAGATGATGATTGCTTTTCTATTTGTTTCCCACCCAAGATGAACAACATAGGCATACCAGATATTAGACAGACATACTATTCATTGCTGCCTCGATATGTGCCCCACAACTATTTAGAACTCAAGTTTGAACATTAATTTGGACCTGACTTGGAGTCCAAGAGGTGAACAGGACGATAAAGTAGCAGGTAATTTTAAGCAATGCATAACATAAGCAGAAACAAATGAGTGCAACCTCTCTTGTGGACCCGTCTATTCCTCAGGTTCATCTGCTGAGTCGATGATGGTGATGCCGTTGCGGTGGGTGCCGGACGCAGGGAAGGAGATCTGAGGCGGCGAAAGACGGTCAAGAGTCGTGATGTCTAGTTTGGTGGATGCTTCTGTTGATGGAGCAGCTCAGGTGAGGTGGACGACGTTGCGGCAGGAGCAGGACAAACCACACAAAGTTCCCTTCGACACCTACCTGTAACTGAAGTAATTCTGTAAGGGCTCATTTGGCTTGCATGATTCTAAAAACCCAGAGATAGTAAAAACATCAGAATAGGATAGGAATGCACATGGTAAACTGAGCATTTGTAAACACAGGATTTCTGTCAACTTGGATGTTTGGTTTATAGGAATTGGAAGAGCATAGGAATGCAAAGAAACATGGCCAAAATAAAGTGAAACCATATGAAAGCGTGTACAGTTAGAATGTTATTTTGTCACTAATGCACTTGGTCTTGTTTTCATGCATAGGATTTTGAAAATTAGGTCCAGGTGGATGTTTTGCTTAATTCCTTTCAACAAAATGCATGAATAATTGAATAGTAGAGTGCCATTGGAAAATTCCCTATTGCTATGTTTTTCCGTTGAACCAAAATAGCCTAATGGACCAACATGAATGTATAGTAATAAGTGAAGCAACAAGTGTACAACCTCTTTGTCGTAGCCGTGATGACCTCAGCATCATTGGGTTGGTCGCTGAAGCAGTTGAGGCAGAGGTGGCTGTCGGAGGTGTGGAGGAAGATCTGAGGAATCTGTAGACGGAGTCCAGGGCACTGCTCTGTTGTGATGGATCGTTCTGTCGTTGGAGCAGCTCCGGTGAGCCGTAAGACGTCAAGGCTGAAGCAGCACAAGACAAACATCGTCAATCTCAAGTGGGATTCTAATAGCATCTCCAATAGATGATGTAAAATAGATGTAAAATTTACATCACCAAAAACCACCTGACTAACACAGATGAGGTAAAAACTGTTGACTCTGAACTTAACTGTCGAAACTGAAATTTACTGTGGAATCTGAATGTTACTGTTGAAACTGAATGCAATGGTAGCAGAGAGGCACTTGACATGTAGTTTAGGGAGGGCCTGCAGTTCATTTTCAACCTGCACCCCCCTGAGCCGCCAGCCACAATCGGCCGAACCGCTGGCCTCAGCGCCGCCTCGCTGCCACGAAACAACTCCCCACCGCCGCCTCGCTGCCACGAAACAACTCCCCACCGCCGGTCCGCCGCCGCCCCGGCCAGCCCTCTAGGTCCCCTGCCCCCACCCTGAACCCTAAGATAGACAGTGGGGTACCTCTCCGACGAGCCCCCGTCCCCTCTGCGGGTGGTTCTTCCTTAACTCTGGTGAGCCCCCCCCGAAAATCAACTGACCCAACAGTCGATTCAGTCGACTGAAGTGTAGCTAAATCAGAGCAGAGCAGCAGCACGAGCGAGGGGGGGGGGAGCAGCAGCAGCAGCGAGAGCGAGAGCTGGAGCAGCAGCAGCTGGGCGAGCGAGCGATCGAGCGAGAGCCGGAGTAGCAGCAGCAGCGTGAGCAAGCGAGCGAGAGCCGGAGCAGCAGCAGCAGATCCGGCTGGTATGGATGCCACCACCGAAGGGGCCTCGCACTGGGGGAGAGCCGTCATGGAGATGTCACCTGCGGCGCCGGCTTCAAGGTATTCGCTTCATGGGGGTGTGGGATGGAGCACCGTCCACGTCGGGAGGTTGAGTTAAGGAGAAGGTGTGATGCGATGAGTGTACAACCTCTTTGGTGGCGTCGAGTAGGCCTCAGCTTCGTCCGAGGAGTTGGTGAGGATGTTGCGGTTCCGGTGGAGCAGGTTAAGGCGGCGCTGTGGGGATGGAGCAGCCGCGATAGACTAGGCAATCGTCGGAGCAGCTCCTCGGAGGTGGGGGACGAGGCGTCTTAATCGGCGGGACGACGAGATGGATGACGGATCCTCATCCGGGGAGGTGGACGAGGGACGTCGAGCTGTTGCGGTGGACGACATCATCGGGGAAGAGGCTCCGACTTGGCAGCGGTGAGGTGGCTGACGGAGGAGGGTGGGGTTTCGTGACTGGAGCGGAGAGGTTATGGCGGCCTGGGATTTCGAATGGCGAAAAGGGGGCGATGGGAGGGGGTGAACCATGACTTAGGGACGCGCTTGTCCAAAATGTAGGGTGTGTTACAAAAGTACCCCCCACCGATTTGAACTAGCGGCCCTTTCAGCTCAGGGTTAGAAGGGGGATTTCGTGTGTCGGGATTTGGTAGTTGGAGGGAGCTTTCACGCACGTTGTAATTTCGGGATAGCAAGGCGCGAGTTGTGAAGGCGCCAGTTTTGGGAGGACGATATCTGAATTTTTGGGATATAACAAGGCGCGGGTTGAATTTTAGGGACAAGCCTAACGTGTAGTAATATTGTACTTGTACGTACCAAATCAATTCACACTTCCCTCAACCAAAAAGAAAATGAAAAAAAACTATTCACACCACACAAAGAGAGAGTCTTGCCCCGTTTTACTATACAAATGCTATTCAAAGCTACTCCCTCCTTCCATCTATATAGGGCCTAATGCATTTTGCGATGCTAACTTTGACCAAATATTAGAGTAATAATATTTGACATGCAACTTACACAAAGCACGCCGTTAAATTCGTTTGTGAAAGGTTCTTCCAATGATATAATTTTCACATTGTGCATGTCATGTATTATTAATCTTGTTAATAGTCAAAGGCAGTCTTAAAAAACTCATTACGCCCTATATAGATGGAAGGAGGGAGTATTAATCCATGTTATGTCCAATTAATTTTTTTCGCTTGCTGTATAATGCATGTAACCTACTCATACCAACATTTTAGTGCATTCCAAATGTCTATACTACCGCTGCAATTTGAACCAAATTTGAATTCGTTTCTCTATTTCAATAAGAATCTACAATCATGATTGTTGCCAACTTCAACCATCATTCGTGTATTACCTTAATAACATACCACATGATTACTATAGAGATAGATATGAACTATGTGTACTACATGAACTCGAATTCTATTTTTTGAATACACTTGATGTTGATTCCAAATAATAGTAGATTTGATGTACTAACTATATATTCATATTCTAAACCATGTTCCATACGTACACCGTGTTTATCACACAAAGTATAGTGCCCCGCCCCCTACATTATGACAAGTATTTAGATCCGAGCTGCAAAAGCCACACATTAGCCCAAATTATAATCAATGTTCTATATATTATACGTAGTACTAGCAAGATGCCCATGCGTTCCACAGAACATCAACATGATCAAGGGGAGGCCTAATTTGCAAATATGGAGAGGGGTGTGGGTATCTTTTTTCAAAATTGCCATAGTTTCCTTCCTATCCATCAGATATAAATCGGACGGCCTATATTGCAGGATGGCAGGCACACCATCATCAACAACTCCATTTTTTTTATAAGAGTAGAGATAAAATATATTATATGTAGTATAACATGTTCATAACCACACCATGTGTATCCCCATTATACATATTCACACATGCGTAGATTTAAAACACTATGATAAATTCTTCAAATATCTGAATTTGCTTTTTATAATGAAGTATGATCTCTATTCGTCTTTTACACCCACACAATCCTCTTATCTTTGTAGCTAGCACTAACTTTCTCTCGTGCATGCACACACCCGCATCCCTCTCACCCTCCCTCATCATTCTCTAGCTCCATCGTGCAAATTCATCTTTTCACTTTAGGTCATTCACCCACGGTGTGTGTAGGCCCCCAGCTCCTTTATGGCACACATAGATCGATATGCCTCTCAAGCCAGGTGTGCCTAGCACAAACACAAGCTTCCCCTCTTCTCTTATCACCGTCCATGCCTCACTCCGACCACTCTTTCATCGATCTCGTACTCGCACACTCCTTCCCACTTGATATAGTATGCCTCTCGCACCACCTCCTAGATGCATCCCTCTCTCTCCATCCTTCTCCCCGTGCCTCATTTGCTTCTAACACACACATGCATGCATACCAATCAATCTCCCAACATATACCTAGGTCGACTTTAACTATTCCTCCCCATCGATCAACGTACCTCACAAGTTATGTCGCTCATTTCTCTGACAAAGGACGATTGATCTTCCTATGTAGTTACGTCTGCTTACCACAACCATATCATCCCCCTCATCATTCGTGCATGCCTCCTGTCGTCTCTCACACGCACGTGCATAGACATGCAGCCATCCCCTCTCTTATTGATATTGCAGGTGTGCCCTTCGTTTGTCTAGCAAGCCTATCCCACCATTTGTTAGAAGCAAGTCCACTACCAGCCCCTCCAACACAATAGCCCTGTCTCTCTCCCAACCTTATTCCTCTCCTACACATATGCATGGATGCTGATCGATCTCCCTTAATACATGAGGTAGATCGATCTCCCTTAATACATGAGGTAGGCCTCTCTCCTCCTCCACACATATACCAGCCATTGTACCTTTATAGTTAATTAGGCCTCCCCCCCACCACACACCGATAGTCGAGCGTTGTAGGTAGGTATCCATGCAACAGAGACAAACTGCACATGTCCCCTCTCACGTTCCAGTAGGCCAACCACTTTATATCTTTGACGTGGGCACACACAAATTTGATGGCACTCTTTATCAATCACGTGCGCACACACACACATTATCCCTCTCTTCGATTCTATGGACACCTCAAGCCGATGATACCTCCACTCTCTTCTCGTGGATCGCCGCCTCTCTCTATATATGATATATTCAGGATTCTATTTCACACACATTGCATATGTTACATTTTTTGATTGACCCCCCCAAAAAAAAACTCTCACGAACCCACACACTATATCTCTCTACGTTTGTATCTCTTTAACACAACCCCACGTAGGTGGTGTGCGTATACAAGAAGAGAATAGGTGCACCGTGCACGTACTCACGCTTTGTGCCCAGCCACACCCGTGCGGGTACACGGTGGAGCTCATTTCTGTACGAAATGGCAGCCACGTGCTAATTTGAACGCGTGTAGCGGTTGTTTACCTACGAAGGTCGTGTACCACGCGTGCACGAAACAAAGTTCTACTTGATGCGTTGGCGCGTTATTTTTAAATAAAGTTATATCGCTCAATGGCACGTACATAGAATATAAAACGATTTTTATGGAGAAAAAAGTAGTCCGCTCCACTATATACAATGGAGCCTGCCTGCCTGGTTTGTCTCTCTTTAGAGTATCTCACACAAGGCTGCGGTGGCCTCTCTCTCTCTCACCGTTGGTCACTGATCCGGCCGCATCCTGTTCGCCGGCGGAAAGGGAGGATGTGCATCGTTTCTCCGTTCGACGGCGCCGAGGCAGCACGTCCCGATTTGCGGTACATGTCGTTCTCTTTGACCAAGCTCCGGCGCGGTAGGGCCTATGCCACCTGCTCGCTGCCGCAGTATGGGCAGATTCCGCCCGCCGCCGCTCACCTAGTTACATCCCGACGACCTACAGGTATCCCCTCGGGCCTTGCTCCACTGCTCGTCTTCCCATGTCGCTGCATGTGGATCTTCCATAGTTCTTTTCCCAAAACGTAGCTCGTCTGGCGTACTTTCCATATAGCAATCGTCCTCACACCGTTTTAGACAAACACAACCGTGTTGTTATCTTCCCTTAGGACAAGGAATATGCTTCTTTTTTGTCGTCACATGTGTCATCAACTATTATTGGCCAATAATTGTTTCCTTTCTACCTCTTTTTTGCAAACAGGGCTATCCATTTCACCTCGTTGCTATTGCGACCTTTTGGTGAACTACACAAATCACTTTTTTCTTAAGAGTGTTTTGTGCAGTTGTACTAAAATGTCACACAGGTAACGTCTCTACATTTCAGTGCGACTGCACAAAGGGAGATTGTTTTGCTCTATCCTCCTCATCCAACTCCGAGCCTAATCTTCTCCAACTAGTTAGTCTTAAGAGAGACTGCAAAGGTGACCGGCTTCTATTTGTGTGTTTATTGTTTCATCAGCAGTCCTCTATTATCGTAATCACACTTAATATCTTTGGAACAGGGACGCTCAACTCTATTTTAGTGGAACTGCAGAAAATGATCGGAATGTTGCATGCTCCAGACAGCTACTTTTTTCCCCAACATGCCTTGTTGATTTAGACAAAGCTAGGGGGACGTTGCTGCCAATGAAAGCATGGATCAATTTTAATTTAACACCTTCTCACAACTTTGTCTTCAGTTGTGATGTAAATATTAGCTCTGATTTGCTAATAATTGAGATGCATTAGCACAGAAGTTAGTTTTTTATTGTTTCCGAAAGAGCATCGATGGCAAGACACACGAAACAAAAGCTGAAAGCTCACACCATTGTACAATTTCATGTCGCTGGAAAATTATTTGTATAGTACGTCAATTATGTAAACAAATGATGGAAGCTTGATAGCATTGCCAGAAGCCTCTTCAGCATCCGGGTCCATGTGCCATGCACAAAATTATACTCCTTCGTTCCTAAATATTTGTCTTTTTACAAATTTCAAATGGGCATATTTTAGAGTGTAGATTCACTCATTTTGCTTCGTATGTGTACTTCCTCCATTCCTAAATAATCTATTTGTCTTTCTAGAGATTTCAACAAGTGACTACATACGGAGCAAAATGAGTGAATCTACACTCTAAAATATGTCTATATACATCCGTATGTAGTAGTCCATTTGAATCTCTAAAAAGACAAATATTTGAGTAGTCACTCGTTGAAATATCTAGAAAGACAAATAATCCGGAGTATATTTAAGAACTGAGGGGGTAGTGCACAACCGCATGGGAGACTCAGCCCGGTCGTTGCACCGCATTAATAGTGAGTAATGAGCAATCAAATCATAAGCCCCACATTTCCCACTGTAAATTGCTCGGAAGAAGCAACCATCAATACACTCTTCTTTGAATCCGCTCATACTACTCCATCCGTCACTGTTTATAGAGCATGCTTCAGAAAAAGAAAAAATCTGTGGGACCAAGGCGACTAGCGATCGGCCTGAAAAATAGCATTGGTAGTTATAGCACGACATCTATTACTAGAGGAAATAATGAGTACACACACACATGCAGTGCTTCCACCCCGGGTACACACATGCATGCACTTACTCCACTCCGTAGTACATCGAGAGAAAATTGTGGACTTGGTTGTGATTACCACGCCCTAATTAATAGAGTATTAAACCAAACGCGTCTAAAGTCTCTCTGGTGGTGGAAATGCATTGAGAGAAATGCATCATAATGAAGCGTGCCCTTTAAACTATGACGGAGGGAGGAGTAGTATGAAGGTGCAAAACCAAGTACGCGTATGTACAGTCGGTCAACGCACCTCCTCTTGGCATATCACTGACATGTGGGACCGGAGTGTGAGCAAACCAATCTCAATTGACGGCAAAATGGCCAACCCGCCATTCCTTGAGAGAGACGAGGAGCGAGAACACACAGACGGGCTCGCACGGAGGCGAAGATATATTCGAGCATGGTTGATCGATATCATCATTACATGTTGGGCTGCCGTTTCCCGCCCTTCTCCGGAATAAACGTGTACTTTATCATATATTAAAAAAATAAGAGTACAAACGCTCCACCATGCGGTTCTAGTAGTAGTACTACTCGTACTACTCAACCTTGCGCTTGGCTCTTCGCCTCTTCATGAAGTCGAACAATGATGGTACTCCGCATGTTGGGTACTACAGTGTATGCCTCTGACAATCTGACACCAAATGGACTGATGCATGTCCACCGCCTGGGCGAGGGTAGGTTGCATTTGTCAAAAGGCGTAAGAGAGCTTCACCTTGTCCTGCAAGCTTCTCGTCGTTCTGCGAGTTAACGGGACACACCAAAAAGTAGTACTAGTCCATACTCCCTCCTTTCCGGTTAATATGGCTTAATATTTTTGCGGGTAAATGAGAGAGCTTTATTCATATATAAGCATTCTTAGGACGATCAGCCCGAGACACTGGTCACTAGGAAGCGAGGTACCCCGCAAAAAAAGAAGTAGGAAGCGAGGTGTTTCATCAAGCCAACTCTCGGCCACATTCAAAGTGCAGCAAGCACGGTTCGCACAAAGATGCACCACAAGGTTTGTTGACATGTTTACATGCTGAATAACAAAAAAAGAGGAAATATTACCGAGCACTCCTATTTGTAACAGGATATGAGCCAGAATTAAGCGAGAATTGTGGCGAGTGTTCCATGCAATCAACTTCCATCATCATATGCGAGAACCCTCGAAGAGAACCAAATGTGTTGAAGATTGCTTTATCACATTTTAAAAATATAATAAGAGTGCAGACGCTCCTCCATCTGGTTCCTAGTACTAGTATAGTACATACCTCTATAGACTATAGTAGTAGTATTAATACTAGTAAACTTTGCGCTTGGCTGTTCGCCTCTTCGGGAAGTCGAACAATAATAGTACTAGTATAGTGCATGCTTCTCGCAATCTGACACCGAATTAACTGTTGCACGTCCATCGCCTGAGCGAGGGAGAGCTTGCATTAGTCAAAAGTTTCTCCTTGTCCTGTGAGCCACCGCGCGCAATATTCTCCCGTCCTGCAAGCTTCTCCTCGTTCGGCAAGTTGACGGGACACAACAAAGTAATGCTAGTCCATACTGCCTCCTCTCCGGTTAATATGGCTTAATTTTAAACGAGATAAATACACTGTCTATCACTGTATATTTGTAAAAATACGGTCAGTGAACTTCATAATACGCTTATTGCGCTCACTATATACATTTTCCGATGTTTATACGGTCACTAGCTCACCCTGGCTGAGTATGTGTGTGCATGCACGTGTAGGTTGAGCACTTGAGCGTGACCGTGTGTGTTCCGTCGTGTGCTCGGACATGCATGCATTAGGGCGTCGCGCGCGTTTTTGCATCCATGTGTACGTGGGATTGTTGCATACACGTAGGGGGAGTACGTGTAGGGGCCACTAAGGAGCAGTCAAATCACACAGTAAGTTAGTCGGAAGAAGCAACCATCATTTCACTCTTCAATGACACGTACGCAGTATAAAATGGTTGACATGGAGAGAAAAAGAAAACCACTATATATACACTAGCAGGAGCCTAAGCTACAAGCTTGCTTGCTTGGGTTGCTCTCTTCACAAGCATAGAACAACGGTGGCCACACCGTTGGTCACATATCCGGCCTGATCCCATAGCTGGGGGAAGGGAACAATGTTCTACGTAGACGCGGTCGACATCGACGAGGGAGAAAACCCAGGTAATCCATCTTCCTTTTGGAGCCGGCTTGCTCCACTGCCGCAGCTCCCCACGTAGCTCCATCTCCATGTTGATCTTTGTCTACTTCTACCGGCTTCAACTTGTGATGAGTTTATGTCTCATGAACTAGTGCCAGTACTATTATTCTAATCACACTTCTTCAATATCTTTGCCATCAGGGATGCTCAGTGTCGGTGTACTAGAATAGGGGTACCCTAGTACCCCGAACTTGTGCACGGGCAGTTGCAGCACCCCGCGGCAAAGGCTCGCCGGGCGAACGCCAAGATCCCCCAAGGTTCCCTTGGAGCCATCCAAGAATAAAGTATTTAAGCTAAGGAGACAAGGCCCCGGCAAGAGGAGCTTGCCGGGAAGGCCAACCAAGGTGCTCCAAGGAACTTGCCGCGACGCGCCACGCGCTCCGGCAAGGCAACAAGGCCCCGGCAAGAGGAGCTTGCCGGGAAGACTAAACAAGGCACCCCGAGGCCCGGTGAGCGACGAGCTTCTGGACCCGACAAGATAACAGCAGCGGCAAGGCGCTTGCCGCGGCAGGCGGCCACTCTGCGCCCACGCTCCAGCGCATCCACCAACGTGTCGCTCTGGGGGCTTCTCTGGGCGCGCGTGGCGGGAGGCTGTGCAGCCAGCGGTGCGCAGTGGCATGCGAAGCTGACAAGATCGCCATCGTGGCGAACGGTGGCGCCCCTAACGGTCCTTTTCTGCACTGTTCAGGCGACTCAGACGGGCATTTAATGCCCTTGTCCCCTGCCGTCAGAGTTAGGTAGGGTGCACTGTACAAGTAACTGTATCAACTACCTCGCTTTTTACGTTTTTACCCTCCTCTGCGTTGCCACTTGTCGGTGACCCCTTTAGCATATAAAAGGAGGCCCATGCACAACGTAGAGGGGGTTCGGACAGTTTGCTTCGATTCATTCGTAGCCCAGAAAACATCACACTCTCTGCCTCGAGAGTAAAAACACCAGATAATACAACCAGACAAGCAGCAGTAGGAGTGTTATCTCTCCGGAGAGCTCCGAAGCTGGGTAAACTGCTCGTGTGCCTCGCCTCGATCTGCTCTTCGCGCGATCTCCGCCCCCCGCCGAACCGAAAGGGGCCCGGTCCGCCGGCCCCATAGGTGTTCGTGGATCAGTTTCCCCGACATCTTTGGCGCGCCAGGTAGGGGCGTCGAGATTGTGTGAACCTGATCCAGCGTTCACACGAGCTAGATCTTTATTCCCTTCATCAACATGCCACCGAAGAAGAAGACTTCGGCGGCAGCCGCTCCGTCCATGTCACTTCCTCCACCGTTGGAGCAAACGAGTGGTGGGATGGACGCCGGCGGAAGAAAGGACGTCGACGAGGAAGCTCATGATGCCGCCAGGTCCAAGAACAAGGCTGCACAAACCTCAGCGACTGTACATGTTCCGCGCCACTCTCAGGAGGCGCAAGATCAACAGCATCATGGCACTAGCAGTGCCATTCGCATGATAGGCCAAGACCAAGCTGGTGGATCTCGGGGCGCTCAAGACCAGCATGCACGCCAGCGTGCTGGCACGAGCGGGGCACGGTCGCCTGGACGGGATACTGCTCCTTCTAACATAGTTAGAAGTTCGAGCACGTCCCGCTCCTCGCGCCGTCCGCCACTGCTACCCACCACTCCAGCAGAAGCTTTGGCACGAGCTCAACTTCTCCTAGATTACCCTCCGACATCGGACAAGATCGACGAATGGAGAGCCACCATTCAGAGTCTCATCGGCTATGCCAACGGTGACACTCCACGGCGGCCGAGCGCGTCGCCGCCGCGGCAGGGCCGCAGGACGCGAGCCGGTGGCGACGAAACGGGCGGAAGTGCAACTACCATGCAATCACCGCCCCGAAGGCCAAGATCGCCGACTCGCCGGATCCACCTCGACAGCGACTCCACTGCATCGTCGGATCCATGAGCTCGTCGCGATCAGCGCCAAGTTCTTCATGATTGACAACAAGAAGACGCTCGAACCCGCATCGAGCGCCAAAGAGAAGCGCGACGTCAATCCGACAAGCGCGCTGGGCCCTCTGTTGACATGCATGCGCCAGGGGAACCAAGCGATCTGCCGTACGCGGTAGGTTGTCCTGCGTTCACTCGTGAGCTGCGGCAAGTCCAGTGGCCCAGCACAAAGAACTTCAAGCCAGACGTACCGGAGAAGTACGACGGCAAGATGCATCGGTCAGAGTTCCTCAGCATCTACACCATTGCGGTGCAAGCTGCCGGGGGACGAGATGACAAGATCCTTGCCAACTACTTCCCGCTGGTGCTCAAGCCCAATGTCAGATCTTGGCTCATGCACTTGCCGAACAACTCCATATCCTCTTGGGCTGATCTGTGCCATCAGTTTGTCGGCGCCTTTACAGGCGGACACAAGCCTCATGGCCAGGAGAGTGATCTTCATCTGCTCGCCCAGAAGGAAGGAGAGCCCCTGCGCAAGTACATTCAGAGATTCAGTAGTGTGCAGCACAACATCCCAGACGTCCACCCTGCCGCGGTGATCAGCGCGTTCCATCAGAACGTGCGGAACCGCAGGATGCGGGAGGAAATGGCGATGTGAAAGATCAGGGACGTCAGTGAGTTATATGCACTGGCCGACAAGTGTGCGCGTGCTGAGGAAGGGAGGAGACTCCCCGGAGAAAATATAAGAGCGGGAGGATCTGACAGTGAAGATGCTGCCCCGACAAGGAAAACCGACGGCGGAACAACAGAAGGAGGAAAGGCAAAGAAGTGCTAGTTGTTGAGCAGTCCGGCAATGGTGGCGGCGCCAAGGAAGCCAAGGCTGGTGACTCCGGTAAGGAGGTTGCTGTGGAAGCAGCGGTCGCCGACAAGCAGGACGGCCCCAACAAGCAATATTGCAAGATCCACCGCACCAAGGGCCATGATCTCCAGAACTGTAAGAAAGTCGAACAGCTTGTTGAGCAACAAAAAGCTGAATACGAGCGGCGCGACAAGGAGAAGGCCTAGGAAGGAGCTGGTGGATCTGGCAAGAAACGTCCCGGCCGAGGAGGACGCCGCGGCAAGGCCAAGCAACAGCAAGGAGACAGACCTCCTCGCGGCCGCGACAAGGATGAGGATGACGACGTCGATGAAGATATGGATGATGAGGAGACTGACGAGCAGGAGTTCCAGAAAGCCACAAAGGTCCCGTGCGTTGACGGTGGTGCTTCTCTGCATGCCTCACACCGCCAGCTCAAGCAGTGGGTGCGAGAAGTTAATGCAGCAGAACCACCCGTCGAGTCACGCAAGCCTCTGAAATGGTCCGGCACGCCTATCATCTTTGATATTGAGGACCACCCGGATCGCATAATTGCGGTCGAGTGCTTGCCGATGTTGGTTTCACCAACAATCCGCAACCTCAAGGTCACTAAGATGCTAGTTGACGGCGGGGCCGGCTTGAACCTGATCTCCTCCACGGTGCTCCAGAAACTCCAGATCCCTGACAGCGAGCTCGAAGAGACCGGCATATTTCAAGGAATCAACCCGGGAAGGAGCAAGCCAAAGGGAAAGATCACGTTGCCGGTGACATTTGGCAGCGAGCTGAACTTCAGGATTGAGAGGGTCACGTTTGACATTGCCGACTTTCCATTACCTTACAATGGAATCCTTGGCCGTCCGGCACTCGCCAAGTTCATGGCAGCCTCTCACTATGCATACAACGTACTGAAAATGCCAGGCCCAATAAGTGTCATCTCTGTCCCTGGCGACAAGAAGGATGCTCTTATCTGTGCCGACAAGATCTATCGGGAAGCAGCAGCCACAGCAGAATGCAAGATACTTGCCGCTGAAGCTCCCGGGGGGAAGAAGAAGACCAAGTCCGGCAAGAGCTCTGATGCCCACTCCGGCAAGCGCACCTCTTCAGAGTGCTGCGCTACCATCGAGGACGCACCATCGAGCTCCACCGGCAAGCGTAAGAAGGCAATGGCAGCTCCACCTGAGACCAAGAAGGTGTCCGCCAAGGAGGATGGCGCTGGTGGTACCTTCACCATCAGCGCCACTCTTGACCCCAAATAGGAAAGCGCGCTCGTTGCTTTCCCGCGGGCGAATGTCGACGTGTTTGCGTGGCAACCGTCTGATATCCCCGGTGTTCCCAAGAAAGTAATTGAGCACGACCTTGCCGTCTGTCCTCATGCGCGGCCCGTCAAGCAGAGAGTCAGGAAGCAGGCAGTAGAGCGCCAAGAATTCATCGCAGAAGAAATCAAGAAGTTGGAAGCAGCAGGCCTTGTCAGAGGAGTACTCCATCCCACGTGGTTGGCCAATCCTGTTGTTGTGCGCAAGGCTAACGGGAAATGGAGACTTTGTATTGACTTCACTGATGTTAATAAAGCTTGTCCCAAAGACCCATTTCCCTTGCCGCGTATTGACCAGATTGTTAACTCCACAGCCGGATGTGATTTGCTTTCATTTCTTGATGCATACTCAGGATACCATCAAATCTTCATGGCAGAAGAAGATGAAGAGAAAACCGCATTTATCACCCCGTGTGGCACGTACTACTTCGTACGGATGCCTTTCGGTTTGAAGAATGCTGGTTCAACATTCGCAAGGGTAGTCCACCATGCTTTTGAGCCGCAAATGCACAGAAATGTGGAAGCTTACATGGATGACATAGTGGTCAAGACCAAGAACAAAGCGACCTTGATTCAAGATTTAGACGAGACATTTGCAAATCTGTGCAAGATCAACCTCAAGCTTAACCCCGAGAAGTGCGTGTTTGGAGTCCCTTCCGGCAAGCTTCTCGGGTTCTTCGTGTCTCAGCGGGGAATTGAAGCCAATCCCGACAAGATCAAAGCCATTGAGCAGATCGAAGCACCAAAGCACGTCAAGGATGTACGAAGACTTGCCGGTTGCGTGGCTGCTCTCAGCAGGTTTATCTCTAGATCTGCTGAGCGCGCCCTGCCATTTTTCAAAATTTTGAAAAAGGCAGGTCCAATGAAATGGACTCCGGAAGCGGTGGCTGCGCTGTAGGACTTGAAGAGATACCTGTCCTCCACTCCAACGCTTGTCGCACCTAAGCCGCAAGAGAAGTTGCTGCTGTATATAGCGCCAACCAATCAAGTGGTTAGTGCTGCGTTAGTGGCGGAGAGGGAGGCGGATGATGAGCCAGCAACCACGGCAGATCCATCCAGCGACAAGCAGGGGGCTTCGCCGACAAGCTCTGGTCCCGACAAACATGGGTTTGCGCAGGAACATGATAAGATGCCAAGGAGAATGGTGCAGCACCCAGTTTACTTTGTCAGTTCTCTTCTGCAGGGGGCTAGATCAAGGTATTCTGGTGTGCAGAAGTTGCTTTTCGGCCTCCTCATGGCCTCAAGAAAGCTGCGCCATTACTTCCAAGCACATGAGATCACAGTCGTCACTCGCTTTCCGCTGAAGAGGATACTGCAAAATCCAGAAGCAACGGGCAGGATTGTCGAGTGGGCGCTGGAACTATCAAGCTTTGGCCTCAAGTTTGAGAGCACTTCATATATCCAAAGCAGAGCATTGGCAGAGTTCATAGCAGAATGGATGCCAACCCCAGATGAAGAAATTCCAGAAACAACCATCCCCGTCAAAGAGGCAAGCAAAGAGTGGCTGATGTACTTTGATGGTGCCTTCTCGCTGCGAGGCGCCGGTGCAGGCGTGCTGCTTGTCGCACCCACCGGAGAGCACCTCAGGTACGTAGTCCAGATGCACTTTCCCAAGGAGCAAGCAACCAACAATACTGCAGAGTATGAAGGATTGCTTGCCGGACTCAGAATCGCAGCAGACCTTGGGATCAAGAAGCTCATTGTCAGGGGTGACTCACAGCTTGTCGTCCGCCAAGTGAACAAGAACTACCAGAGTCCGTTGATGGAAGCATATGTTGATGAAGTGAGGAAGCTAGAAGAGCACTTTGACGGCCTGCAAATGGAACATATCCCAAGAGCTCAGAATGACATTGCTGATGGCCTGTCAAAGTGCGCCGCACTAAAGTTACCTGTGGAACCAGGGATCTTTGTGCTTAAGCTGACTCAACCATCCGTAACGCCCTCAACTGGACAAAGCAAGAAGAGGAAGTTGGTTTCCGGCGACTACTTTCCGGCAAAGCTCCCCGAAGCCGCCGCCAAGAAAGTCCCCAAGATCAACACCAAGGAGGCTGAGGGGCAGTCTGCTCCGGCAAGCCTTATGGTTTGTTCCGTTGAAGCAGACGCTCCCGACAAGTTTTGCTCCGGCAAGCTTGCCGGGGAACATCAAGCTCCAGCAGGACCACAAGTCCTTGCCATGGAAGCAGATGTTCCCGCAGCAGCAGATGCGCCTTTAGTCCTTGTTGTCGAGCCACAAGCTCCAGCATGGGCACAGCAGATTGTCCACTTCCTTTAGACAGGAGAACAAGAACAAGAAGAAGCGGAAAGAGTAGCCCGGCAGTCAAGTATGTATCAGTTTGTCGATAGCATACTGTACAGAAGAAGACTCAACGGTGTGAAATTGAAGTGTATTCGCCGGGAAGATGGACAAAAGCTGTTGGCGGAGATACATGGAGGCATATGTGGCCACCACATTGGCGCAAGAGCACTTGCCGACAAAGCTTTCCGGCAAGGTTTCTTTTGGCCGATAGCCCTCCAGGATGCAACTGCACAAGTAACCAAGTGTGAAGCGTGCCAGTTCCACTCCAAACAGATACACCAGCCAGCTCAAGCTCTCCAGACGATCCCTTTATCCTGGCCATTTTCGGTCTGGGGGCTCGATATCCTCGGCCCCTTCCCCCGAGCTGTCGGGGGCTTTGAGTACTTGTACGTCGCAATCGACAAGTTCACAAAGTGGCCGAAAGTGCAGCCAGTGAGGAAGGTGACAGCACAGTCAGCAGCCAAGTTCTTCAGGTCAATTGTTGGCCGTTTCGGGATCCCTAACAGGATCATCACCGACAACGACATGCAATTCACGAGCCGCACCTTCATGTAGTACGTCCAAGACCTTGGCGCCAAGGTCTGCTTCGCTTCTGTTGCTCATCCAAGAAGCAACGGTCAAGCAGAGAGGGCAAATGCTGAAGTGCTGCGCGGGCTCAAGACCAGAACTTTCGACAGGCTGCACAGGTGCGGAAGGAACTGGATCGAGGAGCTGCCGGTGGTTCTTTGGTCGATCAGAACGACGCCAAATCGAGCCACTGGCCAGACACCTTTCGCTCTAGTCTATGGAGCAGAGGCAGTTCTCCCCACGGAACTCGTATACGGATCACCTCGAGTGCTCGCTTATGATGAGCTCGAGCAAGAACAGCTGCGGCAAGACGACGCGCTGCTCCTTGAGGAAGATCGTCTTCAGGCTGCTGTACGAGCTGCTCGATACCAGCAAGCTTTGCGCCGCTATCATAGCCGCAAAGTTAAAGCCAGAAGCTTCGAGGAAGGCGACCTTGTTCTTCAGCGCTTTCAATCCGCCAAGAATTCCAACAAGTTGACGCCAAAGTGGGAAGGCCCTTATCGGGTGAGACGAGTCACAAGGCCTGGCGCTGTCCGCCTTGAGACCGAAGATGGCATTCCGGTGAGCAACTCCTGGAGCATAGAACATCTTCGTAAGTTTTTCCCATAGGGCACAGTTGCCGGAACCCGTTCCGGCAACCGCCTTTTGTACAAGTCTTGCCGCTGTTGCATGTAATCCTTTGTACAAAGCCGGGTGCAGATCCCGCGCATAAGTAAAACCCCATGTGCTCCGCACAACTTGTCCATTTCATGCGTTAGTTCCTTTCTTGCATGCGATTATCTGACACTTTGTGCAGCACCTACATCCGGTAAGCAGTAACGAGCCGAAGAGCTCCATATTTTTTTTTTCTCTTCTTTCTTTTTCTTTTAAAGGAAAAGAAGGTTCTCTCGCACACAAGTTTGTCGGGGGGGAAGGAGAAGATTGTGGTATGGGCCAGGCGTCGTTCAAGCAAAGACTTGCCTTACCGGGAAGCAAATGATAGAAAAGCTAAGTTGCCAAAGTTTGAGCAATCACTTTTTAAATTTTTGAGTTATCTTCCTCGAACGACCCTGCTTTGTATGGAAAACCTGTGCGCGGAGGAACCAACTCGTGGCTAGTTGCGCCCTTACTTTGTTTCGAGTCCGCTCAACAGCTTAAGCGTGCTGCATCTAGTCGCGACAAGGTTTCTTGTCAGAAGCAGCGCCGCCAGCAGGCTGCTGAAGTTCCGCACTCAGCGCTCGCGGCTCGGGCGCCTGCGCCGACAAGTTCCCTAGAAGCGTAGGGTAAAAACATACAAAGGAAGGAATCTAGTAGAGGAAATAACATAGCAATTGATAACAGAAATGAAGTTATATTACAAGATAACTTGTCACAGCTCTAACAGACTGTTTTCATAACATGATTAGCAGCGACAAGGGAAAAGAAGAAATGGATAGCCTAATCTACGCGTCCGCCCTCGACTCTCTTGATCTCGCTCACCTTGTCCACAATGGGTGCGACAAGGGCCTTGAGTGCATCCAGATCGGCGTCAGGCGACAAGGACCTGAGGACGTTGGTGAAGCTGAGGCCTGGATTGCGGAAGGCTACCTTCATCAGCACCTTCTGGAGAACCCCGGCGCAGATTTTGCGTGACTCGTCGGCCAGCTGCTTCGGGATCCTCTCCCGGAGCCGCTGGAGTGCCGTCGCCACGCCCTTGAAGAACAGGCTGAGCTTGGTGCTGGGTTGAAGACTCTCGTCGGAAGGATACCCAAAGTCCTCCATCCCCAGCTGCGCCAGCTCCTCGTTGATGACTGCGGCAATGTTCACCAGACCCTCGGTCCAGTGCTCCACAGTGTCTCTGAACGAGTTCTGGGTAACTGCAATGCTCTCCAGCAGCGCCGTGTCAGCCTTGACCTTCTCCGACAAGGTCTTCTCCCGCTCCTTGGCGGCCTCCAGCGTCTGCGTCAGCGTGGCCAGCTTCAGCTCCAGGTCTGCTTTGGAATCCTTGGCGGCGCTGAGCTCCTTGCCCTTCTCAGCGAGAAGACCTTGCAACTCACCGTGGGCGGCAGCATCCTTCTCATGCTCACGCTTGAGCGCGGCAAGCTCCTCGCCGCTCTTCCCAATGTTGGCCTCCAGCTGCGCCACCTTCTCCTCCAGCTCTTTCTTGGCGGCCTCTGCAGTTGCCGCAGCGTCCTTTGCCTCCTTGAGCGTCCCGCCAAGTGCTCGCTCGCGCTCGGCGAGCTCTTCCTCGTAGCTGTCGAGGTGGGCCTTCCGCTGCACTAGTTCACCCTCCCGCGCGGACTGCTTCTCGGCGGCCAGCCTTTGCTCCTCCTCAGCCTCGGCCTTCTCGAGAAGAAAGGCCGTGCGCTCCTCGTCGAGTCGCTCCCGCTCCTGTGCCAGGGACCGGAGAGCTTCTTGATTTTGGCCCCGGAGCTCCTCCGCGCGCTTCTCCATGTCAACTCCCGCCTTCGTGACAAGCGCTTCCCGGGAAGCCAGCTTGGCTTGCCGGGTGCGGTAGAGTGACAGCAGCTTCCGCAGCAGCTGCTCCTCCTTAGGCTCGCCGCTGCTGCTGCTGGGCGCGTCAACCAACGACAGTCCAGCAGAGGCGAGCACCTCCCTGTCGAAAGTCTCCCCCTCGACCGGCGCCCTGGAGCTCGACGCCCAGGGTAGCTTGATGAAGATATCATCACCGGCCTTCAACTAGGCGCCGGGCTAGGGCTCCTCGGAGCCCGGCTCCGCAGAAGCAGCAGAGGGATCAGCGGTCGATGCAGCGCCTGGCGCTCCTGCGGCCTCAGTGTCGTCAGTGCGATCGCCCGACCCCTCGCCGGCTTCTGCGGCGGCAGCCCTGGCGGCCTCCTCGCCGGCGGCCTCGTCAACACCGGCCCCTTCCTCGCCGGCGCCCTCTATCTCCATTGGCTCAGCCGCAGATGGGTCTGAAGAACGAAGAAGGGAGGAAAATCAATCAAAAATCCAAGAAAGGAAAAACGGATTAAGCAGAACCCAAGGGAAAGTTCCTGGGCAAGTGGATTACCTGCACCGAGATCTGCAGTTGCGGCCTCGGTCGCCGCAGGATCAGCAGTGCCGTCCCTTGCCGGAGAGTTCCCCCTTGCCGGAGAGCGCTCCCTTGCCGGGGACTCCTCCCTTGGCGGCGCAGTCGAAGCAGGTGGCGCTTCGGGACCAGCTTCCGGGCGCTCCTGATGAGGCTGCTCTGCTCCTGCACAAGTCAACAAGCAAGATATCAACAAAGGAAAAAGCACTCAAGCGCGCCCGGCAGCAGAAGGCTAAACTATGAACGTACGCTGGGGGCTGCTCTGAGGGGTGATTGCCGAGTCCGTCAAGGTGGTCTCGGACCCACCTCCTGCTGACACGATGGGGTCATCCTCGATGACGATCACCGCGGCCTTGGCCCTCTTCGCCGCTCTCTGGGCCAGCGTTCTGAAAAGAAAGGAGTCCAGATTGGGGCAAGTCAGATACAAGGTATAAACAGCAAGATTGAAGAACTACAAGAGCATCAAAGAAACTCACTCTTCTTCCTCCTCGTCGGAGCTGAGCGCAGAAAGATCGAAGTCCGGCCCTCCTCCGGTGCGGCGAGGTGGAGGAGTAGGGTTCCTTGCTCGCTTGGCGGGGGCGGTGGCGGTGGCCCGGGAAGATCCCGCCCCAGTTGCCGCTGTTGCGTGAGGCGCTCCCGCGGCAACATTGCTTGCCGCGGTAGAGCGCGTCGCGCGGCTCGGTGGCTGTGGAGCCGGATGCCGCCCCACTGCGTCCCCGGCCCTGCGAAAGCGCCTCCTTGGTGGGGCCGGGGGCTCCGCCTGCGGCAAGCTCTCTGAAGGCTCGGCCTCCTCCTCGCCGGCCTCGCTCGGCTCGGCTTCGGAACCGGCAGGCTCCTCCTCGCCCATGAACTCCGCGCGCTCGGCAAGGTTTGCCGCCTCTGCAGCCTCCGCCTCCTCCACAGTGAACCCAAACGCGCCCGCAGCAGCTGCGGCCGCAGCCTCTTCCGCCCTAGTGGCGATGCGCTGCAGCTCCTCGTCGGTGGTGTCACGGGTGAGGCTCTTCTGCTCGTCAGCGCGGACCAGCACTTCCTCCAAGGTGTCGAAGAACGCTCGCACAACGTCATCCGCTGGCTCTTGCCAAGTTGGGACGATTCCGTGTGAATCGCACAACGGCATCATGGCGCGGATCCGGTCAAGCGAAGAGTTATTGCACAAAGGAACTACGCCCCTCGGCAGTGTGAATGGGTGCTGGGGGTCGCGTTTGAATAACACCAAGAGCATTGCGTCCAGCTCCAAGACGGTGAAGTTGTAGTTGAGGCCCGGCCGCAACCTCATGATGTCCGCCGAATTCTTGAATTCCCAAGCGGGCCTCCCCCTCTCCTGTAGGGGGGCAATGCGGCGGCGGAGGAAATCTGCCCCGACAGCACCTACAGTGAGCCCGGCAAGCCTGAGGCGAAGAATCCTAGTGATGGCGATCTTCAGCCTCTCGTCTTCCGGGGCCACATTGCTCCAGTCATTGCCACGCACTATTGGAGTTTGGCGCACGACGGTGAAGGGCTGCGGACTCTCCTGAACGATCCAGCACCACTCCGCTCTCCACTCCTCCCACTTGCTGTGGAGCTCACCCTCCAAGTACGCCTCTTTCTTGCCGACTCTCGAGATCCAGGCAATCCCTCCGGCAAGCGGCTCTCCTCTCTCTACCCGAGGTATGAAGAAGTGGCGGAAAAGGGCAACACTAGGGTGGACTCCGACAAAGTTTTCGCATAAGTGTGCGAAAACTGCCATGGTCAGGACAGCGTTGGGGGTGAAGTCAAGGAGGCGGAAGCCATAAGTGTTCATAATGTCACAGAAGAACTCCAAGAAGGGCGGGCAGAGCCCGCAATAGAAGAATAGCGCGAAGAACGGGTACCCGTTTGGAGCCAACTCCGAGGCAGCGGCCGGGAGTACCCTCGTGCGCGGATGCGCACGCGTCTCTGTCGCCCAAAAGAGGTAGAAGTACTCCCTCAGCTCCTGCACGCCGAGCTGGGGGGTGAAGATCGCCCGCTCCTTCCGCAGCGCCGCGAGCCGCTGCGCCTCGGCCGACTTCACGCCCTTTCCCTTGTCGGCTTTCGGGGCCATGGCAGAGGTGGTGGGGAAGGTCGACGGCGTGGTGATGCTAGTGGCAATGGGGGGCGGAGCGCTGCTCTCTCGGCTTCGAGAAGAAGGGGGGAGCGGCGGAGTTTGTGAAGAAGAAGTAGCAGCCACCAGCAAGGGGGAACGAACTGCCCCTGTTTCCTCTGCTTATAAAGAGGGACGGGGCGGACGTTTCGACCTTCCAAATAAACAACCACCCACGATCTCTCCCACGATGCCGCATTCAATGCGTGCCGTTATGGGAGAGCGCGGTGGATACGGAGCAAGATTTGGCATGGCCCAGCCCGCGTGTGCCCATGCCCTGTCTTGGGCCTGGCCCAACAGCGCTCGGCACCGTGTCTGGCCCAGGCCCGGGGGCTCCTATCGGTGTACTAGAATAGGGGTACCCTAGTACCCCGAACTTGTGCACGGGCAGTTGCAGCACCCCGCGGCAAAGGCTCGCCGGGCGAACGCCAAGATCCCCCAAGGTTCCCTTCGAACCATCCAAGAATAAAGTATTTAAGCTAAGGAGACAAGGCCCCGGCAAGAGGAGCTTGCCGAGAAGGCCAACCAAGGCGCTCCAAGGAACTTGCCGCGACGCGCCACGCGCTCCGGCAAGGCAACAAGGCCCCGGCAAGAGGAGCTTGCCGGGAAGACTAAACAAGGCACCCCGAGGCCCGGTGAGCGACGAGCTTCTGGACCCGACAAGATAACAGCAGCGGCAAGGCGCTTGCCACGGCAGGCGGCCACTCTGCGCCCACGCTCCAGCGCATCCACCAACGTGTCGCTCTGGGGGCTTCTCTGGGCGCGCGTGGCGGGAGGCTGTGCAGCCAGCGGTGTGCAGTGGCATGCGAAGCTGACAAGATCGCCATCGTGGTGAATGGTGGCGCCCCTAATGGTCCTTTTCTGCATTGTTCAGGCGACTTAGACGGGCATTTAATGCCCTTGTCCCCTGCCGTCAGAGTTAGGTAGGGTGCACTGTACAAGTAACTGTATCAACTACCTCGCTTTTTACGTTTTTACCCTCCTCTGCGTTGCCACCTGTCGGTGACCCCTTTAGCATATAAAAGGAGGCCCATGCGCAATGTAGAGGGGGTTCGGACAGTTTTCTTCGATTCATTCGTAGCCCAGAAAACATCACACGCTCTGGCTCGAGAGTAAGAACACCAGATAATACAACCAGACAAGCAGCAGTAGGAGTGTTATCTCTCCGGAGAGCTCCGAAGCTGGGTAAACTGCTCGTGTGCCTCGCCTCGATCTGCTCTTCGCGCGATCTCCGCCCCCCGCCGAACCGAAAGGGGCCCGGTCCGCCGGCCCCATAGGTGTTCGTGGATCAGTTTCCCCGACACTCAGCTCGATTTTAGTGGAACTGCACAAAAGCATCGTATGATCCAAGGGTGCCAGCCATCTTTCCTTCGACAGGTTCTACCTGGCTAGGAAATTAAATCATGTTTAGGGTTTAGGGTTTAAGTCGTAGTGACCCCATCAGTAGTTTTTCTTTCGTACACGCTCTCACAACTTTTGTCTTTAGTTGTGAAGTAAATATTGGCTATGATATGTGAATCATTGAGATGCATCAGCATGCTTGTTAGTTTTCCTTTGTATTTGATGGAATGTTGTAACGGGGCAACCTTGGAATAGGAATGAAAATGGAGTGGAAAGTTTCTGTTTTTCTGGAGAAAAAAAGGAAACAGAGAGAAACCAACGTTTCGTTTCGTTGGATCGCGCCATCGAGCAAAACCAACGTTTAAATCACGTCTGCCGCGTTCATGTCTCACCCTCCTCCACGGCTCGACCCCACACGATCGCTCGGCATGCCACTCACCGCAAACCGAGTATATAATAATTTTCCCGCCTGCTTGTCGATGGATCGCGCCATGGAGTACTAGCACTATTGGAAGAGATTGACGAGTTGGGGAAGGACAGCTAGCTGTAGCACAGACTCCCAAGAACTTTTTACATGCATGTCGTGGCCGACTATTGCGACCTTTGAACGCAGAGCAGTCGCGTGCACCAGGAAGCGACATGGGCAATGCTCTCTCGGCCGACGCACCGCTTCAATGCTGGCGCCAATGAGAGGCCACGTCTGCTCTGGCCGGGCATGAATGCGGCACTGACCATTTCGGGCGGGAAGCACGCGCGAGTGATGAAGAGGATTCGGGTTGGTCAGGAGCTGTCGTGGCTGTCGTGGTTCTAAGGCTGACAGTAGAAAGGGGGGTAGGTATGGAGAGGCAAGATCTCAGCTATGGTGAAGGTGTACACACGGGATTTACGAGTTCACGCCCTTCTCGGAGGAAGTAATAGCCCTACGTCTCGGTGCCCGGAGGCGGTCAATTGGATTATATGTGTGTGATGTTATAGGGGGTGCGAACCCTTGTGCCAGAGGAGGGGGGTTGGCTTATATAGAGTACGCCAGGACCCTCACCGTCCTCCATTACAAGGGGCTTAATGTACATAAAGTAGGGGCGTTACTGATAACGCCAGCCTTAAGTGCTATTAATGACCTTAAAGACTACGTAGTGAACGCCTGCCCGTTGCAATGCTGAGTGACTCCTGATCTTCGGTAGGTCGAGTGATTCCTTGAATGGTCGAGTGACAATAGGTAGGGGGTCACCCGAGTGGTATGACTGGTCGAGTGGATTACACTCGACATCTTTGACTGGGGGTACCTTGTTGCCTCTTGGACTTCTTATCTCCTAGGGTAGTGACCTTGGGTAGGACGTATGGGTCAGGCCCATGACCCTACCCCAGGTCTGTATCCTCATTAGTAGCCCCCAAATGGATTAAGGTTCGAGTGGAAAGTAGGTTGAAGTTGAACTTGTTCTGAGCTTTGCACCTCGCGAGCGTTTTCCGCAAGATGAAAAACTCATGTTGGTACTTCAATGTCGATTCAGTCGCCTTGATCCATTCAGAAAGTTGTCGACTGAACTTATAGCACCATCTGCCGAGTGCTGTCTTGGAGTGTAGAATCTTTGGCGCGATTGCCTGCAGTGTATCTCGGATTTCACGGGATACAAAATTGTTGGCGGAGCGGATAAACAGTGATGCCTCGATTTCCGCGCTGCCTTTTTTGCCACGTACGTTGCGTGCGACTGTTGCGGGATTTGACAGGATCGCCTGGTCCCACGCGTCAGCCGCTCGGAAGCTGCCCTTTATAAGGTGACAGGGTCGAGGCGTCTGCATTGTGCATGCCTGTTTCTCTTTCTTCCTTCTTTGCTTCTCCACCGCATCCAACTCTTCTGCTCTCGACACCGCCGCTCTGCCGCCATGGTGAAGGACAAGACGGCGGCGCTGGAGCATGCGAAGAAGGCGATGGGGGCGGCGAAAGGCAAGAAGCAGAACCGCGGCTCGTCATCGCACGCGGGGCTGCCGCCAGGCCGGATCCAGGGCAATTGGATCTGGTCTTTGCTCCGGCAAGAAGATCTGGATGAGCTGGCGGAGTCCGGATTGATCGCCAAGGGTGCGGCAAGGCTGCCTGAGGGGGAGATGGAGCCATAGCCTCGACCGGGTGAGTGTGTATTGCTCGCCACCCACATCGACCGAGGATTTTCGCTCCCTCCGCACCCCTTCTTCCGGGGCTTCCTGAACTTCTTCGATGCTCAACTCCACCATTTCCCCCAATACCATCACGTACCTGGCTGCATTCATGTTGATGTGTGAAAACTTTTTGGGGTGTCGACCGCACTGGGGTCTTTTCAAACGTATCTTCACCATCCGATCTCAGTCGGTGAAGAAAGCCAAAACGAGTGACTCGAAGACCCATGTCATCCAGATGTGTGGGGGTTTGGGTATTCAGAAGAGGCATAGGAGTGCTTTCCCTGCTATGACTCTCACCGAATCGGTCAGAGGCTGGTAGTCGACCTGGTTCTACTGCCAGGACGTCGCAACTCCAGGTTAGTCGACTGGCCTTCCCCACTTCACATTCAACCGTGTCCAGACTCCTGCTCCACTGAAAGTGACTGCTGCTGAGAACATGGAGATGAAGATGTTGGTGGAGAAAGTGGTCCAACTGATTAACAAGGGTGTCACTGGCCTGGACCTGTTGGAAGTGTTCCTCAGTCGACGCATCCAGCCTCTTCAGGCTCGTGACCATCCTATGTGGCTGTACTCCGGATCTGACGACACCGCTCGGGTCCATCCAGAAGAAGTGCCACCCAAGACCGTGGCCATGTGGTTGAGGAGCATCACAGGCAACCAGGACAACCCCAAAGGAGCCAGGCGAGTCATCCCCTTCAGCGACGACAATCAGCCCGACAAGGTATGCTCTTTATTCCGACTGTCTTGCATATACGTTCCGGCTGTACTTGATCTCGACTGACTTTTACTCGACTTTTTGTCTTGTAGGTTTTCATTGAAATGTATTCGATGCCAGCGACAAACAAGCTCTGGAGCAGGACCAGGAGGGAGAGGCTAGCGCAGAGGAGAGTGGTGAATGGGAGTCTTCGGATGAAGAGGAGGAGGAGGAGAGCGAGGATTCAGACGACGAGGAGGAAGTCGACTCGCCGCCGCGCTCCGAACACCGATCCAAGCAACACCATGACCCGACGGGCGGGCGTGGGAAGAACATGGCTCCGGGTACCCATACTCAGAAGCGCACTCGGAAATTGACTCCGGAGCTGACAGAGAAGGTCGCCAAGCAGCCCAAGGTTGCTCCTCCAAAGGCTCGGAAGACTTTGCCGCGGATCAAGATGGACGTCCTAGTTGCTTTGGGGTGAGTATCTCACTTGTGTTTATATATGCTGACTGAAGTTTTTGTTCTGACCAACTGGATCATGTATCTTTCTAGCCCCACCTCTGCTGCTACTGACATGGACATCGACAAGGCGCCAGGAGACAAGGAGACCGACGATGCGGCCACCTCTCGAGCTGCTAAGTCCGTTCGACCAGGTTTCATTTAGTCGAGTGGATCTTCAGTCAGCTGAATTTCCGATATTTCTCTCTTTCTGTGGTTCCACAAGAGGTCATCGTGCTCCCTGACGATGAAGAAGAAGAAGCGCCTCTACAGGAGAGGAGGAAGAGGAGTGGGAGCTCAAGCAAGAGGAGGCTTGAAGTTCAAGTCCCTCAGTCGACACCGACGCTTGAGGCGGTGGTCGAACGTTCCGGAGATCCGGTTTGGACCAACGTCACATTCGCCAACCCGCTGATGACTAATCGTCCGCCCGGGTCGACTGCTCCGACTCCTGCCGCTCCAGTGCAACTCCACGCGTCTGACCCAGTAGCTGCTTCGACTGCCTTGGAGCCATCACTCTTCGCTGCATATCAGACCCCAGACAACTCGCCGAGTGCTGCCAGGGAGGCTCTTCACCAGGTGAACCTTGTCATGGAGCAGGTGAAGGTGATGCACGAGGCTAGTCAGGTGGCTTACAACGCTAGCACTGCCCTGCAGACCAATGTCCAGGTCAGCAAACTCCAACTGAATTTTTGAACTTTTGAATGCTGTTTTACATCCGATCACCCACTGGGTGTGCCTTTGTTTAGAGTTTAGGAAATCTTCCACTTCACTTGACTCGAACTGAGTCTTAGTAATCTGTCTAGACCAGTGGGGGCATGCCGAGTGCACCCACTGTGTGTAGTCCTCGAGACCACGGTCGACTGCTGGCAGTCGGCTGAGGTCTTAGAATCTTCTCTCTTCTTTTGTTTTTTTACTCATGCTGGGCAGACCCTGCTGAGTGTTGATCTGAACCAGTGGGAGCATGCTAAGTGCACCCACTGGGTGTAGTCCCCGAGACTACTGTTGAATATTTGATTCGGCAGTAGTCTTAGAGTAACTTTTCCCTGTCATTGTCTCTTATTTCTGTCGACTGACATATCTCTCTCGCTGACTACAAAGGTCTTGTGATATTGGAGGTCGACTTTCCGAGTTAAAGAAGAAGCATATTAGTGTTGAACTTGATCTTGAACTCGTAAAGAAGAACCTCAAGACTGCTCAACAAGAGACGACCATCATGGGAGGTAACCACTCGACTCTTGCTTACTTAGTAGCTCACGCCTTTCACTGCTTTTTCTTTCAGTCTCTTTGAACCGAGTGACTTCACACAAGCAGATGTGCGTAGTGAAAACCGTGAACTTCAGGCTCGTCTGAAGAGTGTTGTTTCTTTAGAGAGAATGAAGGAAGCTTTGGAGAAGAAGGACCAGGACCTTGCTGCTGCTCAGAAGGAAGCACGTGAGAAGACAATGCTTGCGGAGCAGAAGCTAGCTTCAGTCCGCAAGTTGGAAGAGGAGAACGCATAGTTGAAGACCGCCATCTCGGAAGCCAATCGAGAAGTAGAATAAGTGAAGAAGGACAAGGAGAACCTGACCACTGAAGTTGGAAGCCTCAGAGCCAAGACGGGCAAGTTAGAGTCCTATCTGTGACAACTTGCCGCGAAACTAGTTCTGAAGCTTGAAGGTATAGTTACTCGACTGGTTAATTTTCGTCGATCGAAGTATGTTGTAATATTGTCAACTCATTGTTTTTTGCGATGGAACAGAACTTTGCTAGGACTTTGAAGCTTAAACCGGGCGGGTCGAGACAGGTCTCAACCCCATCAATTGTCCCGTGAAAGATGATGTTGCGATGAACTTGATGCGATTGGAATCACGCTTGGATGACGCTGTTGACTATCTGGCTCGACTGAAGGTTGCGATGACCCGAGTGGACGCCGAACTCTGGCCTTAGGCGGAACTTTCTCAAGACCTCGAGTCCCTGATGACTCGACTCAATCAAATTCATGGCCGAGTGCAAGAGTGGAAGAAATCATCTGCTCGCTGTGGTTATGACGTCGCCTTGTCATTGGTTCAAGTGCACTGCAAGGAGGCTAGAGAAGACAAGTTGGCGGCCCTCAAGGTTGTGAATACTAAGAAGCACTCCTTCCTGTCCTTCATGGACACCTTCCTTGAGGCAGTAACTTGTATTGCTGACAGCATCGACCTCGATAGCTTCTACAATCCAGCCAACCCTTCTCCCGCCGAGTGACTGAAAAAACATTATGCTTCACCCTCATTTACCTCGGAATGCCGAGTGATTTTGTAATCATTGAAACTCCTTCGGGCCTGATGCCCGAGTACTTTAATCTACGGTTAGAAACCTTTGGATTTATCTGCCCTAGGCTTATCTTTGAATATGTTACGTTTATCTTCTCTCGAATTGGTTTTTGTACTCTCGATGTAGCTTCTGAGGAAGAGGCCGCAGTCGACCTGTTGGACGAGCCTTGAGCAGCATTGATCAGCTCATCAGCGAGGCACTCTACAATGGTCTTGATGTTCCTGAAAGCAATCTGCCTTGGCATTCACTATTGCATGAACCTTTGGCAGCATTGATCAGCTCATCAGCAAGGCACTCAACAACGGTCTTGACGTTCCTGGAAATAGCTCGCCTTGGCGTCGACTGTTGGATGAGCCTTTGGAAGTGCGCACAATCTCGTCCTTCTTCTTGACGGTGTAGCCTTGGGGGGAGGGGTCGTGGCCGACCTACCCCATTCAGCTGGGTTTCTCAAACTTAGGCGAGTACCGGACTGCAGCTAAGCCCCTGAGTGAGAGGATTGCTCACCCCTCGGTAGGGTTGTTTATACTTAGGCGAGTACTGGACTGCAGCTAAGCCTCCGAGTGAGAGGATTGCTCACCACTCGGTAGGATTTTTATACTTAGGCGAGTACTGGACTGCAGCTAAGCTCCCGAGTGAGAGGATTGCTCACCACTCAGTAGGATTTTTTTATACTTAGGCGAGTATTGGACTACAGCTAAGCCCCCAAGTGAGA
>NC_041385.1:514984314-515009401 GCF_002162155.2 Triticum dicoccoides
TGAGAGGATTGCTCTCACAATCTCGTCCTTCTTCTTGATGGTGCAGCCCCTGGGGAGGGGGGTCGTGGCCGAGCCGTACCGTTTGGTAGGACCTTTTAAACTTAGGCGAGTACTGGACTGCAGCTAAGCCCCCCAGTGAGAGGATTGCTCACCACTCGGTAGGATTTTTTATACTTAGGCGAGTACTCGACTGCAACTAAGCCCCCGAGTGAGAGGCTGGCTCACCACTCGGTAGGATTTTTTAACACTTAGGCGAGTACTAGGCTGCAGCTAAGCCCCCGAGTGAGAGGTTGGCCCACCACTCGGTAGGATTTTTTAACACTTAGGCGAGTACTGGACTACAGCTAAGCCTCCGAGTGAGAGGCTGGCCCACCACTCGGTAGGATTTTTTAATACTTAGGCGAAACGGATTCGCAGCTAAGCCTCCGAGTAAGAGGCTGTCTCACCACTCGGTAGGATTTTTTCTTCAACTTAGGCGAAACGGATTAGCAGCTAAGGCACCCACTGGGGGATTTTAGAACATGCAAAAAATGAACAACAATCATTCGGAAGACTGTAAAATCATGTCTTTTGATAATCAAACTAAAAGGTACTTCTTATTACATCTCAACAGTCTAAATACTTTAAGAGTAAAAGGGGCGGAGTAGTTCCGCATACCAAGCGCGTGGCTCATCTTTACTATGCTCGACGTTGAAAAGATGATATGCTCCGTTGTGGAGCACTTTGGTGACAACGAAATGGCCTTCCCAAGCAGGAGCTAGCTTGTGTGGTTTCTGCTGGTCCACTCGAAGAACCAAGTCTCCTTCCTGAAATGCCCGACCCCTTATGTTTCTGGCATGGAATCGACGTAGGTCTTGTTGATAAATGGTCGACCGGATCAAGGCCATCTCTCTTTCTTCTTCCAAGAGATCGACCGCATCTTGCCGATCCTGTTCTGCTTCCTCTTTTGAGAAGAGCTCGACTCGGGGTGCATTGTGGAGTAGATCACTCGGGAGTACGGCTTCAGCTCCGTAGACTTAGAAGAATGGAGTTCGCCCAGTCGACCGATTGGGAGTTGTCCTCAATCCCCAAAGTACTGATGGAAGTTCATCGACCCATGCCCCAGCTGCATGCTTGAGGTCATGCATCAATCGGGGTTTTAGTCCTTTGAGAATCAATCCATTTGCTATTTCAGCCTGTCCATTTGACTGAGGATGGGCGACCGAAGCGTAATCGACCCTCGTACCTTGGGAAGCACAAAAGGCTCTGAATTCGTCAGAGTCAAAGTTCGACCCGTTATTTGTGATGATGTTGTGCGGAACACCATATCTGAATATCAATTCTCTGATGAAACTTACAGCTGTACTTGCTTCAAGGTTTTTAATGGGCTTGGTTTCAATCCATTTGGTAAACTTGTCAACTGCCACTAGTACATGGGTAAATCCACTCCTGCCAGTCCTCAGAGGTCCAACCATGTCCAATCCCCAGACAGCAGAAGGCCAGACGAGTGGAATAGTCTTCAGAGCTGACGCAGGCTTATGGGGCATGTTGGAGTAAAACTGACAGCCTTCACATTTGTCCACTATTTCTTTCGCCATCTCGTTGGCATGTGGCCAGTAAAATCCGACTCGGTATGCTTTGGCCACGATGGTCCAAGAGGACGCATGGTGACCACAGGTCCCCGAGTGAATATCATTGAGGATCATTTAGCCTTCTTCTGGCGTGATGCATTTCTAGCAGACTCTAGTTACACTTTCCCTGAACAACTCACCTTTTATCACGGTAAAGGCTTTAGATCGTCGGACAATCTGTCGAGCCTCTTCTTCATCCTTTGGAAGTTCTTTCCTAAGAATGTATGCAACGTAGGGCACTGTCCAGTCGGGAGTGACGACCAAAACCTCCATGAATAAGTCGACCACGACTGGGATTTCGACTTCAGTCGGATCTGTGGCGCTCTTAGGCTGTGGGGACTCTTCAGTGAAAGGATCTTCCTGAACTGAAGGTGAATGAATGTGCTCCAAAAATAAATTACTGGGAATGGCCTCCCTCTTAGAACCTATCTTTGCCAATTCATCTGCAGCTTGATTTTTCAGTTGGGGATATGGTGAAGCTCCAACCCTTCAAACTTCTTTTCCAGCTTTCTTATCGCATTGCAATAACCAGTCATGGCTGGGCTCCTGACATCCCACTCTTTCATCACTTGATTAACCACCAAATCTGAGTCGCCGTAGACCATAAGGCGACGGACACCGAGTGAAATGGCCATATGCAACCCGTATAAAAGGGCTTCATATTCAAATTCGTTATTGGAGGAATCAAAATGAATCTGGAGAACATAGCTAAGCTTGTCTCCACGGGGAGATACCAATACTACCCCAGCACCTGAACCATTCAACATCTTGGAGCCATCGAAGAACATGGTCCAATGCTCCAAGTGAACTTGAGTCGGCAATTGCTGCTCAATCCACTCGGCAAGGAAATCTGCGATTGCTTGGGACTTGATAGCTTTCTTCGCCTCAAACTTGATATCTAATGGAAGGAGTTCAATCGCCCATTTTGCCACTCGACCAGTTGCATCTCTATTGTTCAGGATTTCAGATAATGGTGCGTCACTGACGACTGTAATGGAGTGATCAGAGAAATAATGTGCAACCTTCTTCATGGTCATGTAGATTCCATAGACAAGCTTCTGATAATGTGGGTATCATTGCTTGGATGGAGTCAAAACTTCAGAAAGATAATATACTGGGCGCTGAACCTTGTAAGCCTTTCCTTCTTCTTCTCGCTCGACCGTGAGTACTGTACTGACAACTTGTCCAGTGGCTGCAATATAAAGCAGTAAAGGCTCTTTGCTGATTGGCGTAGCAAGCACCGTTTGGGTGGAAAGCAGGGCTTTGAGCTCTGCAAACGCCGCGTCGGCTTCATCAGCCCACTCGAACTTATCAGATTTCTTCATCAGTCGGTAAAGAGGTAAGGCCTTTTCACCGAGATGAGAAATGAATCGACTCAAGGCGGCCAAACAACCAGTAAGCTTTTGAACGTCATGCACACACACAGGGCGTTTCATTCGAAGGATGGTATCAACTTTTTCTGGATTGGCGTCAATCCCTCGTTCGGAAATGAGAGAACTGAGTAACTTTCCACCTGGAACTCTGAATGTGCACTTTGACGGATTAAGCTTGATATCATACCTTCTTAGGTTGGCAAAGGTTTCTGCGAGGTTAGTCAGTAGGTCGGAACCTTTGCAAGACTTGACCACAATGTCGTCCATGTATGCTTCCACATTCCGACTGATTTGAGTGAGCAGGCACTTCTGAATCATTCTCATGAATGTGGCTCCGGCATTTTTAAGACCAAATGGCATGGTAACATAGCAAAAGCACCCGAATGGGGTGATGAAGGCTGTTTTTATTTCATCGAGACCATACAGTCGGATCTGATGATACCAGGAATATGCATCTAAAAAAGACAAGCGCTCACACCCCACTATCGAATCAACAATCTGATCGATGCGGGGGAGAGGGAAATGATCTTTCGGGCAGGCCCGATTGATATGCTTGAAATCAATGCACATACGAAGTGAATCTTCCTTCTTAGGGACCATGACTACATTGGCAAGCCACTCAGAGTGGTAGATCTCACGGATGAACTCTGCTGCTAGGAGCCGAGCCACTTCCTCGCCAATTGCTTTTCTCTTCTGCACGGCGGACCGCCGAAGATGTTCTTTGATGGGTTTTACCTTGGGGTCAACACATAAATGGTGCTCAGCCAGTTCTTTGGGTACACCCGACATGTCAGAAGGTTTCCATGCAAAGATGTCCCAGTTCTCACGGAGGAACTAGATGAGCGCTTCTTCCTATTTGTTGTCGAGTGTTGTTGATATATGAGTCAGTGTGGCATTGGGATCGGTCGGGTGAATATGAATCGGCTTTGTTTCACCGAACGACTAAAATGCAGAATTTAGCTTAGAGCAAATCACTCGAATCTGCATTCTTATGATATTCTTGAAATTCAACTGCTGCCATTTGTGCACCGGCAATTTTGGAACCCTTCTGGAAGCACTCCTCCGCCTTCTGCCGATTGCCAATAACTGTTATCACACCTCTGGGGCCAGGTATCTTCAACTTGAGGTACACGTAACATGGTTGAACCATAAAACGCGCATAGGCAGGCCTACCTAGAATGGCATGATAAGCACTCTGGAAGTCCACAACTTCAAATGTCAACTTTCCTTGCGGTAATTCTTGTAATCACCAAAAACCACGTCAAGGGCGATCTGACCGAGTGATTCGGCTTTCTTTCCAGGGATAACGCCATGGAAACTCATATTGCTCTCGCTAAGTTTGGACATCAGAATGCCCATCCCCTTCAAAGTTTCAACATAAAGGATGTTCAGACCACTTCCACCATCCATTAGCACTTTGGTCAGTCTAGTGCCTTCGACCACTGGGTCGACCACCAACGCTTGCCTCCCAGGGGTGGCTATGCGAGCATGGTGATCAGACTGGTCGAATGTGATGGCTGTCTGAGACCATTTTAGGTATGTGGTCGTCGTTGCCGGAGCGACCATATTCACTTCTCTGTTGATAACTTTCAACCGACTCTTGCTCTCAACATCAGCAAAAATCATGAGGGTGGAATTGACTTTGGGATAACCGTCATCTTCCTCTTCGTCCTCATCTTTGTCCGACTCTTTTTCCTTCCCACTGGGTTGTTTCTCTCAGAACTGCTGGATCAGGAGTCGACATTGTCGAGTTGTATGCTTAGGGTAAATCAGATTACCCTCTTCGTCCTTCTTCATGTGGATGTGACACGGTAAACCCAACACATCATTTCCTGCTTGATCCTTTACTTTCTTAGGGGGCTAGGGTCCTTTAGGTTTTCCCTTAAACTTCCCTTGAGTTACTGCTGCAATCTCTCCTGGTGCTGCAGGCTCGGACTTATGTTTCTGTTTCCGATTGGAATTACCCCCACCGGCCTCTTGGTCGACTGGTTTACCCTTTCCGCTATGGAGTCGATCCTCTTCTTCTCCGTTAGCGTACCGGGTGGCTATTTCCATCATCCAAGTCAGAGTCATATCTCCAGTCCGACCGAACTTCAGGACCAGATGCTCTGAAACATTTTCAACGGTGTGATGCAAAGTGGTCCATCTCTGAATGAAATCCCTTAGAGTCTCACTCGGTTTCTGCACACAATGCTGCAACTTGGTCAATCCTGCTGGCTGCTTGCAAGTGCCCTCAAAAGTTCTGACGAACACTCGAGCCAACTCTTCCCAACTGTATATACTGTTTGGGGCTAACTGAGTCAACCACGCTCGAGCCGACCCTTCTAACATCAGAGGAAGGTGTTTCATTGCCACTTCATCGTTCCCGCCACCAATCTGCACAGCCACTCGGTAATCCTCAAGCCAAGTTTCAGGCTTGGACTCTCCAGTGAACTTACTGACCCCGGTCGCCAACCTGAAGTTGGGAGGAATCACCGCAGCCCTGATGGCTCTGCTGAAACACTCTGGACCTGAAACATGCACTTTGCTGCCACTCAGACGATCCCTGCCAGGGTCTTCTCTATGCGCTCTGTTCCGGTCGACTAGACCTTGAACGAGGATAGATCTTGCATCAAAGCCTGGCTCTCTTGGGTCGACTGGTGCTCTGCGCTCGCCACTGTGACGACGTCTATCATCATACTGCCGAGGCACATATGATGCACTCCTTGGAGGAGGTGTGGGCATTCGACGATGATTGTCACGGTCGAGCCGATGATCGTACTGTCCACGACCTTCATGACATAGGGGCGATCTTGGGCTGTGGGCCGACTGAACTGTATCCGCTACTATGGATCTGCTGTGAATCCTATTCCGCGACTAAGACATTGTTGTGTTCTGCTCTCCTGCTGCCCGGAGCAAGGCCCGGATCTGCATCAAACCTATGCCGGCCTTCGACTAGGAAGGTTGAATTGACTTTGCTATTCGGGCTGCAACTGTGAGATTTTGGATCAGAGTGCGGTATACCTTAGGTGGAGGCGGGAAAAGCTGTCGTCAACTGGACTCAGGGACCCGCTCCCGAGCACGCTCGTCGAGAGCGTGCTGAAGGTTCTCCAGTCGAGTGTGCTCAGCCAAATTAGCTAGGCGCACCTCTTCCAAGGCTGAGCCTCGAGGGTTTCTCCAACGATGGGCGTGTGGAGTGCATCCATGTTGCGGCGATGAAGTTCTTCCCTCTGCTGCGAAGAAAGGGGTTCGGGATGGTATTCCTCATGGACGTGCGACGGATTGCCGCCACCATCCTTGCCGTCCTCACGGCGGAAACCAGGCGGACCACGCGGTCCATCGACCATCAAGACTTCAACCGCAGGGTCGCTGCTATCACACTCGGATGCAGTCGAAAGATCAAACATGCCGTGGAGAGTTTCGTGAGGCTCGATTTCCGTGACTTGATGGGTGGCCGAACATTGAGCCACCATGTGTTTTACCCGCCGCTGAAGCCGGGACTGACCGGATCACTTGCGGCAGCGAACAGCAGGGAGGGAAGACACCATCGGAGCCGACCGATACTGAGTCGATGGCTGCTGGAGAAGGACGCCGCGAACGCACGCGAGAAAGTGCATCGCCTCTCGGACGGGGAGCGCCTCAACGTCAAGGGGAGCTTCCTGAAGCCAAGCGGAGTCGTCGGCGATGAAAACGAGCGCGTCGAGGCGGATCTCGCGGCCCTCAGCCAATCCGCCATCGGAAACCATGATGATGATGATTGGAAAAATTTGCAACTTCACTAACAAGTCGCTAAGACACCTGCCCCAAGGTGGGCGCCAACTGTCGTGGTTCTAAGGCTGACAGTAGAAAGGGGGGTAGGTATGGAGAGGCAAGATCTCATCTATGGTGAAGGTGTACACACGGGATTTACGAGTTCATGCCCTTCTCGGAGGAAGTAATAGCCCTATGTCTCGGTGCTCGGAGGCGGCCGATTGGATTATATGCGTGTGATGTTATAGGGGGTGCGAACCCTTGTGCCAGAGGAGGGGTGTGGCTTATATAGAGTACGCCAGGACCCTCACCGTCCTCCATTACAAGGGGCTTAATGTACATAAAGTAGGGGCGTTACTGATAACGCCAACCTTAAGTGCTATTAATGACCTTAAAGACTACGGAGTGAATGTCTGCCCGTTGCAATGCTGAGTGACTCCTGATCTTCGATAGGTCGAGTGATTCCTTGAATGGTCGAGTGACAATAGGTAGGGGTCACCCGAGTGGTATGACTGGTCGAGTGGATTACACTCGACATCTTTGACTGGGGGTCCCTTGTTGCCTCTTGGACTTCTTATCTCCTAGGGTAGTGACCTTGGGTAGGACATATGAGTCAGGCCCATGACCCTACCCCAGGTCTGTGTCCTCATCAGTGGCAGCGATCCAGACACCCGCAAACAAGAGATGATGTACGTTAATATTGCCGCGTATATAATTAACAATGTAAATAATGTGCTAGTTGGAGAAATATGATTGGAGATGGAGATAGAAATGGAATTTTACGTAAACACAGATATGCATGTCTATGTCTATGTGTGTGTGTGCGACGACTCTCGCGACCTGGAAGCGGTGGCGTGTTTTTAATCGAGTTTTCTTTCTTGTACGCAAAAAAATTGTCCAGCAGTTTTCGTTTCTTTTTTCTGGGAATGCGCGTATTCTATTTAAAACCACTACTGTGGAGAGATTTTTTTACTCCATTATAGCCTCTTGTTTGATAGAGTTTCTAGAGTCTCGCTCTCTCACCCTCTCCATATCAAAACAAGATGATAGTGTCCACCCTATTTCTCTCCTCACCGGTGGTCACAGATCCGGACGAATCCCGTCCACTACGGGAGGTGAGGAGGTGCAGCGTTGACATTGTCACCGTCGGCAATGGAGGAAGCCGATGCGCACCGTCCTCTCAGAGCTGGCGCTGGCACGGATAAAGGTCCTCCGCGCCCTTGTTCGCTGCTGTCGTGTGGTAGATCCCGCCCGCCCGCCTAAGTGACATCTCGCCCACCTGAGGTATAACTTCTTGTACTGGTCCAGCTCCCCAGGTCACTACATGCTGGTTTTCTTATATGTGACTACTCCCCAGCTCCCCATGTATAGTAGCTAGGGTTCGTCGGCTTGTCCAATGTCACCTACTATTATAGAGGAAATGCCACTCGAAAAGTTGTCCTGATTTATGCCTCGGTGGAGGTACACATGTTGTTTCGACGAAAAGTACATGGTGGTTGTGCGGTCATTGTCCATATGCTCCTATTGCTGCTACTAATCTAATACTATCACTGGTTAAATGAAGAAATGCTTTTTTTTCTCGGGTATCCTGGTTTAGTTCCCATCAAGATAATCATGATGCTTCTGTTTGTTTGTGTACTTTTCATTAATTCTTATTGACAATTGGTGAATATCTTTTTTATCATTTACCTACTCGAGGACGAGCAGGAATTAAGCTTGGGGATGCTGATATGTCTCCGTCATATCTATAATTTTTGATTGTTCCATGCCAATATTATTCAACTTTCATATACTTTTGGCAACTTTTTATACTATTTTTGGGACTAATATACTGATCCAGTGCCCAGTGCCAGTTCCTGTCTGTTGCATGTTTTTTGTTTCGCAGAAACCCAATATCAAATGGAGTCCAAATGGGATAAAAACGTACGGATATTTTTTTGGAATATTTATGATTTTTGGGAACTAAAATCAATGCGAAACGGTGTCCGGGGTGGTCACGAGGTAGGGGGGCGCGCCCTACCCCCACAGGCGTGCCCCTGACCCTCGTGGTCCACCCGTAAGGCGGTTGACGCTCTTCTTTTGGCGCAAGAAAGCTAATTTTATGAGAAAGATCTGGGTGAAAGATTCACCCCAATCGGAGTTACGGATCTCCAGATATAAAGGAAACGGTGAAGGCGTAGAATCAGAGAACGCGGAAACAGAGAGATAGATCCAATCTCGGAGGGGCTCTCGCCCCTCCCAAGCCATGGGAGCCAAAGACCAGAGAGGAAACCCTTCTCCCTTCTATGGAGAAGGTCAAGGAAGAAGAAGAAGAAGGGGGGCTCTCTCCCCCTTGCTTCCGGTGGCGCCGGAACGCCGCCGGGGGCCATCATCATCACCGTGGTCTTCACCAACACCGTCGTCATCTTCACCAACATCTCCATCACCTTCCCCCCTCTATCTACAGTGGTCCACTCTCCCGCAACCCGCTGTACCCTCTACTTGAACATGGTGATTTATGCTTCATATTATTTTCCAATGATGTGTTGCCATCCTATGATGTCTGAGTAGATTTTCGTTATCCTATTTGGTGGTTGATGAATTGCTATGATTGATTTAATTTTCTTGTGGTTATGTTGCTGTCCTTTGGTGCCCATCATATGAGCGCGCGCGTGGATCACACCATAGGGTTAGTTGTATGTTGATAGGACTATGTATTGGAGGGCAAGAGTGATAGAAGCTTCAACCTAGCATAGAAATTGATGCATACGGGATTGAAGGGGGACCAATATATCTCAATGCTATGGTTGGGTTTTACCTTAATGAACATTAGTAGTTGCGAATGCTTGCTAATAGTTCCAATAATAAGTGCATAGAATTCCAAGTAAGGGATGACATGCTAGCAGTGGCCTCTCCCACATAATACTTGCTATCGGTCTAGTAAAGTAGTCAATTGCTTAAGGGACAATTTCGCCACACCTACCATCACTTTTCCACACTCGCTATATTTATTTTAGTTCTGTCTTTACCTTAGCAGCCCCTAGTTTTTATTCTCGTGCTCTTTATTACCTTGCTAACCTATCCAAAAACACCTACAAAGTATTTCTAGTTTCATACTTGTTTCCGGTAAAGCGAACGTCAAGCGTGCGTAGAGTCATATCTATGGCCGATAGGACTTGAGAGAGTATTTGTTCCACCTTTAGCTCCTCGTTGGGTTCGACACTCTTACTTATCGAAAGAGGCTACAACTATCCCGTATACTTGCGGGTTATCAAGACCTTTTTCTGGCACCGTTGTCGGGGAATCATAGCGTGGGGTGAATATTCTCGTGTGTGCTTGTTTGCTTTATCACTAAGTAATTTTTATTTGCTGTTCTTAGTTGTTCTCTATCTTTAGTTATGGATATGGAACGCAAAATACCAAAAAAATTAGCTGTACTTGCTACCCATGAGGATGGGGTAACTCCTAAAACCCTCGATTCTCATTATGCGAAAGATATTGTGTACTACTTCGATAATCCGGAGAAAACTCCATTCAACTTTATAATGAGAGACACGTGGGATCAACGTGAATACTTTAGGGATTATCGCTCGACACAAAAAGGGAAACTATTATGGGATCAATTTATTATGTTGCGTTGGTATGCCTGGAATCTATGCTTGAGATATGATATTACTTGTTGCTCTAGGATGGAGGCTCCACACCTTCCCTTTTCATGCGAATTTAATGATAATGAAACCTTAGCTTCTTATGCTAATGGTATATATGATTACTATGATGTGGAACAAATAGAAGAATGTGTTGCTTTTAAGGCTGCTTATGAAATTGAATCTTTGTTTGAAAAGTATGAAGCTTTAGGTGATGATGGTTTATAGGCCTGAAAATCTTGCTATGCTTAGATACTGCTATGAAAATTATAAATACAATTACTATATTAATGCTTTTATAAAGAAAGTCTCTGTTGTCCAAGAAGAGACTAATATTTTGCAGGAAGCTATGGAAGAAGAAATTGATGAAACTATGAGCTCATTGGATGAAAAAGATGATGAGGAGAGCGAAGAACAAAAGGAGGAAGAGCGGATTAGCTACCCGTGCCCACCTTCTAATGAGAGTAACCCTCCAACTCATACATTATTTAATTCCCCTTCGTGCTTACCGAAGGATGATTGCTATGATGACTGTTATGATCCCTACGATTCTTTTGAAATATCCCTTTTTGATGATGCTTGCTATGCTTGTGGCCAAGATGCCAATATGAATTATGCTTATGGAGATGAACTTGCTATAGTTCCTTATGTTAAACATGAAATTGTTGCTATTGCACCCACGCATGATAGTCCTATTATCTTTTTGAATTCTCCCTACTACACTATATCGGAGAAGTTTGTGCTTATTGAGGATTATATTGATGGGTTGCCTTTTACCATTGCACATGATGATTTTGATAAATATAATATGCATGTGCTTGCTGCTCCTACTTGCAATTATTATGAGAGAGGAACTATATCTCCGCCTCTTTATGTTTCCAACACAATAGAATTGCAAGAAACTGCTTATACTATGCATTGGCCTTTACTATGTGTGCATGAATTGTTCTTTTATGACATGCCGATGCATAGGAAGAGAGTTAGACTTCGTTGTTGCATGATATATGTTACTTTGTTCTCACTACTAAATTACAAATCATTGTTAATTAAAATTGGCTTTGATATACCTTGGGATCCAGGTGGATCCATTACTTGAGCACTAAATGCCTAGTTTAATGGCTTTAAAGAAAGCGCTGCCAGGGAGACAACCCGGAAGTTTTAGAGAGTCATTTATTTCTGTTGAGTGCTTTCATATAGTTTTAAAACAACAAAAATAAAGAGGGGAACCCAAAACTTTTCAAAAAGAGAAGTGAAAGTGAGAGAGACGAGCATTGTGAAAGTGGGGGACGTCCTTAAACTTATTCAGGCCCATGGGAACTTTGTGAATCTTAATTACAGAAACTTTTCAACAAAAATAATTATCCCCTTGTATAATTCCATTGTATTATAAAAATAATGTGCCAAGGTTTGCCTTTAGGATGTTTACAATGCTTGTTGGTTTGTACGGTGCAGGACAGAAACTTTGGCTGTAGTACACGATTTTACATTTTTATCTGGAACGTCAATTGGTTCTGATTCCTTTTGAAATGTCTTTATATACAACTTGTTTATTTTTCTTAATTTTTGTAGAATTTTTGGGGCACCAGAAGTATGGTGGATGTTCAGATTGCTACAGACTGTTCTGCTTTTGACAGATTCTGTTTTTGTTGCATAGTTTGCTTGTTTTGATGAATCTATCAATTTATATTAGTGGATTAAGCCATGAAAAAGTTATGTTACAGTATACAATGCAAAAACAAAATATGAATTGGTTTGCAACAGTACTTAGAGTGGTGATTTGCTTTATTATACTAACGGATCTTACCGAGTTTTCTGTTGAAGTTTTGTGTGGATGTAGTGTCTAATCGAGGATGTTTCGATGTGAGAAGAAGGAAGAGAGGCAAGAGCTCAAGCCTGGGGATGCCCAAGGCACCCCAAGTAAATATTCAAGGAGACTCAAGCGTCTAAGCTTGGGGATGCTGGGGAGGCATCCCCTCTTTCTTCAACAAGTATCGGTATGTTTTCAGATTCGTTTCGTTCATGCATTATGTGCAAGTCTTGGAGCGTCTTTTGCATTTAGTTTTCACTTTTCTTTTATGCACCATGCTGGTATGATATGGTCCTTGGTTGATTTATAAAATGCTCATTGCACTTCACTTAAATCTTTTGAGTATGGCTTTATAGAATGCTTCATGTGCTTCACTTATATCATTTGAAGTTTGGATTGCCTGTTTCTCTTCACATAGAAAACCGCCATTTGTAGAATGCTCTTTTTGCTTCACTTATATTTGTTAGAGCGTGGGCATATCTTTTGTAGAAAGAATTAAACTCTCTTGCTTCACTTATATCAATTTAGAGAGATGACAGGAATTGGTCATTCACATGGTTAGTAATAAAATCCTACATAAACTTGTAGATCGCTGAATATGATATGTTTGATTCCTTGCAATAGTTTTGCTATATAAAGATGGTGATATTAGAGTCATGCTAGTGGGTGGTTGTGGATTATAGAGACACTTGTGTTGAGGTTTGCAAGTCCCATAGCATTCACGTATGGTAACCATTGTGTGACAAATTTGAAGCATGGGGTGTTTCTTTGATTGTCTTCCTTATGAGTGGCAGTCGGGGACGAGCAATGGTCTTATCCTACCAATATATCCCCCTAGGGGCATGCGTAGTAGTACTTTGCTTCGAGGGCTAATAAACTTTTGCAATAAGTATATGAGTTCTTTATGACTAATGTTGAGTCCATGGATTATACGCACTCTCACCCTTCCATCATTGCTAGCCTCTTCGGTACCGTGCATTGCCCTTTCTCACCTCGAGAGTTGGTGCAAATTTCGCCGGTGCATCCAAACCCCGTGATACGATACACTCTATCACACATAAGCCTCATTATATCTTCCTCAAAACAGCCACCATACCTACCTATCATGGAATTTCCATAGCCATTCCGAGATATATTGCCATGCAACTTCCATCATCATCATATTCATGACATACATTACTTTTGTCATATTGCCATTGCATGATCATGTAGTTGACATCATATTTGTGGCAAAGCCACCATGCATTATTTTTCATACATGTCACTCTTGATTCATTGCACCATCCCGGTACACCGCCGGAGGCATTCATATAGAGTCATATCTTTGTTCTAGATATCGAGTTGTAATATTGAGTTGTAAGTAAATAAAAGTGTGATGGTCATCATTATTAGAGCATTGCCCCAGTGAGGAAAGGATGATGGAGACTATGATTCCCCCACAAGTCAGGATGAGACTCCGGACGAAAAAAAAGAGAAAGGCCAAAAAAAGAGAAGGCCCAAAAAAATGAGAGAAAAAGAGAAAAGGGGCAATGTTACTATCCTTTTACCACACTTGTGCTTCAAAGTAGCACCATGTTCTTCATATAGAGAGTCTCTTAAGTTATCACTTTCATATACTAGTGGGAATTTTCATTATAGAACTTGGCTTGTATATTCCAACGATGGGCTTCCTCAAATGCCCTAGGTCTTCATGAGCAAGCAAGTTGGATGCACACCCACTTAGTTTCTTTTGTTGAGCTTTCATACACTTATAGCTCTAGTGCATCCGTTGCATGGCAATCCCTACTCCTTGCATTGACATCAATTGATGGGCATCTCCATAGCCCATTGATTAGCCGCGTCGATGTGGGACTTTCTCCCTTTTTGTCTTCTCCACATAATCTCCATCATTATATTCTATTCCACCTATAGTGCTATATCCATGGCTTGCACTCATGTATTGCGTGAGGGTTGAAAAAGCTGAAGCGCGTTAAAAAGTATGAACCAATTGCTCGGCTCGTCATCGGGGTTGTGCATGATGGGAGCATTTTGTGTGACGAAAATGAAGCATGGCCAAACTGTATGATTTTGTAGGGATAAGCTTGCTATGGCCTTGTTGTTTTGAAAAGACATGATTGCTTTATTGGTATGCTCGAAGTATTATCTTTTTTATGTCAAATGATAGACTATTGCTTTGATTCACTCATGTCTTAATATTCATGCCATGATTAGACATATGATCAAGATTATGCTAGGTAGCATTCCACATCAAAAATTATCTTCTTTATCATTTACCTACTCGAGGACGAGCATGAATTAAGCTTGGGGATGCTGATACGTCTCCGTCGTATCTATAATTTTTGTTTGTTCCATGCCAATATTATTCAACTTTCATATACTTTTGGCAACTTTTTACACTATTTTTGGGACTAACATATTGATCCAGTGCCCAGTGCCAGTTCCTGTCTGTTGCATGTTTTTTGTTTCACAAAAACCAAATGGACGGAGATTTTTTTGGAATATTTATGATTTTTGGGAACTGAAATCAACGCAAAACGGTGTCCGGGGTGGTCACGAGGTATGGGGGCGCGCCCTACCCCCCGAGGCGCGCCCCTGACCCTCGTGGGCCACCCATAAGGCGGTTGACGCTCTTCTTTTGGCGCAAGAAAGCTAATTTTATGAGAAAGATCTGGGCATTACGGATCTCCAGATATAAAGGAAACAGTGAAGGGGTAGAATCAGAGAATGCAGAAACAGAGAGATAGATCCAATCTCGGAGGTGCTCTCGCCCCTCCCAAGCCATGAGATCCAAGGACCAGAGGGTAAACCCTTCTCCCATCTAGGGAGAAGGTCAAGGAAGAAGAAGAAGAAGGGGGGCTCTCTCCCCTTGCTTCCGGTGGCGCCGGAACGCCGCCGGGGGCCATCATCATCACCGCGATCTTCACCAACACCGCCGTCATCTTCACCAACATCTCCATCACCTTCCCCCCTCTATCTACAGCGGTCCACTCTCCCGTAACCCGTTGTACCCTCTACTTGAACATGGTGCTTTATGCTTCATATTATTTTCCAATGATGTGTTGCCATCCTATGATGTCCGAGTAGATTTTCGTTGTCCTATTTGGTGGTTGATGAATTGCTATGATTGATTTAATTTGCTTGTGGTTATGTTGCTGTCCTTTGGTGCCCATCATATGAGAGCGCGCGTGGATCACACCATAGGGTTAGTTGTATGTTGATAGGACTATGTATTGGAGGGCAAGAGTGACAGAAGCTTCAACCTAGCATAGAAATTGATGCATACGGGATTGAAGGGGGACCAATATATCTTAATGCTATGGTTGGGTTTTACCTTAATGAACGTTAGTAGTTGCGGATGCTTGCTAATAGTTCCAATCATAAGTGCATAGAATTCCAAGTAAGGGATGACATGCTAGCAGTGGCCTCTCCCACATAATACTTGCTATCGGTCTAGTAAAGTAGTCAATTGCTTAAGGGACAATTTCGCCACACCTACCATCACTTTTCCACACTCGCTATATTTATTTTAGTTCTGTCTTTACCTTAGCAGCCCCTAGTTTTTATTCTTGTGCTCTTTATTACCTTGCTAACCTATCCAAAAACACCTACAAAGTACTTCTAGTTTCATACTTGTTTCCAGTAAAGCGAACGTCAAGTGTGCGTAGAGTCGCATCTGTGGCCGATAGGACTTGAGAGAGTATTTGTTCCAACTTTAGCTCCTCGTTGGGTTCGACACTCTTACTTATCAAAAGAGGCTACAACTATCCCGTATACTTGCGGGTTATCATTCTGCATCACCCATTTATACGTGTGGACACACATGGTGCTGGCATGTCCCATGTCTCATGTCCCATACAACTATTTTGCTGTTGTTAATCAGAATGTCATTGGAAAATTGAAGCAATGCCACTGTTAAAAGTAAATTACATTTTCTAACGAATGTTGTTCTAAGAGAATGTCTCTGTTAATATGAATCAATGCAACCATTTTAGAAATGCTACTATCCTACTTTGTTTTCCATCAAGATAAGTTAGATGCTTATTTTTGTCGCCGTTTGTTTCATCCTCCTTTATCGGCAAGTAATTGTTTCCTTTTTTGCCTCTGTTAAAACAGGGGTATCTATTCAACTTGTTGCTATTGCGACATTTTGCTTTGCTACGCGAAACACTCATGTTTTAAGAGTGTTTTGTGCAGTTCAACTTGAATGTCACACCGGCGACTTTGCTTAATTTTGGTGGAACTGCACAAAAGGAGATCGAGATTTGTTTTGAGTCTTCGCGGTGAGTTGTTTCAAATCTTGGTCTCATCCACATGATGTGCAGTGTACTTTGAGATGTTGTGCTACTTGTGTTGGTACTGTTTTCAATAAATGTTGAATTGAAGCTATTGTATTGCTCTATTTTCCCATTTAGTAGTGAACAAAAAATGGGACCAACCCAGACATGGTGCTTGTTGCTTTGTTACAACAAACTCTGCATCACCCCCTTTATAAGTAGATGGAAGCATATATTGTTGTTGTGCCCACCCTCCCCTGGAACTGTTTATGGTTTTCGTTAATCTAATGCTGCTGGTAAAATTAAGCAATGCCACTCTCAGAATTAACTACTGAATCTTATTTCAAAACTGCAACACTTGTTAGGGATTGGTGGGATTACCATTTTTGTGGCCGCATGTTTCATCCTCCTTTATTAGCAAGTAATTGATTCCTTTTTTGCCTCTGTTTAAACATGAATATCTATTCAACTTGTTGCTATTGCGACATTTTGCTTCGCTACGCGAAACACTTATGTTTTAAGTGTGTTTTGTGCAGTTCAACTTGAATTTCACACTGGCGACTTTGCTTAATTTTGGTGGAACTGCACAAAAGGAGATCGAGATTTCATATATGTGTTGGGATATGTGTCCAGTTTTCCTCTCAAGCTGTTTCAAATCTTGGTCAAGAAAGGTCAGTACCGACTTTCATCCACATGATGCTGCAGTGTGCTTTGAGATGTTGTGCTACTTGTATTGGTACTATTCTGGATAAATGTTGAATTGAAGCTATCATTACAAAAAAGACACATCCGTGACATTTTGGGCCGAATGATTTTTTTCTGTCATACTTATGACACTTCTACGACGATAATTGTGACAAAACCCGGTATCATCATAGATGTGGTGGGCTCCTACTTCTATGACAAATAATCATGACAGAAAACGGGCTTTTCGTCCTGGGCGGGCTGGAGACGCAGCTGCATGACATTCTTTGGGCCGTTCATGATGGAAAACCGTGGTAGAAGCAAGGCGAGGAAAATTTCAGCGAGTTCCCGGTTACGGTGGGAGGTCGGGGGCCGAGCGATGCACGTTTCTCTCGTACACGTACGCGTGTGTGTGCGAGAGTTGGCTCTAACTGAACCCGAGCAAGGCGTTGGGCTCTAACTGAACCCGAGCGATTGCACTGCAGGCTACATGTTACTGAACCCGAGCAATCGATCGATGACTGTTAACTAAACCCGATCGAGCGATTCCTTTGGTACTGCGGCTAACTGAAGTCGATCGATGCTGCCTCTAGATGAACAGTGAGTGTTGCAGGGGGGGGGGGTTGGATGAACAGTGAGTGGTGGGGGTGGATGAACATGACCCCGTGGCATTGCCTCTGGATGAACAGGACCCTGATCGATCGAGCTGGTTGGGGCTGGATGAACAGGACCCCTGGAGGGCTGGATGAACAGGACGACCCTGTGGACGGCTAGATGAACAGTAGATGGTGGAGGGGTGGATGAACAGTAGCCCGTGGAGGGGTGGTTGAACAGAAGCCCGTGGAGAGGGGTGATTGAACAGTAGCCGATGGAGTAGCGCGCGGTGGAGGCTGGATGAACAAGAGCCCGTGGATGAATAGTCGTAGGTGGAGGCTGGAGGAGGTTGACGGTGGATGAATAGTAGCCCGTGGAGGCTGGAGGAGGTCGACGGTGGAGATGAACAATATCTCGTGGAGTCCCGTTTTGCGGTACGCCACACCCCTCCCGATGAACAAGACCCCCGTTTCGACCGTAGCACTCCAACACAAGTCCGTTTCATCCGTTTTGCAGTACGCCACACCCCTCTCGATCAACAGGACCCCATTTCGACCGTAGGAGGTCCGTTTCCTCCGTTTTGCGGTACGGCAGATCCCTCTCGATGAACAGGATCCCGTTTCGGACGTTGCCGGTCGAACACAAGGCTGTTTCCTCTGTTTGCAGTACGCCAGGCCTCGTTTCCATCGCCTATTCCGTCCAAGCCGGTTGGCTCCCACGCGTTCTGTTGCCTCCCGATGAACACGACGCATTCCGTTGCCTCTCGATGAACATGATGCATTCCGTTGCCTCCCCATGAACACCACGACGACGGAGTTTCTCCGTTCCGACCCAGCCATGTACACGAGCCCTGGCCGTACGTATGCGCGAGTAGGCGTTTGAGACCCAGCCCGTATGTACGTACGTGGCCATATTTTCTTTCTTGCACCCTGGCCGTTGTACGTACTTGTACATGCTATGTGCGCGCCTGTACTACGACACGTGCGCGCCTCTACTACGACACGTGCGCACGTCTACATCGACCAGTATGTACGTACATGTTCACGACCAGAATGACAATGCTACGCATGCTTCGACCAGGTGGGTCCCAACTGCCAGGCACTTCCTTGCGTGCGAAGATGTAGCTGGTGGGTCCCAGCAGTCAGGGGGGCGAATCGTTTTTTTTGCCTGGACGCACTTCCTTGCGTGTGAAGGTGTAGCTGGTGGGTCCCAACAGTTAGGGGGGAAACAATTTTTCGTGAAATACGGTGGCCCATCCGATGGGTCCCTGCTGTCAGGTGGAGGAATAATTATTTTGCGCGTAATAAGGAGGCACTTCCTTGCGGCCCCCATGGACCCAGCTGTCAGCCTCTCCACGTACAATACTCTTCCGATGGAAGTCGGTCGTTGACCACATTGACCATGCCGCACCGAGAGCACCACGGCGGTGGACGATGGCGAGGCCTAGGAAGGGGACGACGCGGAGCCAGGGAAGACACAACAGTGGATGCCCACGCGAAGAGGAGTATAAGGGTTCAGTGGTTCGGCTGCGGTGTGAGGCTATCGTTGCCGCAGAATAACAGGGGGTGTGGGTGAGTAGAGGGCTGGCTTGGCCAGCGTGGGAGTAGTAGGGGCGGTGAGGCCTCCACGGCATCACAGCCGGCCACAGGAGGCAGGAGCATGCGGCACGACCGGCGCTGCTTTGGGCGGCTGGAGCACGAAGACCAGAGGTTGAAGAAGCACTACGGCCGTTGGATGGACATCGTACGGTCACTGGAGCTAGAATCATTTATATTGACTAAGAGCAACTCTAGTAGACTTCGCAAAACGCCCCAGCCTGCAAAATAACCGCCAAATAGCGGGTTGGGGCCAAAAAATCTGCACGAGCAGACCCCGCAAAACGCCACGGCCCGCAAAAAATTTTGCAGGGCGCGGCAAATCTTCTCCCTCAACCTCTATCTTCACAGGCTGGGAGGCCGACCCGAGCTCAACCCCCATCCGACACAAGATTTGTCGGGAGGGACATTTCCGTGCCCCCTTCGCCGCTCCCCGCACCCTCCGCCACCATTGCCCCCGTCCGAAAGCTCCGGCTGCTCCTTCCCGGTCATCCCTCACTGCCATGGATGACCCCATGCTATCCCCCGTCACTGTCGAGGTCGCGCACACCCCTTCCCCTCGGGTCTATCTCGTCGCCAGCCATGTAGGCCCCACCGGCGTCGCCCAAGCACACGCCACGCCTACCCGCAAGCGGCAGGGCAACATGCTTGTGCAGGGCGGGAATCCGGCTGCCCCCGCCGCGATGGCCCATGCTCCGGGCGCCAATGCCGTTGTGCGATCCCGGCCGGCGATGGAGAAGGCCGGCAAGGTCGCGGGCGTAAAGCGGAGGAAGGTTCCGACTTCAAGGAACAAATCTTCTTCAACCTCTCACTCCACTCCCCCGCAAGGTGGTGCTCCGGCGATGCCGTTCAACGGTGCCACTCCACCCGCGAGCGAGGTGTTCGACGAAATGGCCGGAAGGTATATCTCTTCGGACTTTGGTGATTATCTTTCATTTTCGCCATTGTTTTTGATAGCTCATGACTTGTTATCGTTTGGTATAGCGGTGGTTCGAACAATTCAACAACCGAGTTCGTGAACTTGTTGGACACGAACATGGTTGACATTGATCAAGCCCCTTTCGAATCTTTCGACTATAATGAAATGGAGGGCGGTGTGGATGATCATGGTTGTGCGGACGACTTGGCGGAGATCAAAGCAGAAGCGTTTCAGAATTCACAAGCAAAAGCTGGGAAAATCCAAAGATAAAAAAACTACACCATCTTGGAAGATCAAGCTTTGATCAAAGCATGGAGTGCGGTGTCTCTTGATGCATGCACGAGTACTAATCAAACCGCCAAGAGATGTTGGCAAAGGATTGAAGATCAATGCTTCCGCATTATGAAAAACTACCCCAACAAGACTCCACGCGCATTTCGGTCGCTTCAAGGTCATTGGGAGAACATCAAGCCTATGTGCAGCCGTTGGGCAGCTTGCTTGGAGCAAGTATGCAATGCACCTCCAAGTGGCACCGTGGAGTCCGACTATGTGAGTTTGCTTTGCCTTTGTTCAAGTTGTGCATCATCATAATGTATCATGAAAAATGATTGCATCACCTTGTTCGCATTGTGTAGGACAAGATTGCTCAACAAAGATACAAGGACATGGAAGCTTTGGAAGGCAGATTCTTCAAATTAGAGCATTGTTGGGAGTTGCTCCAAAAGTGCGAGAAGTGGAAGTTGATCGACAAAGAGTCCCCACCCAAGAGAGGCTCACTTAAAAACATGGATGAAGATGAGGATGATGATGGCCCAAGAAATTTTAACAAGCCCGATGGCGACAAGAATACTAGAGAGAAGATAAAGAGAGAGCAAGAAGCATCGAGCTTGAGGGAGAAGATTGATGCTATGGTGCAATCAAATGAGTTAATGTTGTTGAAGTCGTTGGAGATCAAGAAAGAGTTAGCCAAAAAGAAGGCAAAAGAGAAGCAAGAAAAATGGCAAATGCTCAAGGAAGAGGGGCTGCATAATGAACTTCGCTTTTATTTGCGCGCAAACTGTTTATGTCATTTGAATTTGAACTTGTTTGTGAAACCCTATGACAAATTTCAGATTTGCAGTTTTTCTATTTGCGGGTCATTGCACTGGTGCCCGAGCAGAACCCGCATAGCCGACCCGTAAAAAAAGCATATTCCACGAATATATTTTTTAGGGTCCGTTTGGGGGGTCTACATCTGTGCTAGCCCTCGCCGGCCCGCAAAAGTGGTTTTGCACGAACTGCAAACGCGTTTTGCGGGCTGGCGTTTTGCGGGGTCTACTAGAGTTTCTCTAAGTTGACAAAGCCCTCCGTCCCCGTCAACTTAGTAGGCCCACAAGTCAACCTCCCATGAAGGTGAGTCCTAGCTAGCAGGGGGAGTATTCATCTTTTTGTGCGTAATAAGGAGGCACTTCCGGTGGGTCCAAGCTGACAGTCAGGGGAATGTTTTTTTCACGAAATACAGAGGCCCTTCTGGTGGGTCCCAGCTATCAGGTGGAGGAATCATTATTTTGCACGTAATAAGGAGGCATTTCCCTGTGTGGGCCCCTACTGTCAGCCTCTTCTGATGGCTGTTGTTTGTTGACCATGTTGACCTCGCCGCGCTGAGAGCACAAACGCGGTGGACGAGGGTGAGGCCCAGGAAGAGAACCACCCAGAGCCGGCGAAGCCAGCGCAGTGGATGCCCACGCTAAGGGGAGTACGAGCGCTGACTAGTCGGCTGCAGGGTGAGGCTGATATCGCCGGAAAATAACAGGATGTGTGGGTGGTTAGAGGGGATGGCCTGGCGGCAGCACAGCCAGCCACGGGAGGAGGGAGTAGGCAGTCCTGCCGGCGCTAGTTTGGGCGGCTGGAGCAAGAAGATCAGAGACTGAAGAAGCACGGCGGCCGTTGGATGGACATCCAACAGTCACTGTTGTGTGTTGACTAAGTTGACAAAGCCTTGCATACGCATCCAAAAAAAATTAGGACAGCGTGATCGTCAACCTAGTAGGCCCAGAAGTCAGCCTCCAAATCTATGGAAAACAGCATACAACCCATTAGCAATTATTTTCAATAATTTACAACCCATTTGCTAATTCTTAAGGATATTTGAAGCCCATATTCTTTTTATTAGCATTACAGACCATATATTCTGGGCACTGCTAAAAAATTCAACGAAATTTTGCATATTTCGGTGAGGTCCGAACTCTTTTAATCACGAAATTTCGAGTCACGTCAAAAATAATTTTCAAAAAGTTATATCAAAATAAAATTCAAAAAACAATTCTCCGCAAAAAAACGAATGAAATTTAGAATCTTAACTAGCAAGATGCCTGTTCGTTGCACGAAACATGAAGATGCATTTGTATGAGTAGTTTATCTTGTGGGAGGAAAGGTGATATTTTAATGTAATTGCCAGTTGGCTTTGTTTTTTATAAGAGTAGAGAGTAGAGAAATCCTGAAAAAAATGATATTTTAATGCAATTGCCGGTTGGCTTTGGTTTAAAAATTTACAGCCCATTTCTTACAAATTATAGCCCATTTTTTGGGGAAGCCCATTTCTTACTACTCACATCCCTCCTCATCTTGAAAGATTTGCAGCCCAGCAGGGCTGAGAAAAGCAAGTAGGCCTCGGTTTTGGTATTTTTCAAAAAAAAAAGAACTGGGCTAGCCAATTTCAGAAAGAAAAACTACATCAACTGGGTTCGTCATGTGCTTAATAAAAGCGTAAGCGTGGGCTAGACGGGCCACAACCCCCGCACAGCGCGCAGTTGAGCTTCGTCTCTGAAACTAAAAAACAACTGGGTGAGCTGCTGGGTCCCTGGTGTTATCCGCTCGTTGTGTAATTTTCTCGTTTATTGACTACATTGACAATGGCGTGGGACCTAGTTGTCAAACAATTAGGAGGAAGTATTTTTTTGGCTTGTAATAACGAGGCACCTGCTTGCGAAATGCAATGACCCTGGTGGGTCCCTACTGCCAGCCTCTCCACGTACAGTCATCTCCTGATTCCTCTTGGTTGTTGACCATGTTGACAACGCCAGACGGCGGCGGGCACAACGAGCGAACCAAGGCGGAGAACAACGATGAGGCCTCGGACGGGAACGAACAACAACCGTGGAAGATGCGGCAGTGTAGTGGCAGGTGGAGGGGAGTATGAGGGCAACAACATGCAACTCAAGCATACAAATGGTACAAAAATCCCAAGGATTAATTGTTCATCAAATTTTTAGACAAAACCCAGATTGAACATGACAGTAACATCTAACCCAACCACTCTTTTTTGCAGTCACAAACAAATGGATCGGTCTGATCCATAAAATCAACATCCTGTGCAAAAAAAATATATTTTAGGATGACTACAACTTGTTGTAAATAGAAGCTGAGCATGTTTAGAAGCCCATTTGTCCAGCTAAAACTTCTTTTTTTGCTGTTCAACATGTCCGTCCGTGAGAAATCTCTTGTAGTAAAAATTAAGCCTCATGGACAATAGTAACCTTGCATTCAACAGGAAGAATGTGACAAAGCTTCTGTTTGCCTGGTTGGATGCATATTGTTCCATTGTTATTGTCCTCAAACGAATGTCATGAGAACTGAGAAAATCCTTGTGCTATTACGCCACTGATTGGTTATATGTTTTTCTCCATGTGGTTCTGCCTAAGTAGACATGAAGATTGAAAATAGTTAAGGTCTGAAAAAAGAGTATGTCGAAAGAACGACAGTTGAACAGTTAATTCTAGTACAATATATACGGGCTTTCAATGTGCATGAAATCATCACCTCTATGTATAAATTCTCCAGAGATTGAAAGCATCGCAGCAAGCCAATAATTATGTCCAGATCAAAACTATACATTCTGATATATATGATCTTGACAGAATCCAGCAACATTGATAGGCTATCAATGGACGAACTCTTCATTGAGCATATAACATAATATTAGTACCAAAAGTGTACTCCAAGATGATATAAAACTTATGCGCACAAATGAAAAATGCAGCATATGATTACAAATGTGTAGATGATAATATACGGTACCTGAAAAAGTGAGGAGCCAAACACCAACTCCTTGTGATTATTAAACGGGTAACGAATTACACCCAAGGTCTCCAGTTTGGGCGCAGAGACGACAGTTATTTGTGAAGGTGTATAGCAATTATGAAGGAGCAACCTTTCAAGTGAAGGGGCATCTTCGATGATGAGATGTTGTCCTTTAAAACAAATTCCAATGCTTTTAAGGTGAGGCGACTTTATTTGGAGACAACTGATACCGATTTCTATTCCCAAAACAATCAGCAAGCGCTCTAGGGCAGGGCAACTGGAGTGGATGATGCTGTTCAGTGAGGCCTCCGACAGATAAACCACCACAAGCGAAAGTTTTTTTAGCAGTGGGAGTTGAAGCATTTGTACCAGATCGTCTGGTATATGGCACCAGGCGAAGGTGGCGGTGTGGAGAGAGGAGGAAAACCGCGAGATGGACAACAGTGGTGTGGGCACAAATTCTTGGTGTGTTCATGGTATGGAACTTTTGTGGTAATGGTACAATTCAAACTGCTGGACTTTTCTGAATTCAGGGGATGTCAGCCAAGCGTCCACCTTGCCGGGTATGGACAGTAGGTAGCGTGTCAGGATGCAGAGGCATTGAATGGCCCCCTGCTGGTGAGAAGAGATGATGGCTCTGAGGAGATCAAATTCAGGAAGGACAAATATCTGACGACAGTCGAGATTGAGGGGCGCGGTGCGCCGTAGAGGGCGCCACCGAGTTGAGAGGACTTGTGTGCGGCAGCAATCCTTGGTGGGGAGAAGCGAGATGATCTCCTCTAGGATGACGTCTAGGAGATCGCTGATGCGGTCCACT
>NC_041385.1:515009726-515031594 GCF_002162155.2 Triticum dicoccoides
AGAAGCGGGAGAGCGAGTTGTTCGTGTTTATAAGGCCCGCTGCACTAACTACTCGCTTTTTCCCAAGAACCGCTCTCTTCTTTTGCGTTGCTGCATTGGAGCTGGCGCATGGACTTGGCTAACTGGCCATGCATGCAGGATGCATGTGCCCGCCAGCCACTACATGCGCCTGGTTTGTTACTAGGCCTATTTAATAGGGTGGTTATGGAGTAAATTAAGGAGATTTATTTTCTCTGTGTGCATCCACCAAATTAGAGGATGCGGCACTGGATGCAGACACTCACATTAAACTAAGCTTCAGAAGATACAGTATGCATACTAACATTAAGAAGAACAAAAGTTCAACATGTCTATGCATCTCAATGATTCACCATACTATAACCAATACAAAGCTGGGAGAAGGTGCGGAAATAAAGAAAATCGGTTGCACTGCTTGTTTGCTCTTCCACACATGACATGATCGTTCCGCACTGCATTCAACAAGCCAATGTACGAATAAGCTAATTTCATCTTCCGGTGGTCATTGTACCTGGTTACGAATGTATAAATACCTAGAGCACCATGAGGTTAGCTGACAACAGGTAGATGCAGCCATATAAATTTTGTGCAGTGCTACCAAAATTGAGGTTTGTATCCCTTCCCATTATGAGAATTCTTCTTGAAGTTGGTAGAATGTGACGGCTTGTTCTTTGCATCAAACTTGCCTTTCCCCTGAGATTTGTTCTTGTTTTTTTTGGGCTGGTTGGGCTGGAAGTTCTTCTCGTGTACCATGTGGGCACTAGAAGCTCCCCCAGCGACCCGAGCACGTGTGTCTTTTGCTCTCGCCTTCTCCTCAAAATCAAGAGTGCTAATGAGATCCAAAATAGAAAACTCATGTCTTTTGTTTTTCAGAGAAGTAGCAAAATCGTTCCACGAAGGTGGAAGCTTGGCAATGATGGTCCCAGCAACAAATTTGTCTGGCAAGACACACTTAAAGTACTCAAGTTCCTTAGAGAGTGACTGTATCTCATGAGTTTGCTGAACAACAAAGTGCTCATCAGTCATCTTGTAGTCACAGAATTGCTCCATGACGTACAACTCTTTGCCAGCGCCCGAGGGCCCAAACGTGGCCTCGAGCGCAGCCCACATGTATTTGCCGCTGTCAAATGACATATATGAATCCACAATGGAATCGTCAAGAACACTCAACAGGGCGGCTTTGAAGAGGGTATCCATGTTCTGAAAAGCTTCCTGTTGTGTAGGATTAAGATCGCCCTCAGGCTTACCCTTAGTGGCGTCATAGCAGTACATGATCTGAAACCAATATACTGCTCTTGTGCGCCACCTTTTATATTGCACCCCCTTAAAAGTAGGCGGCTTCAAAAGCGCAGCAAAACCACTCGGAGTAAATTGCCTATAATCAGGTTTTTGGATTGGATTGTTGAATATATGAGCAATTTACTATGAGATTTAATCCGAATCAGCAGAAAATAGATCATGACGACAATTGCAAACATCAAAGTAATGATGTGGACTAAACCAGGAGGACAGAATCACATACTGTACAGCGGGAGCAGAATCGATGTGGTTGATGTTGTCACTCATGTCGTTGATGAAGAGGTTATCGAGGCCGGGGAAGAAGGCTGTCGTTGAGGAAGTCGTCGCTGGCAGCAGTCACAGGAGTGTGCTCCCCAAAAACCTGATCGCCCCTCTCCCGTACAGGATCACGAAAGGCGGGGTTCGGAGGACTGCTGTCCCTTCTCACGGTGCACGCCAGAAGGAGGGCTGGAGAAGAACTGCGTGGCGACGCTAAGATCTGGAATGGTGCGAAACCATATGATACAGCGGCGGGTAGGGTAGAGCATGTCAGGTCGGTCGTGCGAGTATAATAGTAGGCCTTTGGCCCCCAAACCCCACGTCCAAGTCAATAATAGCCCTACCAAGGTTTGTCTCAAAAAAATGGAGTAATTAAGGCGTTCGTTTGTCCCTTTAGTATAAATACTATATCATTATAATGGCCCCACCTTTTTTCTCACAAAGTATGTTGGAGTACAACCGGCTACACGTTTATTACAATCCGCTTCTCTTCTCTCTCCTCTTCTCTCTCCTTCAACTTAGCACAAATAGTATATTTAAATCCTTATAGCCTGCTTATGTCATCTAATTGTAGTACTTGTTCTAAAGTTACTCTCCACTATGTAGTCTGAAATGCCGGGCGTGCAGCAGGCGGTGCCCTCGGTCGGCGCGCCGCTTCAACGGCGGAAGCAGTGAGAGGTCGCGTCACCCTGACTTGCCATCAATGTGGAGCGGCGGGCTCAGCTCGCGCCGGGCGGGAAGCGCGCGCATGGGAGGGGGGAGGGGTTTTTGTTGGGCAAAGAAGGTGAGAAGCCAACTTGGGATCGGTCCGGACGGGGAAATGTCATGTGCTCCCATACTCTGCGTATGACACTAGTCTATGTTACTACTCCCTCCTTTCTGGTAACATAGTAATATGTTATAGTATAAGTTACTCCCCACTATGACCAGCCTTGGCCTCTCCCAGTGCTCCACCATGTATAGCTGCTAAGCCTGCCACGTAGGCATAAAATATGATGTGGCACCAATAAACTAACCACCTATGCATTGAAGACTTGAGTTACTAAGCCATTTAATGCACTTAGCACCTCATCTAAGCACATCTAAGCACTTACTAGCACCCCCTTGACCGTGGACCTTGATGGTGTACGTCACCTTGTGTCTCATAATTTTCCTCGTCATCATCTGAGTCCTAGAAGATCTCACCCACATCATCACTAGCATGTAGCCGCCTTGATAGACAACATGCGCAGAAGGAGTAGAGGCGACTGGGGATGCACAACATTGTGGGCACTCCGTACGTGCTCGTGTGCGTGCAGCGTGCGTGTTTTTCCATTGGTGCTAGCTCTAAGGCCGAGGCTGCGGTCATCTTCATATCTGACTAGTCGTTGAGCAACGACGGCAAAGAGGTGCTGCAAGAGATGCGTAGGCGCCGTTGCGTGCGAGCTTTGCCGTAGCACGATGAACCGGATGTCGCCGTAGATGGCACACGCCTCCATGCAGCCGAGTGTGTGCGCATGCATTGTTATTCACATGCATTCTGCGGCCGAGCGTGTGTGCATGCACGTGTTGTGCACGTGTGTTGTGTGCTCCATGTTGTGCGCGTATGTGCATGAGTTGGATCGGATGGAGTTAGTGCGTTGGCTTGTGTACATGCGTGGCTGCATGCGTCCTGTACATGCGTGGCTTGTTGCGTGGTTATCAATATAAACTACTCCCTCCATTCCTAAATATAAGCCTTTCTAGCCATTTCAAGACTACAACATACAGATGTATGTAGACATATTTTAGAGTGTAGATTCACTCATTTGGTTTCGTATGTAGTCCCTTATTGAAATCTCTAAAAAGACTTATATTTGGGAACGGAGGGAGTATAAAACATCTTCAACTTAGCATCCTGATGTACCGTTTCTAGTGGTTAGCGAAGAGTTCATGTTCTTTTATTTGTTTATAGGCGGGCAGGCGGCAAAAAATAGGGGAAAACGCGCAAGGTTCCTTGCAGACGCTCCACCGCGAAGTTCCTTGCTCCTTCTTGGTCGTCGGGAATCTATGCTCTTCAACTCTTTTCTTTTACGTGAGCTTTGTTCATCATTTTCCCAACACGCAAGACATCTAGCATCAAGGTGCACGTGTCATGCAAGAAAATGGAGATAATCAGATAAACAATGCGTACGTGAGTCGTGCACTTCGATGGCACCTACGCAATATTTTTTCTCCTCGGTGGCACGTGAATAGTGCACATACTCAACGACGGAGCACGAGATGGTAGCAATGACATGGTCAGCCCTTTTTTAGATAGAGTATGTACTAAATAATTTGATGTGTCCCGTCAACTCGCAGAATGACGAGAAGCTTGATTACACCTTCTCCCTCGCCGATGTGTGCGCGGTGGCTCGCAGCACGAAGAGAAACTTTTGCTTACAAGCGGTGGACGTGCAATAGTTCATTTGGTGTCAGATTGCCAGAAGTACTACTGTAGAACCATTGACTTCCGGAAGAGGTGAAGAGCCAAGCGCAAGGTCACCTACTAACCTTAGTCTAGGCGTAGTGGGAGTAACATAAGTAGGGGTACCTCCTTTTTTATTCTAGAAACAACCACACGCAAATATCGAGGTGCTGGTTACGTAGAACAAATTTTCTGGAGTCTGTGCTTAGGCCTCCTCTATCTCTCTTCTCAGCCAGCCAGCGGACGTGCAAAGCCCACTGTCTGTTTGCTCACATGCGGTCCCACATGTCAGTGAAAACGCAAGAGGACCCACTGAACTTGCACATCTTTCACCTCGATGTGCTGGTGATGAAAAACAAATCCAATAAAGATCTTCGGTGGCCGCTTTTGGAGTTACTCAAGAGTAGTAAGATTCTATTTACAGTTTAACCCAAGATGCACATCACGTGGCTTCAACTACCACTCTATTTTCTTGCATGACACGACCTGGATGCTGGATGTCCCACGTGTCGGCAAAAGGAGGAAGAACCCGACCAAATCTTTAGTTGTGCTCTCGGATTAGACTAGTTGTGCTAACTTAAATTTTTTATTGTGTACTCCCTCCGTTCCAAAATACTTGACTTCCATTTGTCCAGAAATGGATGTACCTATATACTAAAACATGTCTAGATACATCTATATTTTGACAAATAGAAGGCATGTATTGTGGAACGGAGGGAGTAGAATGGATGCAAGTTTTGGTATTGGGAAGAAGAACACATCGATATATTGATAGAGCGCAATTTAGTAGATGTTCTAGCACTTTTAGCTAGCATAGAGGCTAGAGATGAGACTAGTGCACTTGTTGATACTCCTACTAGAATAGAGGCTAGACATGAGACTAGATGCGAGGAAGAAACACCTACTTCTTTACACTCGAAGAAGAAAGAAGCATGCAAGATCGAGCCTCCGCAGATCAACAATGAATGCATCAAGAAGGCACCAATCCAACTTACAGGAGCAGTTATGGAAGTTGGATATCTTCTAAAATGTATTCTTGTGGTTCTTGTTTTCTTTGGTCTTGCTTTTCTAGTAAAAATTATCGTTGGAGTTCGTGCAAAACGAAGGTCCGTTTGGGGTCGTGCGTTGGAGTTGGCCTTACAAGTGGGACCACAGTTGAGGAAACCGACTATTGGCAACCCCCACCTCGCCCGCCGTGCGATGGCTGAAGTTAGAGAAACGACAAAGTTGAAGAGATTGCTCTAGCACGGACTCCAAGAAACATGGTGTCAGATGGATGTTGTGGTGGTGGTGTGTGCCGTAGTCTTGGACATGAACGCTTGTTCTGGCCCATGCCACCCTACTACTCCTGCTACTTATATAGTACTCCTACTAGTAGTATCGAGGATTCGAGGTGCTGGTTACGTACATCGAACACATTAACATATGGCTAAAGTAAAAACACCCGCCCGACGCGCGAAGCATGTGAATCTAGTACAAATAGTGTACTACTATTGTTGATTGGCCTCATCCGTAACCTGTTGCAATGCACGTACAATTATGTATTCGGAAAATATTTTTTTGCCTCGTCGCACCACTCACTCAGAGAAGTGACTCAAAAGCCATTCATAAATTTAGTAAGTTTATCACAGGCATATCATTTTATTACATACAATAGGTCATCAACCCACATCGACAACGAGGATACATTATAAATACTAAAGTTTTCATCACACAACAAATAACAAGCAATGAAATGAACTTCAACTCAACCAATCCTCGGCGTTGGAAACGCTTGCTTTGAACCACAAGTGATTCTCTGGGACGGGCCATCTATTGTCAATCTCGAGACCAACGTAGGACTGATCAATCCAGGCTGAAGCGGCCTACTATATCAGTACCAGGGTAGGGAACAACCCAAATGTCCGAGGTATAGATACAGTTGCTTCTCATAAATGGTACTAGTAACGTTGTGTCAACAACAGTTGGATCGCCTTTCACCATCATTGGATAGTTTTGTCCAAGGAAGAGCGAGTTTTCTCCAAGGCTATTAGTTCTGTACTAGGGAGAAGGTGTTGGCGCTAGCACACTAGGATCCATCCCGAATACCCTGCAACGAGTGTTGGAATAGGTCCGGAGAGTGCGACCATGGGAGACAACACGTGCTCCCTCAGTAGTAACAAACTCAGTGCGCTGTATACAGACAAGAAGTGGTGATCCATCAGAATTAGTTGCCAGGCGCCACTGAGTATATAAGTTCTGCTCGTGCTCATGCTCGTGATCATCACCATCGTCATCTCCCCCTTGGTTATAATTTTTTTCAAGTATAGGTGGTGGAATGTTCATAGGACCTTGGAAACACAAGAAGAAGGTTAATTAGTAAAGGGAAACTTGCTAACCCGCATGCATGTGGATGAAACAATTATAATTACGGTGGAAGACAAATGTACCGAAACTACGAGGATCCCATGCAAAAACAGTGCCATGAGTGGTGCTAGCAAACACAAGACCCTCGTATTGAATTGCATCACAATACACATCCGTGTATAGAAACTGATTTTTGAGCAATATCCATCGAGTCGAACCACAAAGGACGACGACAAGCTTGTCGAAGACAACAACAACTTCATAGTTCTTGTAATTCCAAGAGCGGTTGGGAACTCGACAAATCGCTATCTTCCGTAGAAGACAGTCACCATGATCGTATTTGAACGTGCGTATAATACCGGTGTGCTCAACCTCTGGGCAGTCTACTGAGATTTTTCGAAGTGGAACCCAGTGACGAGTGTACACATTCACAAGTTCCCACTCGCAGTTGTACCCAATATAAACAACCCAATCTCCATTTGCGCCTGCCCAATCCTTTCCCTCAAGCGATGGCTTCTTAACATCATACGTATCATTATCAAGCGGCATCAACTTGCACAAGGCGAGGCCTCCGTCGTCCCCGCGCCAGTAGTCATCAGGGTCACGGCAGAGAAGATAAGGGAGATCAAACCGCTCCTTGACCCTTGGGTTCCTTGTAATGATGTTATTAGTTGAGTCGAGAATGGTCTTGAACGAACCTGCCATGCTAGCCGAGATGATGACATAGCACCGATCAATGAGTTCCTCCACCACGTCATCTTTCAGATTGGGACAAGAATAACGGGGTCGTTTCCAGCCTGTTCCCTCCATGGAGAAGACGATCGAACAATGGCAGAACGAAGGGTGAAGGCAAATGGAGGAGGGAGAGGAAGAGCGTGCGACATCAGTTCCAAATTGAGAGGGAAAGGCGAAGAGTCGATGGATGGTTGCCAGTTTGCCACGGTACACGAAGAGCGCCCGACCTACACGTACGTTCGGAAATACTAGTAGAACAGGACTCGCCATCGTCTCACTGATATGTTGGAACGGGACCACATGTCAGCGAAACATGGTGTGTAATTCCCCGTGCAAAATGCGATCTGGCCGCGTTGGCCCGAGGTGCCGCATTAGTTTTTTTTTGAAAGTTTGCCGCATTAGTTATCGACCTTTATTTTTTTAACATACAATCTGAATGAATAGCTCCTGTGGTCATCACACGTGAGCGGATATAATGATGGTTGATTCGCCGGAGCAACTTATTACTGTGGGAATATGTGAGTACCAGCTGATTCAAGGAACAAAGAAATGATGGTTGCTTCGTCCGAGCAACTTACTGTGGCGAAGGTGGGGCTCTGTGATTTGACTGCTCACTAGTCATTACTACTGCGGTGCAACGACCGAGGTGAATCTTTTCCTGAAGTTGTGTTGTGCACTCAATATTGCTGCATGGCAGGTGGAGCCGGATGAAGGATGTCCAACATGTCGGCGAAACGAATTTGAATTGTTTCTGGCATTGCTATCAATCCTTCAGGATTTCTTTATATGTACACATAATATTAATGAAATTATACTGTGATGCTATGAAGGTTTCAACTTTGGTTCCCGCAGGAAAAAAAGGTTTCAACTTAGGATTCATGTGTCTTGCCTCCAGATTATCTCGTTACAACATTCCATCAAATACAAATGAAACTACCATGGGTAATGCATCTCAATGGTTCGCAGATCAGCGCCAATATTCACATCACAACTGAAGACAAAGTTGTGAGAAGGTGTACAAATAAAGAAAAAAATATAATTGATCGATGCTGTTCGTAGGCATGGCTCCATTTCCTTGGCATAGTGTTCATTGCTTGCCAGCTAGTTTCACCCAGCTTTGTAGCCAAAAAAGAGGTGTATGGAGGACACCACAATCCGATCATTTTGTGCAGCTCCACTAAAATCGAGCGGACCATCCCTGTTGCAAAGATATCCAGTCAGTGTGATTACAATAATAGTGGAACTAGATGATGAGACATAACACACATAAATAGAAGCCGATCACTTCTACGATATGTCTTTAGGACTAACTTCTTGTTGGAGAAGATTAGGCACGGAGTTGGATGAGGATGATAGCAAAACCAATCTCCCTTTCTGCCGTCCCACAGAAATGTAAAAATGTTGCCCATGCGACATTTTGGCGGAACTGCACAAAACACTCTTAAGAAAAAAGTGATTCGTGCAGTTCACCAAAAAGCCGCAATAGCAACAAGGTGAAAATGGATAGCCCTGTTTGCAAAAGGAGTCGAAAGGAAACAATTACTGCCCAATAACACGAGTTGAAGACACATACACCGACAAAAAAGAATCATATTCCATGTAATAAGGGAAAGATAGCACATGGTGGTTTATAAAAAATGGTTTGAGGACGAGATTGCAAGATGGAAAGTACGCCGGCCGAGATACGATTTAAGCAAACAACTAAAGAAGATCCATATGCAGCAACATGGGAAGATGGCAGTGGAGCAAGGCTGGAGGAAGCTGTACCTGAGGGTCGTCGGGATGTTACTAGGAGGGCACCGGCGGCCGGGATCTGCCCATACTGTGGCAGCGAGCAAGTGGCGAAGGTCCTACCGTGCCGGAGCTTGGTCAAAGAGAACGGCGGGTACCGTAGATCGGGACGTGCTGCCTCAATACCGTCAGACAGAGAGATGATGCACATCCTCCCTTTCCACCGGCGGACGGGATACGGCCGGATCACTGACCAACACTGAGAGAGAGAGGCCACGTCCACCTTGTGTGAGATGGTGTGACGAGAGACAAACCCATTTTTCCATTTTCCCCACGGCAATCGTTTTATATTCTGTACGTGCCATTGAGGAATATATAACTTTATTTAATACTAACGCGTCAAGTCGAACTTTGTTCCATCTAGGCGTGGTACCCGACCCTCCTTCGAGTAAACAACCGCTACACGCGTCAAATTATCACGTGGGCTGCCTTTTCGTACAGAAACAAACTCCACCGTGTACCCACGCGGGTGTGGCCGGGAACGAGATGTGAGTACGTGCGTCCTGCGTGCACTTCTTCTTTAGGTGCAGGTACATACGTGGGTGGGTGTGAGAAGATGGTTTGTGCGAAACAGAGGCAATGTGTTGATGATATCTCAAACAGAAAAACGTAACATATGCAATGTGTGTGAAACGGAGTCATGGACGTGAGATATCAATAGAATTAAAAACAGGGATGAAGTGTGTGGCTGCGCGATCGATAAAGAGTGCCATCGAATTTGTGTTTGCCCATGTCAAAGATACAGGGCAGCTGGCCTACTGGAATTTGAGAGGGCAGAGGTGCAGTGTCACAGCCCCAGATCAGCCTTGCTTGACTTTGCCTGCTCATCATGTCATCATGTTTAAATTACTAAGAAACTTGAAATGGGGATGCTTAAACCCTAGCACCAAATGAATTCAACTAGGGTCAAAATAAAATCTTTTTCATTGAACTCAAAATGCCCTCTAAAAATGTTCAACATTTCTGGTTTGAGGTGTAAGCATCTACCAAAAATGGTTTATATTTTTGCAGGACATATTGGGCTCTGAATTAAATCATACTCTATTTGCATTTGGGCATTTAAATGCTATAAAATATTTTAAATGCTCAAATAATCATAAACTAAAATGTTTACTGTTGGATATATTCTAAACAGTAGCCATGATTAGTTTTATGATTTTTGGATCTGTTTAAGTATTTTATATAAAGCCCTAAAGACTATAGAATAATAGAAAACAGAAACAATTTAGAAAAGAGAGAGAGAGAACACCTACCTGGGCCACTTACCTGGCCGGCCCACCTGGTAGGACCAGCACTGTGCTGGCCCATGCCAGCCAGCTGCTTCTTCCTCACCAGGCAGGCACAGAGGTGACGCCGGAGAGCACGAGCTCGCCACGACGCCACCTGCTTGCCGCTCACGCCCCTGGACACCTGGATGATCTCCACGTCGCCGCCCGGACCCCGTGGACACCTCATTCGCCCCCCTGCCTCTCTTCCTCGCTCTCTCGCGCGACGCCCGAGGACCACCGTCGCCGTCTTTCGCCTTTTCCGCGGCCACCAGCATCCCCATGCCAAGCCAGCTAGCCCATGAGCTCCACCTCATCTGCCTCTTCCTCCTCGACGATTCTCCCGGCCTCGGACGCGCTGCTTCATCGTCACCATCGCTGTTTCCATCGCCGGCCACCGAAGCTCATCGCCGCCGATTTGGGAGCTACCAGACGTCCCCGACCTCGCCCTCGCGCTCGTTGGACTCGCTGTGAGCACCTGCATCTAACGCCCCTAACCCCGCTGCCTCTCGCTCGCCATAGCCGTCGCCCCCTTGCTGCCCGCAACACGCCGCCGGCCGAGCTCGCCGTCAACGCAGCTCCGATGACCATTTGGTCACCCGGCGACTCCAACACGCCCGTAGCACGCCATAGAGCAGCCCCAGCGCATCAGTTGGCTCGCTTGCGAGCTGCAACACCGATCCTGCAACCACCCGAACTCCGGCCGCCGCCTTGGAGCTCGCCGTCATCAGCTCCGGCCACCCCAGCTGTTGTCGCTTATCTCTTTAGATGCGCCTTCCTCCCAGGAACCCATAGGAGCAAACCGCACGTCAAATGGTGCTCCGTAGCGAGCGCACGGTGCACCTCCGCTGTTGGCCGTGGTCGTCGCCGGCGACACTCCGGCGACTGATGACGTGGCCGTCATTAGCCACTAATGACCCAGCTAAGCCACCCCTAGAGCCACTGCCATGTGGGTCCCAATGCCTAAACTAATTAGTATCATTTCTCTGTTGGATTAACACTAACCACAGTGGGCCCCGCCTGTCAACGTTGACTTGGCCACGTCAGCTTTGACCGGGTCCCACATGTCAGCCTCTGTAGCGGACTTTGTGTCACTGACCAGTAGGCCCCACTGGTCAGGTTTGACCTGGGCCGTCCGTTGACCTGGTGATGTCACTAATACGTCATGCTGACGCAGTAAATGTTTTCTGGAGTTTTAAATAAATCAGAAATGATTTATTTATTTTAGAAAATATCCAAAACTTCTAAAAATCATATCAATTCAACCGTAACTCCAAATGAAACAAATTATATATGAAAAATGATCAGAAAAATCCAATCTATCCATCTGTACCATTTTCATGCATGTTAGAACAACTTATGACTACTGTTTGGGACAATTCAATTAAATGGCATTTAAATAACCACATGTGGAGTTTGAATTTGAATCTTGGATTCAAACCAACTTCATTTAATCTGGTTTTAGTTGCATTAGCACAAACCACAGCATATTGCCATGTCACATTCATGCATCATATTGTGCATTGCATTGATTGTGTTCTTCCTTGTTTGCCGGTATTTGTCCCCTCTCAGTAGACGACGTTCCGACGATGAGTTCGATGACACCGATGAAGAACTATATTATCTTCAGAAGTGCCAGGCAAGCAAAACCCCATTGTTCATTCCGATAAAATCCCACTCTCTCGCTCCTGCTCTCTTTTACTGCATTAGGACAACAATGATTCATCTATTACTTGCTGCGGTAGCTGAACCCCTTTATCCTTTGCATGACCTATCATTGCCACAGTAAATAGATGAAACCCCTTGGCATGAGTAGGAGTTGTTTGAGCCCTGTTGTGCCTACTCATTCATGCTTGTTTGTCATGCCTGCTACTGCTTAGAGTTGAGTCAGGTCTGATTCATCGGGGATGAATCAGAGGCGTGTGAACATGTCCTACTGTTGAGAGCTAAGTGTGTGAACACAATTTGGTAAAGGTAGCGGTGAGAGGCCATGTAGGAGTACATGGTGGGTTGTCTCATTGCAGCCATCCTCAGGAACTAAGTTCTGTGTTTGTGATCCATCAACAGCTACTACCACACATTGGGATCCTTAATTGACTCTCTTGACTTATTAATCAACATGATCTCTATCCAGGAGTTGCAACTAGTTTCTGGTGTTTGTAGGTAGTGTTACTAGTCTACCAAGTGGCACTCGGTACAAGTGGGCTTGGGACAGACTAGGCACAGTGCACGGTGTACCAAGTGGCACCCGGATGGTGGGCTTGGGAACCCTGCTCACATCGTTTGGGGCCGTGAGTGACACCCCAGCCGGATCTCCTTGCGGATGGAACCCGAATAGGCGATAAACCTGGACGAGAGACTTGTGTGGTTAGTCAGGTCATGGCCGCCACCCTCGCTGGGCTTCCGCTTGAAGGTTGCCGAGTACATGTCGTGTAAACGGCGGTAAGTGGTGAGAGCGTGTGTGAAGAAGTACACCCCTGCAGGGTTAACATTATCTATTCGAATAGCCGTGTCCACGGAAAAGGACTTCTGGGTTGCCTGTACAGTTCATAGACAAGTGAAAGTGGATACTCTAAAATACGCAAGATAAGCGTGAGTGCTATGGATGGCATTCTCGTAGGGAGACGGGAGCGGATCCATAGTGGTGTATTGATATGGTGAATATGTGGACTCGTGTGCGCCACCTCAAAAGAGTTACTTGCAGTCGTAGTTCAGGTTAGCCACCGAGTCAAAGCTGGCTTGCTGCAGTTAAACCCCACCATCCCCTTTGTTGATAATGATGCATATGTAGTTAGTTCTGATGTAAGTATTGCTGGGTACATTTGTACTCACGTTGCTTAATTTATGTCTTTGCAGAGAGACTTCAGTCTCGCTAGTAGTACCGCGTGGACTTCGACATTTAGCTTGTTACCTCAGCTAAGATCTTGTGCCCTCGGCAGGATCTAGTAGATAGTCAGGCTTCTCAGCCTTTTTCATTTATAGTTGTCTGTACTCAGACATGTTAAGCTTCTGCTTGTGCTTTGATTTGTGTGCTCTGAATGTTGGGTCATGAGACCCATGTTTGTAATATCTCGCTCCTCGGAGCCTATTGAATAAAATACTTGAGTTGTAGAGTCATGTTGTGATGCCATGTTGTATTTGCACATATCTAGCATATTGTGTGTATGTTATTGAAATGCTTGGTATGTGTGGGATTTGACTATCTAGTTGTTTACCCTTAGTAGCCTCTCTTACCGGGAAATGTCTCCTAGTGTTTCCACTGAGCCATGGTAGCTTGCTACTGCTCCGGAACACTTAGGCTGGCCGGCATGTGTCCTTCTTCGTTCCTGTGTCTGTCCCTTCGGGGAAATGTCACGCGATGAATACCGAAGTCCTGTTAGCCCGCTACATCCCGGTTCACCGGAGTCCTGCTAGCCCAGTGCTACAGCCTGGATTCACTCGCTGATGAGCGACACGTTCGATGCTGGGTCATGGACTCCTGTCCATGTAAGTTTGTGCCACTTTGGGTTTACAACTAGCCATGTCAGCCCGGGCTCCTTATCATATGGATGCTAGCGACACTATCATATACGTGTGCCAAAAGGCGCAAACGGTCCCGGGCAAAGGTAAGGCGACACCCGTGGGGATACCGTGCATGAGGCCGCAAAGTGATATGAGGTGTTACATGCTAGATCAATGTGGCATTGAGTCAGGGTCCTGACAGCTTTGGTATCAGAGCTTGACTGCCTGTAGGATTACCAAGCCAAACTAGTCGAAGTTGAGTCTAGAAATTCTTTAGTTATATAAGGGAATTGATTGTGGGATGGAACGTAAGGCTCTTTTTACTCCTTATACCTTATGCCTTCTGATCAGAGTCATCTTATCTTTCCTACGGGGTTAAGAAACTAGGCTTTCTCTTCTTTTTATCAGGATCACGTGTTACTAATCCGTAGACTTATAAGATTGGTGGATTTAAGTCTTAGTTCAGTTCCTACTACTTCCGTATGTTAACTGTTGATCTCGAAACCTTGATATTGTGCTTCTGAGTGGCTATACCACCATTTATAAGGATGTCTCCAATCTTTTGAGCATTTACAGCCATTATGCTGTCTGAGTCATCCTAGGTTTCTTAATAGTCTGAAGCATTTGCAAAATCCCTTCCTCCTGTTCCTGATGTTCCTTTGGGCCAGGTTAATCACACTAATTGCTGAGTTGAGGTACTCTATTGCCTCGACATATATGTTGGAATTATTATTATGACCCTAGGTGTCCTAGGGGATCATCTAGTAATCTAGCCATGATTTATGTCCCAGTGTGATGACTCTGGCCATCATTCTCGAAAGCATCCCGTGATGCCATTTAGTATGTAGGTATTCCACTTCTGGGTTTTGAACCCGAGATTCACCCTACTTACTTCATATTGTTGGTATTTGCTAGTTCCTTTAGGAAATTAGTAACCTTTGCAATAGTCCTCAAAGTTCATGGTATTTCCTTCTTCCAAATACTATGAACCACTTTATGGCAGAAGTTTGTTGGATCAAAAGATCACAACAGGAGTGCCCTCGATGAGTTCTCGATTCTATGTTGTGACTCTGCCAGTTCTACCTTTCCGCATGGGTTGTCCGGAAGAAATATGTTGAACTTGTTTGACATACTAACCTATGCATCCACAACTCAGAAAGATATATGTTCCTTTGAGTTGTCCCTCTATAGTTGTATTCCGATCCTTGTCTATCAGTTGATAGTCAAGTTTATGCGTGCATTCGTTCATCGGTGCCTATCATTCTTGTGGTCCATCGAGCCATTCTATTCAGGATGACTAGGAGAAACAAACTCCAGTACCTCATCCATATTTAGGATTGGGTCAAAGCAGTTGTACTCCGCAGATCAAAATACTAATCCAGTTTTTGTTCTGTTCCACCCTGGAGTGTTACCATCTTTATATTAAGATTATCATGGGAATTGCACACCATCCTATGAACTCTTGATACAGTGATACTTCCCGCCCTCAATAGTCATTTCTCGGCTCCCGTGTTGTTCCAACCGGAATGCCGACAGATGAACTATGATGTGTGAAATCTATACTCCTAGCAACTCTGTTGCTTGGTAGTTAAATGGACAATAACCTCATTCTAGCGTGTTTGTTATTGAATCATCACCATAAGGTTTATTGTGCTACCTAGTCCCTATTTCCGGTGCACTCTTCGGTCGGTGAGTTAGGATTTTGTCAATTCCTCGCTCATTTGATCATTTTGTCTTGCTTGAGAAGCAAGATTGTTCTCGAGTTTAGTAACATATTGGTGGTTCGTGATTTTCTGAATATCTTCTCAGAAGTATCACCAGGTCGTCACCTGACCGCTATGTTGAGCTCGTGAGCAAGTTGGTTTTTCTGTAAACCACCCCTTCTCCAAGGATCTGTGTTGGATACCCCTGAGCTAGTTGGTTAAGCTAAACAACAACTTGGAGAGTTGGAAGATAAAAACCTGTCCAACTTAGTTCATTCCAAGGGATATCTTTGTGTGTGCGTATTGAAGGAAGATGGTATTTTCATCGATTGACCCTCGTGATCAGTTAATGGATCTATCATCTTATCCAATCCTTGATTTGGGTATGGGTTATCGTCAACTCAAATCAGAACCAACGATGTTCGTAATGTTGTCTTACTCGTGGATTTTTCTTGAGCATACACCTTTACATCTTTTGGTTCTGACCAATGCTATCACTTGATCTCATAATTATGGAATTCCATTTATATGGAAATCTCGATGATTTGTTGTTGAGCCCATCAACATCATTTTGTCTTCTCCATGATTCATGTTGAACATCTAAGTTAGCATTGGAAACTTGTGTAAGCATTTTCTTCATGACCCGTTCGTGAAACATATGTTCGGATGTAAGAAGTGACTTCCTCCAGTTCATGTGCATTTGATGTAAGTTGCCGCCGTGGATTCGAGAAAGTCAATGTTGTTTCCTTTGGAATCATCCCAAGTCGGTCATGCATACATGCGAAGTATTCTGTGGTTTGAAGACTTGCAACCTTCATTCTATATGTATCCTTAGCACACCAAGCCACTGACTGATTTGTTCCAGGAGAAGGAGTTCCTTTTAAGAGCTAACCCGTGCTTAATCAAGGACTCCGTTGTCCGCAATGATGGTTTCCCACCTGAACTCGGTAGTGTTTCATTGTAAGACTGCCAGGTGACCATGCTTGTCTGGGACAACGTGTTCACGTGTTTCTAGCAGAACCAGCTCATGTTTTGGAGCTTACTATCGTAGTTCATTTCCCGAGAATCTCGCAACGTCATCTTGTCGATTGTGTTGCAAACTTTCATTTTCCTTTCTAGACTTGATGAGTCTGGAATATCCTGACACCAACCAGATCTGAATCTCAGGCAGATATGATGGTTGGAATGTTTCCCAAGAGCTATAATATTGGTCTCTCTGTAACCCGGTAAGTGAATGTCGTGGCCAACACACCCAACCGGAAGACCTATAATTGTAGTATATTGATTGAGAAAGTTGGGCACCTCCCCATATGGATTTCGCAGGATTTACTTCCGTAGTTATTTCTTATGGATTCTTGAGCTTCCGAAGTCCGACCTGTTACTTGATGTTCCGGATACCAAACCATTTCAATAAATGGGTATGCTAGCACATCAAGGAGAACATTAGAAGCGGAGTGCTAAATGTCTCTCGGTCGATCATCCAGATTTTGTTTCCTTGGCCTTGCTAAGGTGAAATTTGAGAAGTGTTATCTTCCTTTGCATCTGCATCGTCCATTGTTGTTCATCATGGTAGTATGATGTGTTGCCAGGATCCCTGACATGGATGTTGGTAAAACCTTGATGAATATGGAAATGCTCAAGTTCTTGAGAGCACGCGCAAGCGCTAGGTGTTATCATCGGCACTAACTGGGTTGCTCTCAGCTTCCTTGGTTATGCTATACTTCTCAAACAGTGGACTCACTCTCTACTGTTGAGCTTCTCCCCAGTTACTAAAATCATTCATTGTGTTGTTTTCAACAAGGTAATCCACATCATCCATACTAGTCCAAGTATGCCATTCTACCGGACCCCTCCAAACGATCGCTTGAGAATTGCCTTAGGCTGGTATAAAGAGTTTCAATGATCTTTGAATCAAAGGTAATTCTTTTTGCCACTTAAGGGGATATTTCTATGAGTCACCTTCCCTAAGGTGCATCGTTATGGTGTCATGGCAACTCAACTCCTCGCTACGTTGACAACCGTTCACCACCCTTTCAAGCGTGGAATTGTTGTCTACCTAGTGAACCCTCGTCATTTGTCCCACTCCATCCCTCTAGATGTGTGTTTTGTGTCTCAGCTCGAGTGGTGTTGCTATGCCTCATTCCACGAGTTGATCCTAAGTTGTTCGATCTTCGAGAAGATCGATCCTTCTAGAGTCTCCTTCTTCTCTTCTTGTCATGTCAGCTGGAGTTCTCAGAACAAGACGACAAGACAAAGATGGTGATCGAATCAACGCCCCTATGAAGTGCAACCTGGATTGTGAAGATTGTGCTAGTTTGCGTTCCCCTTCATCTTACCCTACGCTTGAATCTCGGGACGAGATTTTTGTTTAGTGGGGGTGAGCTGTCACAGCCCCAGATCAGCCTTGCTTCACTTTGCCTGCTCATCATGTCATCATGTTTAAATTACTAAGAAACTTGAAATGGGGATGCTTAAACCCTAGCACCAAATGAACTCAACTAGGGTCAAAATAAAATCTGTTTCATTGAACTCAAAATGCCCTCTAATAATGTTCAACATTTCTGGTTTGAGGTGTAAGCATCTACCAAAAATGGTTTATATTTTTGCAGGACATATTGGGCTCTGAATTAAATCATACTCTATTTGCATTTGGGCATTTAAATGCTATAAAATATTTTAAATGCTCAAATAATCATAAACTAAAATGTTTACTGTTGGATATATTCTAAACAGTAGCCATGATTAGTTTTATGGTTTTTGGATCTGTTTAAGTATTTTATATAATGCCCTAAAGACTACAGAATAATAGAAAACAGAAACAATTTAGAAAAGAGAGAGAGAGAACACCTACCTGGGCCACTTACCTGGCCGGCCCACCTGGCAGGCCCAGCACTGTGCTGGCCCATGCCAGCCAGCTGCTTCTTCCTCACCAGGCAGGCACAGAGGTGACGCCGGAGAGCACGAGCTCGCCACGACGCCACCTGCTTGCCGCCCACGCCCCTGGACACCTGGATGATCTCCACGTCGCCGCCCCGACCCCATGGACACCTCATTCGCCCCTGCCTCTCTCCCTCACTCTCTCGCGTGACGCCCGAGGACCACCGTCGCCATCGTTCGCCTTTGCCGCGGCCACCAGCATCCCCATGCCAAGCCAGCTAGCCCACGAGCTCCGCCTCATCTGCCTCTTCCTCCTCGACGATTCTCCCGGCCTCGGACATGCTGCTTCATCGTCACCATCGCCATTTCCGTCGCCGGCCACCGAAGCTCATCGCCGCTGATTCGGGAGCTACCGGACGTCCCCGACCTCGCCCTCGCGCTCGTTGGACTCGCTGTGAGCACCTGCATCTAACCCCCCTAACCCCGCTTCCTCTCGCTCCCCGTAGCCATCGCCCCCTTGCTGCCGCAGCACGCCACCGGCCGAGCTCGCCGTCAACGCAGCTCTGGTGACCATTTGGTCACCCCGGCGACTCCAACACGCCCGTAGCACGCCGTAGAGCAGCCCCAGCGCATCAGTTGGCTCGCTTGCGAGCTGCAGCACCGATCCCGCAACCACCCGAACTCCGGCCGCCGCCTTGGAGCCCAGCTGCTGTCGCTTATCTCTTTAGATGCGCCTTCCTCCTAGGAACCCGTAGGAGCAAACCGCACGTCAAATGGTGCTTCGTAGCGAGCGCACGGTGCACCTCCGCTGTCGGCCGTGGTCGTCGCCGGCGAAACTCCGACGACTGATGACGTGGCCGTCATTAGCCACTAATGACCCAGCTAAGCCACCCCTAGAGCCACTGCCATGTGGGTCCCAATGCCTAAACTAATTAGTATCATTTCTCTGTTGGATTAACACTAACCACAGTGGGCCCCGCCTGTCAACGTTGACTTGGCCACGTCAGCTTTAACCGGGTCCCACATGTCAGCCTCTGTAGCGGACTTTGTGTCACTAACCAGTAGGCCCCACTGGTCAGGTTTGACATGGGCCGTCCGTTGACCTGCTGATGTCACTAATACGTCATGCTGACGCAGTAAATGTTTTCTGGAGTTTTAAATAAATCAGAAATGATTTATTTATTTTAGAAAATATCCAAAACTTCTAAAAATCATATCAATTCAACCGTAACTCCAAATGAAACAAATTATATATGAAAAATGATCAGAAAAATCCAATCTATCCATCTGTACCATTTTCATGCATGTTAGATCAACTTATGACTACTGTTTGGGACAATTCAATTAAATGGCATTTAAATAACCACATGTGGAGTTTGAATTTGAATCTTGGATTCAAACCAACTTCATTTAATCTGGTTTTAGTTGCATTAGCACAAACCACAACATATTGCCATGTCACATTCATGCATCATATTGTGCATTGCATTGATTGTGTTCTTCCTTGTTTGCCGGTATTTGTCCCCTCTCAGTAGACGATGTTCCGACGATGAGTTCGATGACACCGATGAAGAACTATATTATCTTCAGAAGTGCCAGGCAAGCAAAACCCCCTTGTTCATTCCGATAAAATCCCACTCTCTCGCTCCTGCTCTCTTTTACTGCATTAGGACAACAACGATTCATCTGTTACTTGCTGCGGTAGCTGAACCCCTTTATCCTTTGCATGACCTGTCATTGCCACAGTAAATAGATGAAACCCACTGGCATGAGTAGGAGTTGTTTGAGCCCTGTTGTGCCTACTCATTCATGCTTGTTTGTCATGCTTGCTACTGCTTAGAGTTGAGTCAGGTCTGATTCATCGGGGATGAATCAGAGGCGTGTGAACATGTCCTACTGTTGAGAGCTAAGTGTGTGAACATGATTTGGTAAAGGTAGCGGTGAGAGGCCATGTAGGAGTACATGGTGGGTTGTCTCATTGCAGCCGTCCTCAGGAACTGAGTTCTGTGTTTGTGATCCATGAACAACTACTACCACACATTGGGATCCTTAATTGACTCTCTCGACTTATTAATCAACATGATCTCTGTCCAGGAGTTGCAACTAGTTTCTGGTGTTTGTAGGTAGTGTTAGTAGTCTACCAAGTGGCACTCGGTACAAGTGGGCTTGGGACAAACTAGGCACAGTGGCACGGTGTACCAAGTGGCACCCGGATGGTGGGCTTGGGAACCCTGCTCACATCGTTTGGGGCCATGAGTGATACCCCGGCCGGATCTCCTTGTGGATGGAATCCGAATAGGCGATAAACCTGGACGAGAGACTTGTGTGGTTAGTCAGGTCGTGGCCGCCACCCTCGCTGGGCTTCCACTTGAAGGTTGCCGAGTACATGTCGTGTAAACGGCGGTAAGTGGTGAGAGCGTGTGTGAAGAAGCACACCCCTGTAGGGTTAACATTATCTATTCGAATAGCCGTGTCCACAGAAAAGGACTTCTGGGTTGCCTGTATAGTTCATAGACAAGTGAAAGTGGATACTCTAAAATACGCAAGATAAGCGTGAGTGCTATGGATGGCGTTCTCGTAGGGAGACGGGAGCGGATCCATAGTTGTGTATTGATATGGTGAATATGTGGACTCATGTGCGCCACCTCAAAAGAGTTACTTGCAGTCGTAGTTCAGGTTAGCCACCGAGTCAAAGCTGGCTTGCTGCAGTTAAACCCCACCATCCCCTTTGTTGATAATGATGCATATGTAGTTAGTTCTGATGTAAGTCTTGCTGGGTACATTTATACTCACGTTGCTTAATTTATGTTTTTGCAGAGAGACTTCAGTCTCGCTAGTAGTACCACGTGGACTTCGACGTTTAGCTTGTTACCTCAGCTATGATCTTGTGCCCTCGGCAGGATCTAGTAGATAGTCAGGCTTCTCAGCCTTTTTCATTTATAGTTGTCTGTACTCAGACATGTTAAGCTTCTGCTTGTGCTTTGATTTGTGTGCTCTGAATGTTGGGTCATGAGACCCATGTTTGTAATATCTCGCTCCTCGAAGCCTATTGAATACAATACTTGAGTTGTAGAGTCATGTTGTGATGCCATGTTGTATTTGCACATATCGAGCATATTGTGTGTATGTTATTGAAATGCTTGGTATGTGTGGGATCTGACTATCTAGTTGTTTATCCTTAGTAGCCTCTCTTACCGGGAAATGTCTCCTAGTGTTTCCACTGAGCCATGGTAGCTTGCTACTGCTCCGGAACACTTAGGCTGGCCGGCATGTGTCCTTCTTCGTTCCTGTGTCTGTCCCTTCGGGGAAATGTCACGCGATGAATACCGGAGTCCTATTAGCCCGCTACAGCCCGGTTCACCGGAGTCCTGCTAGCCCAGTGCTACAGCCTGGATTCACTCGCTGATGACCAACACGTTCGATGCTGGGTCATGGATGCCTGTCCCTGTAAGTTTGTGACACTTTGGGTTTACGACTAGCCATGTCAGCCCGGGCTCCTTATCATATGGATGCTAGCGACACTATCATATACGTGTGCCAAAAGGCGCAAACGGTCCCGGGCAAAGGTAAGGCGACACCCGTGGGGATACCGTGTGTGAGGCCGCAAAGTGATATGAGGTGTTACATGCTAGATCGATGTGGCATTGAGT
>NC_041385.1:515031974-515063823 GCF_002162155.2 Triticum dicoccoides
GGGGGGGGGAGGGGGGAAGGGGGCAGAGACCGATCGACTAGTATATGTGTGGGGAAGGAGAGAGACCTACCTATGTATTGAGGGAGATCGATCGACATCCATGGATATGTGTAGCAGAGGAATAAGGTTGGGAGAAAGACAAAGGTAGAGCGTCAGAGGGTTGGTGGTGGAGTGGCGTCTCACAAATGGTGGGGAGGCTTGCTAGACAAACAGAGGGTATGAGTGCAATATCAATAAGAGAGGGCGGGGGATGTCTGTCTGTCTATGCACGTGCGTGTGAGAGATGGGCCAGGAGGTATGCAAGGATGATGAGGGGAGAAGATATGGTTGTGGTAAGCATACGTAACTACATAGGAAGATCAACCGTCGTGTGTCTGAGAAAGGGAGAGACATAACTAGCGAGGTAAGTGTATCGGTGCTTGGGGAAAACGAGTTATAGTTGACCTGGCTATATGTAGGGAGATCAGTTCATATACACGGCTGCATGTCTTAGAAGCAAATAAGGTCCGGAGAGATAGATAGGGGGAGAGGGGTGCGGCTAGGAGGTGGTGCGAGAGGCCTACCATGTCGAGGGGGAGGAGTGTGCGAGTATGTGATCAATATAAAGAGGGGCGGGAGTGTGCACTTGCGTGGAACCGTATTGGACATAGGGGGGCATGGACGGTGAGAAGAGAAGAGGGGAAGCATATATGTGTTTGTTGTAGGCACACTTGGATAGAGAGGTATATCGACCGGTGTGTGCCGGAAGGAAGGAGCCGTGGGCCTACATACACCGCGGGTGGACGACCTAAAGAGAAATAATGAACATGCGCGATGGAGGGGACGCTAAGGGTGGGTGAGAGGGGGGTGGGCGTGTGCATGCATGATAGAAAGTTAGCGCTAGCTAGCTACAAATAGAAGAGGATCGTGAAGGTGTAAAAGACGAACAAAGATCATAATTCATTATAAAAAAGTGGATACGAATACTTGAAGAAGATATCATAATGTAGAACATTGATTATAATTTGGGCTAATGTGTGGCTTTTGCAACTCAGGTCTAACTACTTGTCATAATGTAGGGGGCGGGGCACTACTTTGTGTGATAAACACGGTGTACATATGGAACATGGTTTAGATTATGAATATATAGTTAGTACATCAAATGCACTATTATTTGGAATCAACATCAAGTGTATTCAAAAAATAGAATTCGAGTTCATGTAGTACACGTAGTTCATATCTATCTCTATAGTAATCATTTGGTGTGTTATTAAGGTAATACACGAATGATGGTTGAAGTTGGCAACAATCATGATTATAGGTTCTTATTGAAATAGAGAAACAAATTCAAATTTGGTTCAAATTGCAGCGGTAGTATAGACATTTGGAATGCACTAAAATGTTGGTATGAGTAGGTTACATGCATTATACAGCAAGCGAAAAAATTTAATTGGACATAACATGGATTCATACTCCCTCCTTCCATCTATATAGGGCGTACTGAGTTTTTTAAGACCGCCTTTGACTATTGACAAGATTAATAGTACATGACATGCACAATGTGAAAATTATATCATTGAAAGAACCTTTCACTGACGAATTTAACGGTGTGCTTTGTGTAAGTTGCATGCCATATATTATTGCTCTAATATTTGGTCAAAGTTAGCATCAAAAAACGCATTAGGCCCTATATAGATGGAAGGAGGGAGTAGCTTTGAATAGCATTTGTATAGTAAAACGGGGCAAGACTCTCTCTTTGTGTGGTGTCAATAGTTTTATTTTTTTCGTTTTCTTTTTGGTTGAGGGAAGTGCGAGTTGATTTGGTACGTACAAGTACAATATTACTACACATTAGGCTTGTCCCCCAAATTCAACCCGCGTCTTGTTATATCCCGAAAATTCAGATATCGTGCTCCCAAAACTGGCGCCTTCACAACCCGCGCCTTGCTATCCCGAAATTACAATGCGTGCGAAAACTCCCTCCAGCTGCCAAATCCCGACACGCGAAATCCCTCTTCTAACCCTGAGCGGAAAGGGCCGCTAGTTCAAATTGGTGGGGGGTACTTTTGTAACACACCCTACATTTTGGACAAGCGCGTCCCTAAGTCATGGTTCACCCCCTCCCATCGCCCCCTTTTGCCATTCGAAATCCCAGGCCGCCATAACCTCTCCGCTACAGCCGTGAAATCCCACCCTCCTCCATCCGCCACCTCACCGCTGCCCAGCCGGAGCCTCTTCCCCGACGATGTCATCCACCGCAACAGCTCGACATCCCTCATCCACCTCCCTGGATGAGGATCCTCGTCCATCTCGTCTATCGCGGCTGCTCCATCCCCACAGCGCCGCCTTAACCTGCTCTACCAGAACTGCAACATCCTCACCGACTCCTCGGACAAAGCCGAGGCCTACTCGGCGCCACCAAAGAGGTTGTGCACTCATTGCATTGCACCTTGTCCTTAACTCGGCCTCCCAGCGCCGACGGTGCTCCACCCCACACCCCCATGGAGCGGCTACCTTGAAGCCGGTGCCGTGGGCGACATCTCCACGACAGCTCTCCCCCAGTGCGAGGCCCCTTCGGCGGTGGCGTCCATACCAGCCGGATCTGCTGCTGCTGCTCCGGCTCTCGCTCGCTCGCTCACGCTACTACTGCTGCTCTGGCTCTCGCTCGCTCGCCCAGCTGCTACTGCTGCTCTCCCCCTCGCTCGTGCTGCTGCTCTGCTCCGATTTAGCCACACTTCAGTCGACTGAATCAACTTTTGGGTCAGTCGATTTTCAAGGGTTGGGGGGGGCTCGCCGGAGTTAAGGAAGAACCACCCGCAGCGGGGACGGGGGCTCGCCGGAGAGGTACCCCACTATCTATCTTAGGGTTCAGGGTGGGGGCGGGGGGCCTAGAGGACTGGCCGAGGCGGCGGTGGGGAGCTGGTTCGGGGTGGCGAGGCGGCGCTGGGGCCGACGGTTCGGCCGATGGTGGCTGGCGGCTCATGGGGGTGCAGGTTGAAGATGAACTGCATGCCCTCCCTAAACTACATGTCAAGTGCCTCTCTGCTACCATTGCATTCAGTTTCGACGGTAACATTCAGATTCCACAGTAAATTTCAGTTTCGACAGTTAAGTTCAGAGTCAACAGTTTTTACCTCATCTGTTGTAGTCAGGTGGTTTTTGGTGATGTAAATTTTACATCTATTTTACATCATCTATTGGAGATGCTATTAGAATCCCACTTGAGATTGACGATGGCTGTCTTGTGCTGCTTCAGCCTTGACGTCTTACGGCTCATCGGAGCTGCTCCAACGATAGAACGATCCATCAGAATAGAGCAGTGCCCTGGATGCCGTCTATAGATTCCTCAGATCTTCCTCCACACCTCCGCCAGCCAGCTATGCCTCAACTGCTTCAACGACCAACCCAATGATGTTGAGGTCTACACGGCTATGGCAAAGAGGTTGTACACTTGTTGCATCACTTATTACTATACATTCATGTCGATCCATTAGGGCTATTTTGGTTCAACGAAAAAACATAGCAATAGGGAATTTTCCAATGGCACTCTACTATTCAATTATTCATGCATTTTGTTGAAAGGAACGAAGCAAAACATCCACCTGGACCTACTTTTCAAAATCCTATGCATGAAAACAAGACCAAGTGCATTAGTGGCAGAATAACATTCTAACTGTACACGCTTTCATATGGTTTCACTTTATTTTGGCCATGTTTCTTTGCATTCCTCTGCTCTTCCAATTCCTGTAAACCAAACACCCAAGTTGATAGAAATCCCGTGTTTACAAATGCTTTGTTTACCATGTGCATTCCTATCCTATTCCGGTGTTTTTCCTATCCCTGCGTTTTTAGAATCACGCAAGCCAAATGAGCCCTTACAGAATTACTTCAGTTACAGGTAGGTGTCGAAGGGAACTTTGTGTGGTTTGTCTTGCTCCTGCCGCGATGTTGTCCACCTCGCTTGAGCTGCTCCATCGACAGAAGCATCCACCAAACCAGACATCATGACTCCTGACTGTCTTTCGCCGCCTCAGATCTCCTTCCCTGCCGCCGGCACCCACTGCAACGACATCACCATCATCGACTCAGCAGATGAACCTGAGGAGTACACGGGTCCACAAGAGAGGTCGCACTCTTTTGTTTCTGCTTATGTTATGCATTGCTTAAAATTACCTGCTACTTTATTGTCCTGTTCACCTCTTGAACTCCAAGTTAGGTCCAAATAAATGTTCAAACTTGAGTTCTAAATTAGTTGTGGGGCACATATCGAGGCAACAATGAATAGTATGTCTGTCTAATATCTGGTTCACCTAGGGCATGCCTATGTTGTTCATCTTGGGTGGGAAACAAATAGTAAAGCAATCATCATCTGTCTTTTTATTAAATTAAAGCAATCATTAGCCTGCTATCATTATTTTTGGATCCATCCACTGGTTGTTACCATCACTCTAAATTTCTGCATGCTCTCCTTACATAATCTCACCATATTTTTTCGTATGCATGTCAGATATTGTACACAGTCATGCTGAACATGTAGAGAAAAAGAGAAGAGTTTTGCGCGGCAATACAATGTCATGCAGACAATGCTCCATGGTGGGTTCAATGGCAAACCCTCCCCACCCCTCTCCAGATTGTAATCCAGAGGAAGATATCTGTTCTGAGGCGGATTAAGACGCCGCTGACCACTCCTATTTACCCCCCAAGGTGTTTGCTCTACCTTGGCATGATGATATTAGTCATGTCATGCATATGTTGCCTTGCAGTGCCTAATTTTGACATCATATATGTCATCTGCTTAGTTTAGACATGTTCTGTGATGCCACTAGTTTAGTTTCTATATCATATATGGGAATTATGCAGTCTCATGTCTTCTAGCCAGCCATAATATATGTGAAATGTGCAATGCCATCCTGTTTAACCAGGCATCATATATCTGAATGATATCTTGCCCATCCTTTTCTTCATTACATTTCCATTTGTCAACAATGTTTGTACATTAAACTACTCTTCCTGTGAATCAGCCATTTGGGTGGGAGATGGAAAAATCTGGAGTGAAAACAAGGCCTTCAGAGCAGGCAGTGCTACCTGTCGAAGCATATCTCTTGTTGGGTCCCGATAGCTCCTCAGAGATGGATTCAGAGACAGATGACCAGTCCTATTCCCCCACCGAGGTGTATGCTCTAACTTGGCATGGTTATACTACTCATATGATGCATATGGTGTCTTGCATTGCATAGTTTAGACATCATATACACAATATTCAACACCATCTTCTTAGTTCAGACATCATATCGAATGCCCTCTGTTTAGCATATAAATCACATATGTGAATTAAATGATGTGATCCTGATTACTTAGATAACATGTAGGTGAATTATGTCATGCGATCCTGTTTAGTTATTCATCATATCTTTGAATTATGTTATGCTATGCTATCCAGTTTAGATAGACATCATATATGTGAAATTATGTCATGCTATCCGTTTGAGTTAAACAATATACATGTCAACTATTTCATGCCCTATTTTTTCCACACTATCTATTGCATCTGTCTCTCATACAATGTCTATACATTCAACTATGTTTCCTGTTTATCAGCCATTTGAATTGGAGCGGGTGATGCCAGTATCTAGCGGACTAAAAACACGGTCTTCAAATAAAACAGTGCTACCTGTTGGTGGAGATAGCACCCCGGTTGTACATGCATAAGAACCAGCCCTACCACACATAACCCAAACTCTCGCAAATTGTACCCCTACTGCGATGGACAGAGAACCAGCTTCACCCAATCTAACCCCAACCCCAGCCGATAGTAACCGACTTCCTGTTGACACAGCACCATTGATACGTCTCCGTCGTATCTATAATTTTTGATTGTTCCATGCCAATATTATTCAACTTTCATATACTTTTGGCAACTTTTTATATTACTTTTGGGACTAACATATTGATCCAGTGCCCAGTGCCAGTTCCTGTTTGTTGCATGTTTTATGTTTCGCAGAAACCCCATATCAAACAGAGTCCTAACGGGATAAAAATGGACGGAGAATTATTTTGGAATATTTGTGATTTTTGGGAAGTAAAATCAACGCGAGACAGTGCCCGAGGTGGCCACGAGACAGGGGCCCACGCCCACTCCAGGTGGGTGCGCCCCCACCCTCCTGGGCCTCTTGTAAGGCGGTTGATGCCATTCTTTGGCTGCAAGAAAGCTAATTTTTGGGAAAAGATCTGGGCAGAGGTTTCAATCCAATCGGAGTTACGAATCTCCGGATATAAAAGAAACGGTGCCAGGGCAGAATCCCAGAACGCGGAAACAGAGAGAGACAGAGAGATAGATCCAATCTCGGAAGGGCTCTCGCCCCTCCCACGCCATGGGAGCCAAGGACCAGAGGGGAAACCCTTCTCCCATCTAGGGAGAAGGTCAAGGAAGAAGAAGAAGAAGGGGGGCTCTCTCCCCCTTGCTTCCTGGCGCTAGAACGCCGCCGGGGGCCATCATCATCACCGCGATCTTCACCAACACCTCCGCCATCTTCACCAACATCTCCATCACCTTCCCCCATCTATCTAAAGCGGTCCACTCTCCCGCAACCCGCTGTACCCTCTACTTGAACATGGTGCTTTATGCTTCATATTATTATCCAATGATGTGTTGCCATCCTATGATGTCTGAGTAGATTTTTGTTGTCCTATCGGTGATTGATGAATTGCTATGATTGGTTTGAGTTGCATGTTTTATTATTGGTGTTGTCCTATGGTGCTCTCCGTGTCGCGCAAGCGTGAGGGATCCCCGCTGTAGGGTTTGCACTATGTTCATGATTTGCTTATGGTGGGTGGCGTGAGTGATAGAAGCATAGACCCGAGTAAGTAGGTTGTTTGCGTATGGGATAAAGGGGACTTGATACTTTAATGCTATGGTTGGGTTTTACCTTAATGATCTTTAGTAGTTGCGGATGCTTGCTGGAGTTCCAATCATAAGTGCATATGATCCAAGAAGAGAAAGTATGTTAGCTTATGTCTCTCCCTCAAATAGAATTGCAATAGTGATTACCGGTCTAGTAAAGTAGTCAATTGCTTAGGGACAATTTCACAACTCCTACCACCACTTTTCCACACTCGCTATATTTACTTTGTTGCTTCTTCATCTAAACAGCCCCTACTTTTTATTTACGTGCTCTTTATCTTGCAAACCTATCCAACAACACCTACAAAGTAATTCTAGTTTCATACTTGTTCTAGGTAAAGCAAACACTAAGCGTGCATAGAGTTGTATCAGTGGCAGATAGGACTTGAGAGAATATTTGTTCTACCTTTAGCCCCTCTTTGGGTTCGACACTCTTACTTATCGAAAGAGGCTACAATTGATCCCGTATACTTGCGGGTTATCAAGACCTTTTTCTGGCGCCGTTGCCGGGGAGTCATAGTGTGGGGTGAATATTCTCGTGTGTGCTTGTTTGCTTTATCACTAAGTAATTTTTATTTGCTATTCTTAGTTGTTTTCTATCTTTAGTTATGGGTAGGAAACGCAAAATACCAAAAAATTAGTTGAACCTACTGAACCAATGGTTGAAGAACCACTCAAAATCTATCACACTCTAGAAGCTTTTTACTTGGATCTTCTTCGATCCCTTTGTGCTCGTGCTGAAACCCCCACTAGCTTAGTTGAGGGAAAATCTTTAGATGAGCATGCTTGTTATGTGCAACATCGTATATCTGAAAAAGGGAAACTTTTACTGGATGAAATTTATTGTTTGCAATGCTATGCCTGGTCTTTATGTGAACTATATGATTTTACTTGTTGTTCTGAAAACCCTAAGAAACACCTTCCCTATCAATGCTTGTCTAGTGATAATGGAATCGTATCTTCGTATGTTAAGGGTGTTTATAATTACTATGATGTTCAACAAATTGAAGAATTTGTTGCTTTTAAGGGTGCTTGTGAAATTGCTTCTTTGATTGAAAAGTATGATGCTATTCTCTATAAATCTGAAATTTTTGCCATACTTTAATATTGTTATGATAATTATGCTTCTAATGCCTATGTTAAACTACATATTGAGAAATTCTCCGTTGTCCAAGAAGAGACTAATATTTTGCAGGAAGCTATGGAAGAAGAAATTGATGAAACTGTGAGCTCATTGGATGAAAAAGATGATGAGAAGAGCGAAGAACAAAAGGAGGAAGAGCGGATTAACTACTCGTGCCCACATTCTAATGAGAGTAACTCTTCAACTCATCCATTGTTTAATTCCCCTTTGTGCTTACCGAAGGATGATTGCTATGATGATTGTTATGATCCCACTGATTCTATTGAAATATCCCTTTTTGATGATGCTTGCTATGCTTGTGGCCAAGATGCCAATATGAATGATTCTTATGGAGATGAACTTGCTATAGTTCCTTATGTTAAACATGAAATTGTTGCTATTGCACCCACGCATGATAATCCTATTATCTTTTTGAGTTCTCCAAACTACACTATATCGGAGAAGTTTGTGCTTATTAAGGATTATATTGATGGGTTGCCTTTTACCATTGCACATGATGATTTTGATAGATATAATATGCATGTGCTTGCTGCTCCTAGTTGCAATTATTATGAGAGAGGAACTATATCTCCACCTCTCTATGTTTCCAATACGATAGAATTGCAAGAAACTGCTTATACTATGCATTGGCCTTTACTTTTTGTGCATGAATTGTTCTTTTATGACATGCCAATGCATAGGAAGAGAGTTAGACTTCGTTGTTGCATGATATATGTTACTTTGTGCTCACTACTAAATCACAAATCATTGTTAATTAAAATTGGCTTTGATATACCTTGGGATCCGGGTGGATCCATTACTTGAGCACTATATGCTTCTTCATCTAAACAGCCCCTACTTTTTATTTACGTGCTCTTTATTATCTTGCAAACCTATCCAACAACACCTACAAAGTACTTCTAGTTTCATACTTGTTCTAGGAAAAGCGAACACTAAGCATGCGTAGAGTCGTATCGGTGGTAGATAGGACTTGAGAGAATATTTGTTCTACCTTTAGCTCCTCGTTGGGTTCGGCACTCTTACTTATCGAAAGAGGCTATAATTGATCCTGTATACTTGCGGGTTATCAACCATCTCCACCACAGAGCTCCCAAACAAGAGCAGTTAGTAAGGTAGCTCCAGTGCCCAAAGGGCCAGTACTATCACGGCGAACCCCAACTCCACCAGTTAGTATGCCTACTCTTGTGGAGGAAGCGCAACTAGCTAGTCGTAGTTTAGCGTCTATCGCATTTGATGTTGTTAAATCGTATGTGCGTATCTTCCCATCTTGGAAATATTATACTGAAGATGAAGGAAAATGCCAGTTGCAGGTGTTTGTCCAGGAGTTATGTGTAAGTAATGTTATTCATGGCAATCACTTTGCTTTGTCCCATACATCCTACCTCCATGATGGTTATAATACAACAAATTTTCCCATATTTCTCTATAGAGAAGGACTGATTTGGAAACTCAGGATGAGGTAACCTGTGCTAATACCTCTGCTATCTTCAAGAATGCTTGGTGGTAGTATCAGAATTACCTAAAGAAAACGTACTTCACCAGCAAAGAAACTCATCAAATTCCCTTACGTTCTCCTGAGACACATTTACTCGACGATGACTGGGAACGCCTTGTTCTATACTAGTCCCGAACCAAGAATGTGGTAAGGTCTATGAGCTCATTTTATATTTTTAAGTATTATATTCTTGTGTCTTACTGTACTCTGTTCATGTAGAACAAGTGCCTAAACCTGAAGAACAATTGTTCTAATTTAAGATTCCATTGCTATCATAGTTCAAAAAAGCGCTAGGCGTTAATTGTGCGTTTTGCCACCGCCTTGCGCTTTACTGACCAAAGCGCATGGTTATGCGCAGTTATGCATAGATTAAGCGTAGTAATGCGCAATGCGTTTTGCCAACGCCTAGAGCCTGGGTGCACTTAAGCGCTCGCTTAGGCGCGCCTTTTTTAACTATGATTGCTTTGCTCTTGTATCACTGTATTTACTCATACAAACTTATTTTTAAATGGAAGGATCCAATCGAAACTCTAATGGCACAGCAGGTATGTTCACACATGTTTCTTTAACAGGTTTGCTCTTATCAATAGCTCTGTTGATTTCAATTTTAATTGTGTATACAGTTGACTTTCATATCATGCACATTACTAGCATCACAATAGAGCCAGTAGTGTTGTTGTACATGTAGACCCATGGTACCCATCTGAAATCTTGTTGTGCCATGTAGTTTCCCATGCTTTGTATTCTTTCACTGATGCTTTGTCTTGAACTGATATGATTTGAACCGTGTCTCTATTTTGATTTGGCAAGACAATGCAGTGACCATATGACATAGATATATGTTTGTTTGATGCTTTTATTATGTACTAGTACTTGCCAATAGAAGACTTGGTAGTTTAATCCTGTCCACCTTACTAATGAACTGGTTCACCGAAATGAGTTTCATATACTAGTACATGCTAAACTTGTTATGTGTCTGCTTGTTTCTTCTTTTAGAATGCTGACAGAATATTGGGGAAGAGTGCCTTATTAAGCAATGGTAAAGGAAGTAATGCAGATAAGGTTCAGGATAGTGACACATTCTTGTTGGTCTCCAACAAAGCTGATAAAACAGCTAAGGAAGACCATCTTGAAGAGAGCGAGATAACCCCAAAGTCCTGTCTTGGTTTAGTGTTCGAGTTACTGGCCACTACTGCTTGCACAAGCTTTTCAAACTCATTGTCTGAATCAGTTCAGTTTCTTGAGTCTCAACTACAAGCTGAAAGACATCGATCAGCTGTGCTGCGACAAGAAGCGGAAGGACTGCGAAAGTCCCTGGAGCACTCAGATGCATACTTTCTGGTGCAACAGCAAGCGTTGGAGGATTTTAGCACCAAACAGGACAAAGCTAATAAGCTCGCTAAGCTTATTGCCAGCATGGTGGATACCCAGGATAACGTTTCTTGAGCTCTTCTGAAGTTGTTTCAGTTATGCTCTTGTTTTGCTACCACGTTTATTTGCACTGGTGGCCAATTTTGACAAACAGTGTATGTAATATGCTGCTTTGTTCCCTATATTTGCACTGGTGGTGAACTTTGATGCCCAGTGGATATAATATGTGTAATAGCGGTAATAGGCTAGCGTTAATTGCTTGCTTATTTATTTCCTTATTGTCTTGTTTAGTTGTTTGCTTGTAGTCACTGCAGTTCTTTTTCTGTGTTTTTCTAGTGGCCACAATAGCCTATTTTTGGTAACTAGGCCAAAATAATCATGGCAACACACGGACTGTTGTAACCATGGGCCTCCTGCGGGCCGTATGGTCCATGGGCCTTCTTCGGGCCGTAGGATCCATTGGCCTTCTATACGGGCTGTAGGATCCATTGGCCTTCTATACAGGCCTTAGATCCATGTCCCTTCTACGGGCCGTAGGGTCCATGGGCCTTCTACGGGCCGTACGATCCATGGGCCTTCTACGAGCCGTATGATCCATGGGCCTCATACGGGCCGTATGATCCATGGGCCTTCTACGGGGCGTATCATCATTTCGCCAATCATGGGTCGTACTATTCGTGGACCATAACGGGCCGTTAATAGGCATGATGCAAAATGGACGTATCAACTCCCCCAAGCTTAGACCTCGCTTGTCCTCAAGCGAAAGCCGATATCGAAAAATATGTCCACATGTTTAGAGATAAAGGTGTCGATAAAATAAAATACGGACATGAGGGCATCATGTATTTGATAACTCTATGAAAATAGCCCAAAGGGTTTTTTTGACATGAAAATGGCCCAATGTATTAACGGTCCACAAACGGGCCGACTGTAACGACGGGCTGAATTTGGCCCACTAGCAGAAAATGATAGTAACGGGCCGTATGTATCCGAATGCTGCAAATGAGCCCAAGAATCAATGGGCCCTGAGAAGGCCGAAAGATAACTTGGGCTGGAAATAGCCCAATGGAATAATGGACCGTTAATGGGTATAAAGTGATACACTGTTCATTACGGGCCAGTTTCACCACGGGCCGTTAATGGGCCAAGAGTTACAAAGGGCCTCATATGGGCCGAAAGAAGTCATGGGCCACACATGGGCCGAAAGTTAAAATGGGATGGAATCATATTGGACGTCCCAGATGATGCTACTAGGCCTAATTCAGAGAGGTCGTAACGAGCCCTGGGTTAGCGGGCTGTAAATGGGCTATATGCGAACAAGCCGTTAACAGGCTTTCCGTGGGCCGGCCCGCCACCTTTTGACCAAGTCAAACGGGCTGGCCTTTTCACAGGAATGGGCCTATGTTGGGCCGTGCCACGTGTCACCGTATCATAGGCGCCTTTGGTCCAATGAGTGGATGACATCTGTCCCAATGGTGAGCCGACACGTGTTTCCTCCAACCAATGATCATTTTACACATGGAAAATCCCCATTGGTCGGGGCTGTTAACGGGTTATCGGATCCAAAATCAGACCTGATAGCTTAACGGCGTTCCGTTATGGTGGATGCCATGTGTCGGTCACCCTTGACAAAAGCACTTCTGTGACGCGCGATTTATCGTCATGGAAGTGGACACTTTTGTGATGATAATTTTGGTAATGTCATGGAACACTTCTACGACAGCACAAGTATGACTATCTTAATTCTGTCATAAAATTGTCATGGATGTACATGCATGACAAAAAAAGTGACCTACTGTGACAAACATGTATCATCACGGAAGTGTATTTTTTTGTAGTGTATTGAACTGTTGTCTTTTACCATTAAGTGAGCAAAAATTGTTCCAACCCACACATGATGCTTGTTTCTTTGTTACAACAAAACTCTGCATCACCCCCTTTATATGTAGATGGAAGCACATGCTGTTGTTGCGCCCACTCTCCCCTGGAACTGTTTATGATTTTTGTTAATCTAATGCTGCTGGTAAAATTAAGCAATGCCACTCTCAGAATTAATTAACTACCGAATCTTAGTTCAAAACTGCAACACTTAATAGGGATTAGCGGGATTACCATTTTTGTGGCCGCATGTTTCATCCTCCTTTATTGGCCAGTAATTGATTCTCTTTTTCCTCTGTTAAAACAAATCAGTCGCATTGTTTTAGGAATGGTACTATCCTGCTTTGTATTCTTTCTACATGTTTAACCAAGGTATTGTTAAGATAATGTGTCTGTTAAAATGAATCAGTCGCATTGTTTTAGGAATGGTACTTTTTCTACTTTGTCGTTCTTTATACATGTTGAAACAAGGCATTGTTAAGATAATGTCTCTGTCAATATGAATGAATCACACTGATGGAGAATTGCTACTCTCCTGCTTTGTTTCCCATTAAGATAAGGTAGATCAATAGATGCTTTTCTTCTAGGAGTACAAGTCATCAACCATTATTTCTCAGTTATTGTTTCCCTTGTACCTATTGTTGCTTATAGGGATATCAAAATTAAAGCTCGGTTTTATTCCGACTTTGATTTTAGTTGAACTGGACAAAAGGAGCCAATGTGTCCAAGGCAAACTGCTGCATTACTGGGTCCAGTTGTCGTTCCACTTTGCAGAAAGAAGCAATCACTGTTTGCGCTACATTATAGAAGGAATGACCAAGAAGCTTTACAGAGTATTAGTAGACGCTGGTGACATGACTAATCTGCAGAGAGCAAAGGAAACTCTACAACACGTGGAGTGCACTGGGCAAAAAGTGCCGAAACAAGTACAAGAAGCCACGACAGGACTCCACGATCATAGGCATTACATATTTTGAATGGGAAAAGCTTGTCAAAGTTTAATCATTGGTGTTAGCAAGAAGACGTTAGTTTAATATATTGGAATTGCAAAACCTTGTCAAAATTTGCTCATTGATGTTAGCCAGAAGACATGCATTTGATATTTTTGAGTGGGATGCCCTTTGCTGTGAGCAGCGTCGATTGTTTTTCCTATTCCTATGTTCAGTTTAGAAGTAAATAGTTACTCTGCTGAGATATTCCTATGTTAAGATTTTGTTTTGAATATTGTCTATGTAATGCCAGGCCTTGTGTTTGATTGCAAAGTTGAGCTTGCAATGTCGTGGCATGCGGCATCACGAGCTGCTCACCGTGCCTCCTGAGAATACTGCTTCATATTATTTTGCATGTCGATCTAATGCTAGTGATTTTCTTGTTAAGAAGATCATCCTCTTCTGTTGTTTCCGTGCTTAAGAAGTTCATCGTCTTATGTTTCATTCATAGGCTATACGAGAAGTCGGGTAGGTTAGGCGTGAAACCATATGATCTTCCGACCAACTCATCATCTTAGGCCATGATTGGATCGTCGTTTTCCAACCAAAACCGCTTGTAAAATTGACGCTTGTAAATAAAAGCAGATGGTCTTGGGCGAAGCGCTTGGTTGGTCGATTTCGACTAGTAAAATATACACTGGTCTTTCAAATTACACGCTTAACCTGCCGGTTTTACTTACAGACCCCGGGCCCTCGGTTTCATTACGCCTGTATTTTACGCGTTGTTTCCGATGACGAGTAAATTACACTTGTATGTTAATACAGGTGTGAAATAAACTAGAGCTCCCAAGCGTGGCCTTACCGTTTCATGCCGTCTCAGTCTCTCGAAGGTGCTCATAGGTGTCCGATGATCCTGGCTTCTGAATGAGCAGCGGGCGCTGTATCAGACCATCTGTAGGGCCCGCGAGGCCCTCTCTGTCATCCTTCGAGTTGTTGCACTCGCCGTGGCGCCGAGCATTGTTAACATGGTCAACGAACATGAGGATTCAGGAGATGACTTTATTTTGACTGGCTGACAGTAGGTACCCACTAGGGCCACAACCGTACGTACGCAAGTGCCTCCTTATTATGTACAACTATTTTTTTGCTTCCTCCTGGTTTCCTGACATCACGGTCCCACACCATTGTCAACCTATGTAGTCAATATAAATGAGAGAATTGCACAAGGTGCGGCCGACAGCTGGGACCAAGCAGCTCGAGCAGTATTTGTGTTTTTTAGGTGTGAGCACTGCAGAGCTTTTCTTGGTGATGTTTTCGTTGTTGTTCAAAGGACAGTAGGGTATTAACTGGGTGGGCTATGGCCCGTCTAGCCCAGGCCAGATATCCAACCCAGATATTCTTTTTTTCAAGATGAAAATGGCTAGCACAGCTATACATTTTTTTGAGGAATACCCAGGCAAGGTCAACTTGTTATTCTCCGCTCCGCTGGGCTGCAAATCTTTCCTAGGAGGGATGCATTAGGCTTAACATGAAAATGGACTTTAAAAAAATAATAAATGGGATGTAGTTATAAAAACTGGGTAGTAACTATAAAAAATGCACCAAACACGAAATTAGTTTATAAAATATTATTTATGGATTTTGAAAATCCTAATTTTTAATTGTTGCGCGCGCAATGTTTCGTTGGATTTTTACGTAATACAAATTTATATTTAATCTGACTAGAAATTTCGGGATAAAAATATTTCGGATCCCATCAAAATGTGGGAAATTTTATTGAATTGAACGGTTGGTTGAAATTATTAATCGTTGTTCTAGCTAGAAAATGGCTTGTACTTTTAACAAACTATAAAGGGGTTGTAGTAAATTCCATTAGAATTCAAAAATGGGATGTACATTCTTACAAATCGCAAATGGGCTATAAGTTCTCTGCCATACACTTGTGGGCCTACTGAGTTGACGCATCCACTAAAAAAAAGAAGTTGGCGCGTATGCAAGGCTTTGTCAACTTATTATAGTCAACACACGACTGTAGCAGCTGTGGCCGTTGGATGTCTATCCAACAAATGTCGTGCTTCTTCTTCAATCTCGGAAATTCTAGCTTCGGTCACCCAAAAAATGATTCCTCCCCCTGACATCTGGGGCGCACCGTTTCGGAGGTTGACCTGTGTGCCTACTAATTTGACGCGTACCAAGGGCTTTGTCAACTTAGTCAATATAAATGATTCTAGCTGCAGTGACCATACGATGTCCATCCAACAACCTTAATGCTTCTTCAACCTCTGGTGTTCTTGCTTCAGCCGCCCAAAGCAGCGCCGGTCGTGCCGCCTGCTCCTGCCTCCCGTTGCCGGCTATGCTGCCGCGGAGGCCTCACCGCCCCTACTACTCCCACCGCTGGCCAGGCCATCCCTCCACTCACCCACACCCCCTGTTATTCTGCGGCGACGACAGCCTCACACCGCAGCCGAACCAGTGAACCCTCGTACTCCTCTCCGCATGGGCATCCACTGCCGCGTCTTCCCCGACTCCGCGTCGTCCCCTTCCTAGGCCTCGCCGTCATCCACTGCCGTGGAGCTCTCGGCACGGCGTGGTCAATGTGGTCAATGACTGACTTCCATAGGAAGAGTACTGTACATGGAGAGGCTAACAGCTGGGTCCACGGCAGCCGCAAGGAAGTGCCTCCTTATTACGCGCAAAATAATTATTCCTCCACCTGACAGCAGGGACCCACCGGACGGGCCATCATATTTCACGAAAAAAATGTTTCCCCTAAATGCTGGGACCCACCGGACGGGCCACTGTATTTCACGAAAAAACGCCCCCCCCCCCGCTGTCAGCTTAGACCCACCGGAAGTGCCTCATTATTACGCACAAAAAAATGAATACCCCCTGCTAGTTGGGACCCTCCTTGGTGGGAGGCTGACTTGTGGGCCTACTAAGTTGACGGGGACTAATACGTCTCCAACGATCTATAATTTTTTATTGTTCCATGCTATTATATTACCCCTTTTGGATTTTATGGGCTTTGTTTTACAATTTTACATCATTTTTGGGACTAACCTACTAACCGGAGGCCCAGCCCATATTGCTGTTTTTTTTGCCTATTTCAGTATTTCAAAGAAAAGGAATATCAAACGGAGTCCAAACGGAATGAAACCTTCGGGAGCGTTATTTTTGGAACAAATCTAATCTGGAGAGCCTGGAGTGCAAGTCAAGAAAGCTCCGAAGGCCCCACGAGATAGGAGGGCGTGCCCCCTGTCTCTTGGGCCCCTCGGGCGACCACCGTCGTACTTCTTCCTCCTATATATACCTACGTACCCCGAAAACATCCAGGAGCACCACGAAACACAATTTCCACCGCCGTAACCTTCTGTATCCGCGAGATCCCATCTTGGAGCCTTCGCCTGCACTCTACCAGAGGGGGAATCGACCATGGAGGGCTTCTACATCAACACCATAGCCCCTCTGATGAGTTGTGAGTAGTTTACCACAGACTTACGGGTCCATAGTTATTAGCTAGATGGCTTCTTCTCTCTTTTTGGATCTCAATACAATGTTTCCCCCTCTCTTGTGGGGATCTATTCGATGTAATCTCTTTTTGCGGTGTGTTTGTCGAGATCCAATGAATTGTGGCTTTATGATCAAGTTTATCTATGAATAATATTTGAATCTTCTCTGAATTCTTTTATGTATGATTGAGTTATCTTTGCAAGTCTCTTCGAATTATCAGTTTGGTTTGGCCTACTAGATTGATCTTTCTTGCCATGGGAGAAGTGCTTAGCTTTGGGTTCAATCTTGCGGTGTTCTTACCCAGTGACAGAAAGGGTTGCAAGACACGTATTGTATTGTTGCCATCGAGGATAACAAGATGGGGTTTATATCATATTGCATGTGTTTATCCCTCTACATCATGTCTTCTTACTTAATGCGTTACTTTGTTCTTACGAACTTAATACTCTAGATGCATGCTAGATAGCGGTCGATGTGTGGAGTAATAGTAGTAGATGCTGGCAGGAGTCGGTCTACTTGTTTTGGACGTGATGCCTATATACATGATCATGCCTAGATAATCTCATAACTATGCGCTTTTCTATCAATTGCTCGACAGTAATTTGTTCACCCACCGTAATACTTATGCTATCTTGAGAGAAGCCTCTAGTGAAACCTATGGCCCCCGGGTCTATCTCTTATCTTATTTGCTTTCAATCTACTTTTATTTGCATCTTTACTTTTTGCATCTATATTACAAAATACCAAAAATATATTATTATCTCTCTATTAGATCTCACTTTCGCAAGAGGCCGTGAAGGGATTGACAACCCCTTTATCACGTTGGTTGCGAGTTCTCAGTTTGTTTGTGTATGTGCGTGGGACTTTTGAGGAGCCTCCTACTGGATTGATACCTTGGTTCTCAAAACTGAGGGAGATACTTATGCTACACTTGCTGCATCACCCTCTCCTCTCCGGGGAAAACCAATGCAAGCTCAAGACATAGCAAGAAGGATTTCTGGCGCCGTTGCCGGGGAGGTCTTCGCTCAAGTCAAGACATACCAAGTACCCCTCACAAACCCATCTCCCTCGCATTTACATTATTTGCCATTTGCCTCTCGTTTTCCTCTCCCCCACTTCACCCTTGCCGTTTTATTCGCCCTCTCTTTCCCAATCTCCTCCTCTCTTTTGCTTGCCCTTTTGTTTGCTTGTTTGGTTGGATTAGATGCTTATTTATTGCTAAACAGAGAACCTAAGATCTATGGATCCTCATCCACTTGCTAATATTTTTAAGAGATCCAATTATGATGAACCAATTGCTAGTGAGTCTTGTGCACTAGATTATCTTTATGAAGTTTTGCTTGAAATTCGTGAATCTGAAAATTGTGATGAAGAACTTTATGAAGTGATTCACGATAGTTTTTTGAATAAAAATCATGATTGCAATGATTTTCCTATAAATTCTCTTGATGTCAATTGTGCTAATAATATGCAAAACCCTAAGCTTGGGGATGCTAGTTTTGCTATGTCTACTACTTGTTTCAATGATCATGATTGGGGTGATTCTTCTTATAACCTTGAAAATTTATTTAAGCCCCATGATGAATATTAGATTGATAATAGTGTTTGGAATAATATTGAAAGTGGGTTTGGAAGAGTGTCAACTTTAGATCCCACATATTTGGAGTATGTTCAATCTTATGATATTTTTGATAAAAGTGGGTTCGGAAAGGTCATGACTTTAGTTAATGTTAAACCCACTACCTTGGAAGAATGTCAACTTTGCATGCAGAATGTTGAGAATATGTTTTTTGATAGCTATTTTGTTGAATTTGCCTATTATCCTACATGTAATTATTATGAGAGAGGAAAATATGGTCATAGAAATTTTTATCTTATTAAATTACCTCTCGTCATGTTGAGATTGCTATCGTCTCTTTCTTCTTCCTTGCATATGCTAGTTTTTGCTTGCCTTGCAAATTTGTTTACTTATAATATGCCTATGCATAGGAAGCATGTTAGACTTAGATGTGTTTGTCACATGTTTCGTGATGCTCTCTTTGTGCTTCAATTCTTGTCTTTCATGTGAGCATCATTAAAATTATCAATGCCTAGCTAAAAATGCTTTAAAGAAAATCGCTTGTTGGTAGATAACCCAATATTTTCCTTGCTGTTATTTAATAAAATCTTGCATATACTCTCTGTTTAGATGTGTTTTTATATTTTAATTAGTGTTTTTGCCAAGTAGAACCTATAGGATAACCTACGATGATAGTTGATTTGATTCTGCTGAAAAACAGAAACTTTGCACGCACGAATATAATTTTGTTAAATCACAGGAACGTGCTTTTGCGTTTATTATTTTTTATTATGTTCAATAGACAAATTTTCCAGGACTTCCTATTTTGGTAGGATTTTTAGAGTTCCAGAAGTTTGCGTTAGTTACATATTGCTACAGACTATTCTGTTTTTGACAGATTCTGTTTTTCGTGTGTTGTTTGCTTATTTCAATGCATCTATGGCTAGTAACTTAGTTTATAAACCATAAAGAAGTTGGAATACAGTAGGTTTAACACCAAATTAAATAAAGAATGAGTTCATTGCAGTACCTTATGTTGTGGTTTTCTTTTCTTTCACTAACGGAGCTTATAAGATTTCCTGTTGAGTTTTGTGTTGTGAGGTTTTCAAGTTTTGGGTAAAGCTTTTATGGACTATGGAATAAAGGGTGGAAAGAGCCTAAGCTTGGGGATGCCAATGGCACCCCAAGATATTCAAGAGTAGTCAAAAGCCTAAGCTTGGGGATGCCCCGGGAAGGCATCCCCTCTTCCGTCTTCGTTCATTGGTAACTTTACTTGGAGCTATATTTTTATCCGCCACATGATATGTGTTTTGCTTGGAGCGTCGTGTATTATATTAGTCTTTTCTTGTTAGTTTGCCACAATAATCCTTGCTATACACACCTTTTGGGAGAAGCCTATTTGATTAGAATTTGCTAGAATACTCTATGTGCTTCACTTATATCTTTTGAGCTTGATAGTTTTTGCTCTAGTGCTTCACTTATATCTTTTAGAGCACGGTGGTGTCTTAATTTTGAAGAAATTGCTAGTCTCTCATGCTTCACTTATATTATTTTGAGAGTCTTTTAGAACAACATGGTATTTGCTATTGTCATAAAGTTGGTCCTAGAATGATGAGCATCCAAGTTGGGTATAATAAAAACTATCATAGGAAGTGAATTGGATGCTATGATCAACTTGATACTTGATAATTGTTTTGAGATATGGAGGTAGTAATATTAAAGTTGTGCTAGTTGGGTGATTATGAATTTGAAGAATGCTTGTGTTGAAGTTTGTGATTCCCGTAGCATGCACGTATGGTGAACCGCTTTGTGATGAAGTTGGAGCACAATTTTATTTATTGATTGTCTTCCTTATGAGTGGCGGTCGGGGACGAGCGATGGTCTTTTCCTACCAATCTACCCCCCTAGGAGCATGCGCGTAGTGCTTTGGTTTTTGATGACTTCTAAATTTTTGCAATAACTATATGAGTTCTTTTGATTAATGTTGAGTCCATGGATTATACGCACCCTTTCACCTTTCCACCATTGCTAGCCTCTCTTGTGCCATGCAATTTTCGCCAGTACCATACACCCACCATACTCCTTCCTCAAAACAGTCACCATACCTACCTATTATGGCATTTCCATAGCCATTCCGAGATATATTGCCATGCAACTTTCCACCGTTCCGTTCATATGACACGCATTACTTTTGTCATATTGCTTTTTGCATGATCATGTAGTTGACATTGTATTTGTGGCAAGGCCACCTTCATAATTTTCATACATGTCGCTCTTGATTCAGTGCATATCCCGGTACACCGCTGGAGGCATTCATATAGAGTCATATTTTGTTCTAGCTCTGAGTTGTAAATCCATAAAAGTGTAATGATATTCATTATTAGAGCATTGTCCTAGTGAGGAAAGGATGATGAAGGCTATGATTCCCCCACAAGTCAGGATGAGACTTCGGACTTTACAATAGAAAAAAATGAGAAAAAAAAGAGAAAGGCCAAAAAGAAAAAAAAGGCCAAAGAAAAAGAAAAAAAAAGAAAGAGAAAAAGAAAAAGAAAAAATAAAATGAGAGAAAAAGAGAGAAGGGACAATGCTACTATCTCTTTTTCCACACTTGTGCTTCAAAATAGCACCATGATCTTCATGATAGAGAGTCTCATATGTTGTCACTTTCATATACTAGTGGGAATTTTTCATTATAGAACTTGGCTTGTATATTCCAATGATGGGCTTCCTCAAAAGTGCCCTAGGTCTTCGTGAGCAAGCGAGTTGGATGCGCACCCACTTAGATTCTTCTGTTGAGCTTTCATATATTTATAGCTCTAGTGCATCCGTTGCATGTCAATCCCTACTCACTCACATTGATATCTATTAATGGGCATCTTCATAGCCTGTTGATACGCCTAGTTGATGTGAGACTATCTTCTCCTTTTTGTCTTCTCCACAACCACCATTTTATTCCACATATAGTGCTATGTCCATGGCTCACGCTCATGTATTGCGTGAAAGTTGAAAAAGTTTGAGATTATTAAAGTATGAAACAATTTCTTGGTTTGTCATTGGGGTTGTGCATGATTAAATACTTTGTGTGATGAATATAGAGCAACAGCCAGACTATATGATTTTGTAGGGATAACTTTCTTTAGCTATGCTATTTTGAGAAGACATGATTACTTTGATTAGTATGCTTGAAGTATTACTATTTATTATGTCAATATGAACTTTTATTTTGTATTCATTTGGATCTTAACATTCATGCCACAATGAAGAAAATTACATTATGAATTATGCTAGGTAGCATTCCACATAAAAAATTCTCTTTTTATCATTTACCTACTCGAGGACGAGCAGGAATTAAGCTTGGGGATGCTTGATACGTCTCCAACGTATCTATAATTTTTGATTGTTCCATGCTATTATATTACCCCTTTTGGATGTTTATGGGCTTTATTTTACAAATTTATATCATTTTTGGGACTAACCTACTAACCGGAGGCCCAACCCATATTGCTGTTTTTTTTGCCTATTTCAGTATTTCGAAGAAAAGGAATATCAAATGGAGTCCAAACGGAATGAAACCTTCGAGAGCGTTATTTTTGGAACAAATCTAATCTGGAGAGCCTGGAGTGCAAGTCAAGAAAGCTCCGAGGGCCCCACGAGATAGGAGGGCGCGCCCCCTATCTCGTGGGCCCCTCGGGCGGCCACCGACGTACTTCTTCCTCCTATATATACCTACGTACCCCGAAAACATCCAGGAGCACCACGAAACACAATTTCCACCGCCGTAACCTTCTGTATCTGCGAGATCCCATCTTGGAGCCTTCGCCTGCACTCTGCCGGAGGGGAATCAACCACGGAGGGCTTCTACATCAACACCATAGCCCCTCCGATGAGTTGTGAGTAGTTTACCACAGACCTACGGGTCCATAGTTATTAGCTAGATGGCTTCTTCTCTCTTTTTGGATCTCAATACAATGTCCCCCCTCTCTTGTGGAGATCTATTCGATGTAATCTCTTTTTGCGGTGTGTTTGTCGAGATCCGATGAATTGTGGGTTTATGATCAAGTTTTTCTATGAATAATATTTGAATCTTCTCTGAATTCTTTTATGTATGATTGAGTTATCTTTGCAAGTCTCTTCGAATTATCAGTTTGGTTTGGCCTACTAGATTGATCTTTCTTGCCATGGGAGAAGTGCTTAGCTTTGGGTTCAATCTTGCGTTGTTCTTACCCAGTGACAGAAAGGGTTGCAAGACACGTATTGTATTGTTGCCATCGAGGATAACAAGATGGGGTTTATATCATATTGCATGTGTTTATCCCTCTACATCATGTCTTCTTGCTTAATGCGTTACTCTGTTCTTACGAACTTAATACTCTAGATGCATGCTGAATAACGGTCGATGTGTGGAGTAATAGTAGTAGATGCAGGCAGGAGTCAGTCTACTTGTTTTGGACGTGATGCCTATATACATGATCATGCCTAGATAATCTCATAAATATGCGCTTTTCTATCAATTGCTCGACAGTAATTTGTTCACCCACCGTAATACTTATGCTATCTTGAGAGAAGCCTCTAGTGAAACCTATGGCCCCCGGGTCTATCTCTTATCTTATTTGCTTTCAATCTACTTTTATTTGCATCTTTACTTTTTGCATCTATATTACAAAATACCAAAAATATATTATTATCTCTCTATTAGATCTCACTTTCGCGAGAGGCCGTGAAGGGATTGACAACCCCTTTATCGCGTTGGTTGCGAGTTCTCAGTTTGTTTGTGTAGGTCCGTGGGACTTTTGAGGAGCCTCCTACTGGATTGATACCTTGGTTCTCAAAACGGAGGGAAATACTTACGCTACACTTGCTGCATCACCCTCTCCTCTTCGGGGAAAACCAACGCAAGCTCAAGATGTAGCAGGGACGGAGGGCTTTGTCAACTTAGTAAATATGAACGATTCTAGCTTGAGTGGTCGTACGATGTCCATCCAACGGCCGTAGTGCTTCTTCAACTTCTGGTCTTCTTGCTCCAGCTGCCCAAAGCAGCGCCAGTCGTGCCGCATGCTCCTGCCTCCCATGGCCGGCTGTGCTGCCACAGAGGCCTCACCGCCCCTACTATTCCCATCGCTGGCCAGACCCTGTGGCGACGGCAACCTCACAACACAGCCGAAGCAGTGAACCCTCGTACTCCTCTCCGCATGGGCTTCCACTGTCACGTCTTCCCTGGCTCTGCGTCGTCCCCTTCCTAGGCCTTGCAGTCATCCACCGCCGTGGTGCTCTCCGCGCGGCGTGGTCAACGTGGTCAATGAACGACTTCCATCGGAAGAGTACTGTATGTGGAGAGGCTGACAGCTGGGTCCACGACGGCCGCAAGGAAGTGCCTCCTTATTATGCGCAAAATAATTATTCCTCCACTTGAGAGCGGTGACCCACCGGACGGGCCACCATATTTCGCGAAAAAAACATCCCCCTCGACTGCTGGGACTCACCAGCTACATCTTTGCATGCAAGGAAGTGCGTCCGAGCAAAAAAAAACGATTCGCCCCTGACTACTGGGATCCACCAGCTACATCTTCGCACGCAAGGAAGTGCGTGACAGTCGGGACCCACCTGGTCGAAGCGTACGTAGCGTTGTCATTCTGGTCGCGAACATGTACGTATATACTGGTCGATGTAGAGGCGTGCACATGTCATAGTAGAGGCGTGCACGTAGCATGTACATGTACGTACAACGGCCAGGGTGCAAGAAAGTAAATACAGCCACATACGTACATACAGGTGGGGTCTCGAACACCTTCTCGCGTGTATGTACGGCTAGGGCTCGTGTACATGGCTGGGTCGGAACGGAGAAACAACATCGTCGTCATGTTCATGGGGAGCCAACCGGCTGGGTCGGAAAGGAATGTGTCGTCGTGTTCATCGGGAGGGCTTGGACGGAACAACTGATGGAAATGAGGCCTGGCGTACCGCAGAACTGAGGAAACGGCCTTGTGTTTGACTGGCCATGTTCGAAACGGGATCATGTTCATCGAGAGGGGTCTGGCGTAGCAAAACGGAGGAAACAGACTTGTTTTGGACCTCCTACGGTCGAAGTGGGGTCCTGTTGATCGGGAGGGGTGTGGCATACCACCAAATGGAGGAAACAGACTTGTGTTGGAGTGCTACGGTCGAAACGGGGGTCCTATTCATCGGGAGGGGTGTGGCGTACCACAAAACGGGACTGCACGGGATACTGTTCATCTCCACCGTCGACCTCCTCCAGCCTCCATGGTCTACTGTTCATCCACCGTCGACCTCCTCCAGCCTCCACCGCGCGCTACTCCACCGGCTACTGTTCAACCACCCCTCTCCACGGGCTCCTGTTCAACCACCCCTCCATGGGCTACTATTCATCCACCCCTCCACCATCTACTATTCATCCAGCCCTCCACGGGGTCCTGTTCATCCAGCCCCAACCGACTCGATCGATCGGGGTCCTGTTCATCCAGAGGCAACATCATGGGGTCCTGTTCATCCACCCCGCTCACTATTCATCCCCCCGGGGACGCTCACTGTTCTTCCAGAGGCAGAATCGATCGGCTTCAGTTAGCAGCAGTAGCGAAGGAACCGCTCGATCGGGTTCAGTTAACAGCCATTGATCGATCGCTCGGGTTCAGTAACGCATAGCCTGCAGTGCAATCGCTCGGGTTCAGTATAGGCGAACGCCTCGCTCGTGTTCAGTTAAAGCCCAACGCCTCGCACACACACGCGTACGTGTACGAGAGAAACGCGGGTCGCTCGGCCCCTGACCACCCACCGTAACCGGGAACTCCCCGATATTTTCCTCGCCCTCGCTGCTACCATGGTTTTTTCTGTCATGGACGACCCAAAGAATATCATGCAGCTGTGTCTCCGGCCCGCCCAGGACGAAAAGCCCATTTTCTATCATGATTTTTTGTCATAGAAGTAGGAGCCCACCACATCTATGATGATACCAGGTTTTGTCACAATTATTGTCATAGAAGTGTCATAAGTATGAAAGAAAAAATTTCGTTCGGCCCAAAATGTCATGGATGTGTATTTTTTTGTAGTGATATCCTCATTGCTGCACAGAACAATTCTGTCCCTGATGCACCGCTAGGTGACAGACCTATTGCAGGAGCAGATGCAAAGGTTATGAACGTTTGACAAACTCGGTATGATGGCTACTTGATAGTTTAGTGCACCATGCTTTACGTCTTAGAACCGGGACTTCAAAAACTTTTTGAACACCACGGAGCATATGGGATGTTCCAAGAGCTGAAATTGGAATTTCAGACTCATGCCCATGTCAAGAGGTATGAGACCTCTGACAAGTACTTTGCCTACAAGATGGAGGAGAATAGCTCCGCCAGTGAGCATGTGCTCAGAATGTCTGGGTACTACAATTGCTTGAATCAAGTGGGAGTTAATCTTCCAAATAAGATAATGATTGACAAGAGTTCTCTAGTCACTATCACCAAGCTACTAGAACTTCATGATGAACTATAATTTGCAAGGGATGACGAAAACAATTCCCAAGCTCTTCGAGATGCTGAAATTGACGAAGGTAGAAATCACGAAAGAACATCAAGTGTTGATGGTTAACAAAACCATTAGTTTCAAGAAAAAGGGCAAGGGAAAGAAAGGGAACTTCAAGAAGAATGGCAAGCAAGTTGCCACTCCCGGGAAGAAGCCCAAAGCTGGACCTAAGCCTGAAATTGGGTGCTTCCACTACAAAGGGAATGGTCACCAGAAGCGGAACTGCCCCAAATACTTGTCAGATAAGAAGGATGGCAAAGTGAACAAAGGTATATTTGATATAGATGTTATTGATGTGTACTTTACTAGTGTTCATAGTATCAACTGGGTGTTTGATACCAGTTCAGTTGCTAAAATTAGTAACTCGAAACACACTACAAAAAAAGACACATCCGTGACATTTTGGGACAAACGAAAAAAAATCTGTCATGCTTATGACACTTCTATGACAATAATTGTGACAAAAGCACGTATCATCATAGATGTGGTGGGCTCCTACTTCTATGACAAAAAATGATGACAGAAAATAGGATTTTCGTCCTGGGCCGGCCGGGGACGCACCTGCATGATTTCTTTGGGCCGTCCATGGTAGAAGCGAGGGCGAGGAAAATTTTGGGGAGTTCCCGGTTACGGTGGGTGGTGGGGGCTGACTGATGCATGGAGGTTTGCGCGTTTCTCTCGTACACATACACGCGTGTGTGCAAGGCATTGGGCTCTAAGTGAACCCGAGTGAGGCGTTCGCTTACTGAACCCGAGCGATTGCACTGGCTACATACGTTACTGAACCCGAGCGATCGATCGATCCCTTGGCTGTTAACTAAACCCGATCGAGCGATTCCTTCTCTAAGCCGATCGAACCTGCCTCTTGATGAACAGTGAATGTTGTTGGGGTAGATGAACAGTTTGCGGTGGAGGTTGGATGAACAGGCCCCCGTGGTAGTAGAGGTCGTTGCTACTAGATGAACAGGACCCCGATCGAGGAGGTGTGGGGGTGGATGAACAGGACCCCGTGGATGAACAATAACCCGTGGAGGCTGGAGAAAGTCGACGGTGGATGAACAGTAGCAGGTGGAGGCTGGAGGAAGTCGACGGTGGATGAATAATAGCCCGTGGAGGCTGGAGTGAGGCAGTAGACGGTGGATGAACAGTAGCCCGTGGAGTCCCGTTTTGTGGTATGCCACACCCCTCCCGATGAACAAGACCCCCATTTCGACTGTAGGTGCTCCAACACAAGTCCGTTTCCTCTGTTTTACGGTACACCACACCCATCCCAATTAGTAGGACCCCGTTTTGACCGTAGGAGCTTGAACACAAGTCCATTTCCTCCGTTTTGCGGTACGCCAGACCCCTCCTGATCAACAGGACCCCGTTTCGACCATAGCCGATCGAACAGAAGGCCGTTTCCTCTGTACTGTGGTACGCCAAACCCCGTTTTGGCTATTCCTCCAAGCCGGTTGGCTCCCAATGAACACGGCACATTTCATTCCCTCCCAATGAGCACGACGTAGTTTCTCTGTTCTGACCCAGCTAGTTAGCTGCTAATGAATAGGACACCCTCGCTGTACGCGTTCGAGACCCCGCCCATATGTTCGTACATAGCCGTATTTACTTTCTTGCAGGGTGGCTGTACGTACGTGTACATGATATATACATGACTGCCTCAAGTGCTACGTCACACGTGTTGCTCCTTGGTCGGCCATGGTTCATCCTAGTAGAGAGACTGATCGACCTGTATGTACGTACACGTTCGCTACGAGAGAGACAACCCTACGTGCGGTTCGACCGGGTGGGTCCCAGCAGTTAGGGAGGATAAGGTGGCACTTCCTTGCATGCAAAGATATAGATGATGGGTCCCAGCTGTCAGGGGAAGGAATCATTTTATTGCCCGTAATAAGGATGCACTTTCTTGTGTGCGAAGATGTAGCTAGTGGGTCCCAGCTTTTAGCCTCACCGCGTATAGTCCTCTTTCGATGTCTGTCGTTCATTGACCACGTTGACCACGCCATGCGGACAGCACCCAGGCAGTGGACGATGGTGAGGAAGGGAACAACGCGGAGCCTGGGAACACACGAAGGGTAGTACGAGGGTTGACTGGTTTGGGTGCTGTGTAAGGCTACCGTCGCTGCAGAATAACAGGGGGTGTGGGTGAGTAGAGGGATGGCCTGACCAGCAGTGGGAGTAGTAGGGGGCGGTGAGGCCTGTGCGGCAGGACAACCGGCCACGAGAGGCAGGAGCACGCGGTGGTTTGTGTAGCTGGAGCAAGAAAATCAGAGGTTAAAGAAGCAGGACGACCGTTGGATGTCAACAATCCAAAGGTCACTTGTGATAGAATTGTTTGTTGACTAAGTTGACAAAGCCCTGCGTACGCGTCAACTTAGTTGGGCCACAAGTCAGCCTCCAAATCTGGTGGGCCCCAGTTGTCATGGGGATAAATATGTTAGGTAGTATTCCACATCAAAAATTCTGTTTTTATCATTTATCTACTCGAGGACGAGCATGAATTAAGCTTGGGGATGCTTGATACGCTCCAGCGTATCTATAACTTTTGATTGTTCCATGCTATTATATTATCTATTTTGGATGTTTTATGTGCATTAATATGCTATTTTATATTATTTTTGAGACTAATCTATTAACCTAGAGCCCAGTGCCAGTTCATGTTTTTCCCCTGTTTTTGAGTTTCGCAGAAAGGAATACCAAACGGATTCCAAACGGAATAAGACCTTCTCGATGATTTTTCTTGGACTAGAAGACAACCAAGAGACTTGGAGATGAAGTCAGAGGAGCCATGAGGTGGCCACAAGGACGGAAGGCACGCCCAGGGGGTAGGACGCACCCCACCCTTGTGGGCCCCCGTGCACCTCCTGATCTAATTCTTCCGCCTACATATACCCATATATCCCCAAACCAACACAGGCATCCATGAAAACAATTTTCCTCCACCGCAACCTTCTGTACACGTGAGATCCCATCTAGGGGCCTTTCCTGGCGTCCTGCCAAAGGGGGATTCGATCACGGAGGGCTTCTACATCAACACCATTGCCACTCCGATGAAGCATGAGTAGTTTACCACAAACATACGGGTCCATAGCTAGTAGCTAGATGGCTTCTTCTCTCTCTTTGATTCTCAATACCATGTTTTCCTCGATGTTCTTGGAGATCTATTCGACGTAATACTTTTTTGCAGTGTGTTTGCCGAGATCCGATGAATTGTGGATTTATGATCAGCTTATCTCTAAATATTATTTGAATCTTCTCTGAATTCTTTTATGCATGATTTGATACCTTTGCAAGTCTATTTGAATTATCAGTTTGGTTTGGCCAACTAGATTGGTTTTTCTTGCAATGGGAGAAGTGCTTAGTTTTGGGTTCAATCTTGCGGTGTCCTTTCCCAGTGACAGTAGGGGCAGCAAGGCACATATTGTATTGTTGCCATCGAGGATAAAAAGATGGGGTTTTCATCATATTGTTTGAGTTAATTCCTCTACATCACGTCATCTTACTTAATGCATTACTCTGTTCTTTATGAACTTAATACTCTAGATGCATGCTGGATAGCGGTCGATGTGTGGAGTAATAGTAGTAGATGCCGAATCATTTCGGTCTACTTGACACGGACATGATGCCTATATTCATGATCATTGCCTTATACATCATCATAACTTTGTGCTTTTCTATCAATTGCTCGGTAGTAATTTGTTCACCCACCGTATTATTTTCTATCTCGAGAGAAGCCTCTAGTGAAACCTATGGCCCCCGGGTCTATTTTCCATCATATAAGTTTCCAATCTAAAATCTTAGTTTCTGATCTACTATTCTTGCAATCTTTTACTTTTCGTTCTATAAACCCCAAAAAAATACTTTATCATTTATCTATCAGATCTCACTTTTGCAAGTAACCGTGAAGGAATTGACAACCCCTTTATCGCGTTGGGTGCAAGTTTGTTTGACTGTTTGTGCAGGTATTTGGTGATTTGTGCGTTGTATCCTACTGGATTGATACCTTGGTTCTCAAACTGAGGGAAATAATTATCTCTACTTTGCTGCATCACCCTTTCCTCTTCAAGGGAAAAAACAACGCAAGCTCAAGAAGTAGCAGGAATAATTTTTGGCGCCGTTGCCGGGGAGATCTACGCAAATCAAGACATGCACTGGTATGCGTCGGTGCTATACAAACATTTTTAACCCCTTTCCACGATGACATTTGGAACTATCGCCAAGTGAGTGTGGGCGATAGGTGTGTCCTTCCCATATGTCCCAGAAATTGTCAAGGATAGGGAGCCAAGATGCATATACAATACTCCTACTTGTTTGTGCTTGCATTGCCATCACAATCGGTATTCTGTGGTGCTATGTTTATGATGCGCGGCCCATCACAAACAGTTCACTATTATAGAACGTGTATGATAAGCATACAATCACACACATTCTCTTTTTCCAAACCGTATGCGATAACTAATTAAGAAGATTAGCTAATCGTCGTATGAGTGTCGGATAGGATTACGAAACATCGGACCATCGTAACATCATCGTACACGACAACTATTGCACACGCTATTCTATGATGCAACGTTTACGATGCATACTTCATTAGAAATAGTTCATGGTTGCAAATCGTGTACGATAAGACAACTGTCACAAACTTTAGTTAGCCTGCACCGTTTGTGATGTTGTCTGACATCGCACACGCTTTGCAAACGGCAACTGTGCACACACTTGCACACGTTTCCTCTCTGTGAACCGTCTCAGGTTATGGTGTATATCGCAAACGTTTGTGTTTTACCAACCGTGTGTGCCGTAACGACCTGGAGAGCATAATTTCATTGTAATTTATTTGCTTCTATATCAAATTATACCAGATTTGAATTTGAATTTGAATGTATGCTATAGCTTTATTCATATCCATCAGGTTCAGACAATCAATGCATTATTTGATTCATAGGTACATATCAGGAATTACATAAGACCCAAATAAAGAATGATGAACCATAGATGTATACTTGTATTATTAAAGACGGTAAAGAAAGAGGCGAAATACATTCTGGTTACTGAACAAGGTGAAGCAGAATGCCCATATTGTGCCCTCCTCCATGTGGAAGGCACACACGACTCTAGTCCAACCCCTTGTGATGGCCGATTGCCCATCCTTCACGGTCTTCATGAAAACATCTAGATAATCATCGTGTTTTGTAGAAATACTTTAACTTTTGCATGCCCACCAATCATGTAGTTTGAGAGGTAATCTTGAGTAAACTGCTTTGGGAACCACTACAAAGGAAAAAGATTCAGACATTGTCACCTAACACAACTCATTATGGGTAGTAAAAAGAAGGTTGCAGAGTTCTTACTTACCATCCTGTAGTTCGTTGTTGTATTGGATAAAGTGTAAACAAATAGTTTAATTGCCATCTTTTTACCCATTTTACTAACAATCTTTATCAGCTTCCTCATTGATGCTGGTTCATTGATATCTCATTTCCTCATTGTTGTTGTTGTTGTTGTTATTGTTGTTGTTGTTGTTGTTGTTGTTGTTGTTGTTGTTGTTGTTGTTGTT
>NC_041385.1:515067917-515068177 GCF_002162155.2 Triticum dicoccoides
TCGTCGTCGTCGTCGTCGTCGTCGTCGTCGTCGTCGTCGTCGTCGTCGTCGTCGTCGTCGTCGTCGTCGTCGTCGTCGTCGTCGTCGTCGTCGTCGTCGTTGTCGTCGTTGTTGTTGTTGTTGTTGTTGTTGTTGTTGTTGTTGTTGTTGTTGTTGTTGTTGTTGTTGTTGTTGTTGTTGTTGTTGTTGTTGTTGTTGTTGTTGTTGTTGTTGTTGTTGTTGTTGTTGTTGTTGTTGTTGTTGTTGTTGTTGTTGTTGTT
>NC_041385.1:515068616-515098243 GCF_002162155.2 Triticum dicoccoides
AACTGGTACTGATGAAATTGAACTGCACAGTCCATACTTGCACATATGGAACATCATGTTGTGAATAATTGGAATAAACAAGGCATACTACGAACGACCAAAGATAGCATTTGAAACTGGACATATGCTAACTACAAACAACAGAACAATCAAAGAACTTTAAAATAGGCATATGCTAGCTATAACAGGCTTAACAGCAAGCAAATATATGAATTCCTATCGGTATGTTTAAAACTGGATTGATGAAATGTACTGCACAGTAAATAATTGCACATATAGAGCATCACATTGTGAACAACTGAAATAAACAAGGCATACTGCAAACAACCAGGTATAGCAATTAAAACTGGACATATTCTCACTACACTACAAAAGGGACTTGACAAAACAAATCATGGTTTCCCCCCTGTGAAGAGGCACAACAAAACAAATCATGGGTTTCCTCACTTGTCACAGATGGGCTCGTTCCCGTGGGAAGAGCACGGACCTTGGATGCGCTCCATGTTGTCGCAGATGGGCTCCTCCCCCTTGGAAGAGCACGGCTATAGGGTGCCCTCCCTGATGTCGCAGACGGGCTCTTTCCCATAGGAAGAGCCGGAGAGGGTGCCCTCCTCGTGGTCGCCGTCGATGAGGTCTGACTTGGAAGATGTGGATCCCAAGCCAACGTCAGGACGTGTCCTTCAGAAATGACAAAAGGGGCTCGATGGCGATGTAGGATGACAAATTCTTGACAGCGAGCCAGAGGAAATCAATGGCGGCATCACCAACCCCAAGCTAAGGCCCGGGCCTGGCCCCGGGCTCTCCCTTTCAGCATCACCAATAGAAAGCAGAGGATGGAGGGGGAGGGATAGGAGGATAAATGCCTCCACTCCTCCCCTGCCCTTCCTTTTATAGGCGGGTTGGGTTAGAGAGTTCATCCCTCGGCGGGTAATCACCGCCCACCTCCGCCAATCCATGAAGGCCGGGCCCCTACCTTGATGCTCTCCCACACCATGCGCCTCCGTTACCTACCCCACTTGATGCATGCAACATACGTGGCTAAGGATAAGGGTGTGGTGGGAAGAGTGAATTGGCAGTTACTCACCCGTGCGTTAAAGTCATTCACGGGCCATTAAAAGAGTGGCCCCACTGCAATTGGCGTTACACGACGCGCGGGAGAACCGAAAACTGACCTGGGCTCAGGTTAATGAAGAAGCAAAGAAGATCTCAAAGGGCAAGCCACCACTACACTCCTGCCTGTGCACTAGTTAGGGCCTACCCTGACGACACCAGGCAGCACGTTCGGGCTAGGCCCGAGGGCTTCTGTCGGTGCAACAAACCCTCGGTCTGTTGCCCAGACTGTGCACAGGCCCAAGAACAAGATTGCAACACCAAGATCAGATCAAGCACGAAGGGATCAACTCTTTGAAGAATCAGAGAGCTGGTCAAGAAGACCAAGTCAAGCCACAGAGACAAGATGTCACTAAGGGAAAAACCTCCCTTGCCGGGCAGGCGAGCTTGGCAGGGTTAGGGTTACCCCAAGCAAGCCTCCAGATCATCCCGGTAGACCCGCCGGGGCTTGCGGAGGCAAACCACTCCATCGCACCACCACACAGTGGCGCAAGCCATCGATCGGTGTAGTGTCAAGCCCCTAAGTGACTAAGTGGCTGCTTCCTGCCACATGGCAACCACTTCCTATAGAAAACACCTCCATATGTGATACGTCTCCAACGTATCTATAATTTTTGATTGTTCCCTGCTATTATATTACCCCTTTTGGATGTTTATGGGCTTTATTTTACACATTTATATCATTTTTGGGACTAACCTACTAACCGGAGGCCCAACCCGTATTGCTGTTTTTTTGCCTATTTCAGTATTTCGAAGAAAAGGAATATCAAACGGAGTCCAAACGGAATGAAACCTTCGGGAGCGTGATTTTTGGAATGAACGTGATCCGGAGAACTTGGAGTGCAAGTCAAGAAGCAAACGAGGCGGCCAGGAGATAGGAGGGCGCGCACACCCCTCCTGGGCGCGCCCCTGTCTCCTGGGCCCCTCGAGCGGCCACCGACGTACTTCTTCCTCCTATATATACCTACGTACCCCGAAAACATCCAGGGAGCCAACGAAAAACAATTTCGACCGCCGTAACCTTCTGTATCCGCGAGATCCCATCTTGGAGCCTTCGCCGGCGCTCCGCCGAAGGGGGAATCGACCACGGAGGGCTTCTACATCAACACCATAGCCCCTCCGATGAGTTGTGAGTAGTTTACCACAGACCTTCGGGTCCATAGTTATTAGCTAGATGGCTTCTTCTCTCTTTTTAGATCTCAATACAATGTTCTCCCCCTCTCTTGTGGAGATCTATTCAATGTAACTTTTTTGCAGTGTGTTTGTCGAGATCCGATGAATTGTGGGTTTATGATCAAGTTTATCTATGAGAAATATTTGAATCTTCTCTGAATTCTTTTATGTATGATTGAGTTATCTTTGGAAGTCTCTTCGATTTATCAGTTTGGTTTGGCCTACTAGATTGAACTTTCTTGCCATGGGAGAAGTGCTTAGCTTTGGGTTCAATCTTGCGGTGTCCTTACCCAGTGACAGAAAGGGTTGCAAGGAACGTATTGTATTGTTGCCATCGAGGATAAAAAGATGGGGTTTATATCATATTGCATGGGTTTATCCCTCTACATCATGTTATCTTTCTTAATGCGTTACTCTATTCTTATGAACTTAATACTCTAGATGCATGCTGGATAGCGGTTGATGTGTGGAGTAATAGTAGTAGATGCAGGCAGGAGTCGGTCTACTTGTCACGGACGCGATGCCTATATACATGATCATGCCTAGATAATCTCATAATTATTCGCTTTTCTATCAATTTCTCGACAGTAATTTGTCCACCCATCGTAATACTTATGCTATCTTGAGAGAAGCCACTAGTGAAACCTATGCCCCCTGGGTCTATCTCTTATCTTATTTGCTTTCAATCTACTTTTATTTGCATCTTTACTTTTTGCATCTATATTATAAAATACCAAAAATATATTTATCTTATCATATTATCTCTTCAGATCTCACTTACGCAAGTGGCCGTGAAGGGATTGACAACCCCTTTATTGTGTTGGTTGCGAGTTCTTTGTTTGTTTGTGTAGGTGCATGGGACTTTTGAGGAGCCTCCTACTGGATTGATACCTTGGTTCTCAAAAACTGAGGGAAATACTTACGCTACTCTGCTGCATCACCCTTTCCTCTTCAAGTAAAACCAACGCAAGCTCAAGACGTAGCAATACGACACCCGTCCTGAGATGTGTCAAGCAAGCAGGCGCAAAGCTGGCAAAACAGCCCGACAAGGCTTGCCGGGCACACTGTGATGCGACACTGAGCAGCGCATTTAATGCATTCTGTCCGCCTGCAGAGTTTGGTATGATAGCATTGTTTTCTGTCTAATCATTGTGTAAAAGACTGATGTGCCACTGTGGTCACCCCTTTATCTACAAAAGGAGGCCCATGGCAACCGTAGAAAGGATTCGGATCCTCGGACATTCATACGCGCGTAGCCACACTTGCCCCGGGGCAACCCTGCCGGGTAAGAGTGTCGCATTCTCCAACCTTATCCACCATCAATCCACCAAAGCAGGAGTTGGGTTTTACGCCTCGCGGCGGCCCGAACCTGGGTAAAACTGCGCGTGTGATCTCTACCGTGCTGTGTTACGCTTCTCCGCTCTTTGTGCAACATGCCCATCCCCCGCCGAACCAAAAGGGGCTGACGGCCCCATAGGTGGCCGTGGTTTCCCATGACAAACACGTATTGCATTGTTGTCATCGAGGATAAGAAGATGGGGTTTTCATCATATTGCTTGAGTTAATCCCGCTACATCATGTCATCTTACTTACACTACAAAAAAGACACATCCGTGACATTTTGGGCCAAACGAATTTTTTTCCTGTCATACTTATGACACTTCTATGACGATAATTGTGACAAAACCCGGTGTCATCGTAGATGTGGTGGGATCCTACTTCTATGACAAAAAATCATAACAAAAAATGGGATTTTCATCCTGGGCGGGCAGGAGACGCAGCTGCATGACATTCTTTGGGCCGTCCATGACGGAAAAAAACGTGGTAGAAGAGAGGGCGAGGAAAATATCGGGGTGTTCCCGGTTACGGTGGGTGGTCGGGGCCGAGCGATGCACGGAGGTTTGCGTGTTTCTCTCATACACACACGCGCATGGGTGTGAGGCGTTGGGATCTAACTGAACCCGAGCGAGGCGTTCGCCTACTGAACCCGAGCGATTGCACTGCAGGCTACGCGTTACTGAACCCGAGCAATTGATCGATGGCTATTAACTGAACCTGATCGAGCGATTCCTTTGCTACTGCTGCTAACTGAAGCCGATCGATGCTGCCTCTGGATGAACAGTGAGCATTGGGGGGGGGGTGGTTGGATGAACAATGAGCGGTGGGGGTGGATTAATAGGACCCCGTGGTCTTGCCTTTGGATGAACAGGACCCCGATCAATCGAGCCGGTTGGGGCTGGATGAACAGGACCCCATGGAGGGCTGGATGAACAGGACGACCTCATGGAGGGCTGGATGAATAGTAGACGGTGGAGGGGTTGATGAACAGTAGCCCGTGGAGGGGTGGTTGAACAGGAGCCCGTGGAGAGGGGTGGTTGAATAGTAGCCGGTGGAGTAGCACACGGTGGAGGCTAGATGAACAGGAGCCCATGGATGAACAGACGCGGGTGGAGGCTGGAGGAGGTCGACGGTGGATGAACAATAGCCCGTGGAGGCTGGAGGAGGTCGACGGTGGAGATGAATAGTATCCCGTGGAGTCCCGTTTTGTGGTACGCCACACCCCTCCCGATGAACAGGACCCCCATTTCGACCGTAGCGCTCCAACACAAGTCTGTTTCCTCTGTTTTGCAGTACGCCGCACCCCTCCCGATCAACAGGACCCCGTTTGGACCGTAGGAGGTCCAACATAAGTCCTTTTCCTCCATTTTGCGGTACGCCAGACCCCTCCCGATGAACAGGATCCCGTTTCGAATGTGGCCGGTCGAACACAAGGCCGTTTCCTCCGTTCTGCGGTACGCCAGGCCTCGTTTCCATCAGTTGTTCCGTCCATGCCCTCCTGATGAACATGACAACGCCTTCCATTCCGACCCAGCCGGTTGGCTCCCCATGAACACGACGACAACACTGTTTCTCCGTTCCCACCCAGCCATGTACACGAGCCCTGGCCATACGTATGCGCGAGTAGGCGTTCGAGACCCCGCTCGTATGTACGTATGTGGCCGTATTTACTTTCTTGCACCCTGGCCGCTGTACGTACGTGTATGTGCTACGTGCGCGCCTCTACTACGACACGTGCGTGCCTCTACATCAACTAGTATGTACGTACACGTTCGTGACCAGAATGACAACGCTACATACGCTTCGACCAGGTGGGTCCCGACTGTCAGGCACTTCCTTGCTTGCGAAGATGTAGCTGGTGGGTCCCAACAGTCAGGGGGGCGAATCGTTTTTTTGCCCGGAAGCACTTCCTTGCGTGCGAAGATGTAGCTGGTGGGTCCCAGCAGTCAGGGGGGCATGTTCTTTTTTGCGAAATACGGTGGCCCGTCTGGTGGGTCCCTGCTGTTAGGTGGAGGAATAATTATTTTGCGCGTAATAAGGAGCACTTCCTTGCGGCCGCCGTGGACCCATCTGTTAGCCTCTCCACGTATAGTACTCTTCCGATGGAAGTTGTTGCTTGACCACGTTGACCTCGCCGCGCCGAGAGCACCAGGGCGGTGGACGACGACGAGGCCTAGGAAGGGGACGATGCGGAGCCGGGGAAGACGCGGCAATGGAAGCCCGCGCGGAGAGGAGTACGAGGGTTCACTGGTTCAGTTGCGGTGTGAGGTTGCCGTCACCGCAGAATAACAGGGGGTGTGGGCGAGTGGAGGGATGGCCTGGCCAGCGGTGGGAGTAGTAGGGGGCGGTGAGGCCTCCATGGCAGCACAACCGGCCACGGGAGGCAGGAGCAGGCGGCACGACCGGCGCTGCTTTGGGCGGCTGGAGCAAGGAGGCCAGAGGTTGAAGAAGCACTATGGCCGTTGGATGGACATTGTACGGTCACTGGAGCTAGAGTCGTTCATATATTGACTAAGTTGACAAAGCCCTCCGTCCCCGTCAACTTAGTAGGCCCACAAGTCATCCTCCCACTATGGTGGGTCCCAGCTGGCAGGGGGGTATTCATTTTTTTATGCGCAATAAGAAGGCACTTCCTTGCGTGCGAAGATATAGTTGGTGGGTCTGACCTGTCAGCGGAGGGAACTTTTTTTCATGAAATACAGAGGCCCTTCCGACGGGTCCCAGATGTCAGGTGGAGGAATCATTATTTTGCGCGTAATAAGAGGCATTTCCTTGTGCGCGCCCGTGGACCCAGTTGTCAGCCTCTCCACGTACAGTCCACTTCTGATGGGATGTCGTTCGTTGACCATGTTGGGCACGCCGTGCCGAGAGCACCAGGGCGGTGGACGACGGCGAGGCCTATGAAGGGAACGACACGGAGCCGAGGAAAACACGACAGTGGCTTCCCACGCGGTGGAGAGTACGAGGGTTGACCGGTTCGGCTGCCGTCGCCGGAAAATAACAGGAGGTGTGGGTGAGTAGAGGGATAGACAGGCCAGGGATGCGAGTATGATGGGGCCGCGAGGGCTGCCCGGCAGCACAGCCGGCCACGGGAGGCGGGAGCAGGCGGTTCCGACGGCGCTGGTTTGGGCGGCTGGGGCAGGAAGATCAGAGACTGCAGAAGCACGATTGCTGTTAGATTGACATCTAACGGTCTGGCGCTGGTAGAGTCGATTGTTGAGTAAGTTTCGTTTTTGAGAAACCTTGTGTATGCATGAACTTAGTAGGCCCACAAGTCAGCCTCCAAATCTGTGGCAGACAACATAGAGCCCATTTGCTATCTTTTAATAATTTGCAGCCCATTTCCTAATCCTTAAGTAATTTATTATAGCCCATTTTCTGCCCAGGACCACGGTGAAAAAGTTCAACTTTATTTTGCATATTTCGGTGGAGTCTGAACTGTTGTAATTCCGAAATGATAAACATTTTTTTAGAACTTATTGCTTTGCCAAAAAAAATTTGTTTTGTTTTTGTAAGCAAATAAGACGTGGGACAATTGAGTTGGCTTAAGGAAAAACCAGTGGTAAAAAATCAGCGCTAGGAGGGAAAACAACAACAAAAATAAGGATGTAAATATGAAAAGGGAATTTTATGTATTTTCAATATAATGATACGTGTATATGAACTAGTAAAAGTATAGGTAGAGATTAGAAAACAGATGCATGACATGCGTTTCAAGAGGAAATAGAACTGGGCTGTGTGTTTGATTCAGTAAAAAACACTACCTGCGGATGTTGTAAGACAAAATATAACTAACATTGGCGGGTTAGAGGCCAGTAGATACCTGCTGGATCTTTGTGCCCCATTGTCGTCATGGGCTGGGCCTGTTAAAAACAAAACCAAGCCTGGGCAGTCTACAGCCCAGTTGAAACTTGCTCGACCTGAAAAAACAATATACGTGCTCAATAAACGAGAGAGTTCTGCAAGTATAGACTGATAACCGGGGTGCAGCAGGGATATTGTTTTTTCATCGTGATAATAAGTGCATGAACTTGTTTCGAAAAATTTGGATAACTGGGAATTCGAACAGCAGGTGCTTATGCTACCCATGAAATAAAAATCAGGTGCTTGAAAATTCGTTTCGAAACAAATGATTCAGCTTTATATCCACGTCGACCCTCAGCATGATGTTGGAAGCAAATGCAAGTTCATACCAAAAGATCATTAACAACAACACCAACTTGCGGACTACAAGGTAGTACAAGCACCAATACCAAACTAACTTATAATATTTTTACTCCTAGCCCTAGTGTTCGTCTGGTAGAAAATCTTGCAGAGGACCAGCTCCTGCTCCTTCTCTCGCTCCAGGTCCCTGAGGTGGTACTGGTGCATCACCCAGTTGGTCCTCTACTGGTCGAAGTTCTTGTTGCTGTGCAGCACCAGAACCTTTTTGCTACCTGTCTGCCAGTCATTGACCATCACCGGCAAGGTATTGCCGGTCTTGTGCCACATCGCGTGCATGCCACACTCTGACTGTATCTTGCGACGCGTCCACGTCCCCCTTTTGAACGCCCTGGAATTGCGCTGGAAGAAATGCTTGCTTAGGCCACTCAGTGTGATACCTGCAGTATTGTCGAATACAAGTTTTAGTGTACGTAGTTGGCATTTTCATAACATCTTCGGCATGTTGCAGTCACTTGTTTCACTTTTTTATTAACTGCCAAATTGTAATTGCTTCACCAGTCTGCGTCTAAAAAGAAAATTAGACCTATAAACAAAGGAATATGTTTGTGCAAGTAGAAGGCCGATCAGTGTCTTACCTGGAAGTTTCTCAGGATGTGTGTAGCATATGTCGTGCTCGCTGTCGATGGTTGGTATGAACAAATCGATGAGAGGGTGAGATCTCGCGCTGTCAGCATTCACTTTGGCCTCAAGGTGCTCGATCAGCTCCTGATCTGTGGGATCGAACTTGACGCCAGCCGGCAGCACCGGCCAATCCTTCTTCGACTTGCATCGGTTAATTCAAGTTATATGGTACTCAATGTATGATCAATCGACTGTTTTAAGTGAATGATGAAAGATTTCAACAGATAAGTGGTACTCCAAATCTGAAGTCCAGAATACCCGAACACACCATCGGGATTCCTGTGTCACCTCACTCGCAGCGTGTTGTCACGTCAATTTAATGTGTGGACATAATGAATAAATTGACCGACGTATACTAGTACTGCTACTGTACTAGTTACTAGTCGTATTTAGTGTCACATTTTAACCATAGGTTTAACTAACAAGTACGCACTTGAAGCCTAATATATATATAGGACAACACTATTCTAATCCCAGGATTAGAATAGTTATTTGGATCACGTTAGACCCTATATAGAGCGCGCGAGGCTGTTTCCGAACTTCCCGAACTACCCACCACACCAGCGCTGGAAAAAAAAATTAGCCCACGAGGCCACGACCATGAACTGCCCCACCACCTCCCCCGATCCCCCGATGGAATCGCCGCTGATCTCGCCCCGGACCCCAGATCCACTCGCCTCTGGGAGCTCCGCCGCGGAACGCCCAAGGACGCCGGTGCCGCGCCTAGCCGCCGTCCCGGACCTTCCCGTCGTCGGTGCCCTGCCCTACCTCTCCATCCCGTGCCCCCAGCCGATGGTGCCCCACTCGCCGTCGCCCCCGCCAACCATGCGAGCCGCTGCCATCGCCCGCGAACCCCAGGCGCCACCGCCCCCGCCAACCACGCAAGCCACCGCCGTCCCCGTGAACCCCAGGTGCCGGCGCCCCCGCCAACCACGCGAGCCACCGCCGCCCTGGCAACCCCAGGTGCCGCTACCGCTGTTGCCTGCCTCCTCCCGCGATGCCGCTAGCGGCCGCTGCCACCACGTGCCGCCGCGGCCCCCGTCCAGCGCTGCAGCCCCACCACCGGTTATCCCCACATCTCCTCTGCCAACTCCGGTACGTCTTGTTTCCTCACCTCAAGATCATCCACAATGGAGATCCATGTCACTGCTCCACATCACAACTCCGGCAGGCACCTTCAAGTGCCTCTTCCCCTACTGGCTCAAAGTATGCTGCAGTCCAAAGTGTCAAATTTCAGCAGGCCATGGCCATGTATCAAAGACGAACAACTTTGTATAGGAGAAGTCCATGTATTACTGCTCAAGTTCAGGGGAGTTCGATTGTTTATGCCTGTGGGACTGTGACCTTTTTATTTGACTACCAAAAAAATTGTGGATCTGCTGTGCATGTGTGTGCTTAGTACACAAATTGAGAGAAACTTTTTTTCCTCATGTAGAACGAAGAAAGAACATAAAAGAGAAGGGAGTTGCAAAGCTGTTTCCAAAAATATGTGTGTTCAAAAAGATGTTGATACACAAAAAAATTGTGGATGAGAAGTTCATATTTCTGTTGCGCATAGTTTAGAATGTTCACATTCGAAATAACACACACTTTGGGTGTCAAAAAATATATAAAAGAGGCAAACACACACAAAAAATTGTTGGCAAGTACAAAATGGTCAATTTTGAAACAACATGTAATGAAGTGAACATTAACAAAAATGTGAGAATGTGAAAATTTTGTACACTCACCCACATAAAAGGACCTACTCATAATTGTTCCTGTTACTAACGAATAAACCAAGAAGTTCAGTTCAAAATAACCAAGAAGTTGTACAAATGTTTATTACATTTTTAAAAAAATACACAAATGAAGTTTAAATAAAAAAAGGTACATTGGTTCAATGACAATAAAAAACTCAGATATTTTCACGTAACCGAGAGAAATTCAAAATGACAACAGACAGAAGTTCACGTACAGCATGGTGTGTGTTTTATATGAGAAAAAAGGAGTAAAAAGGTGAAGTCCAAAAATTTTGTTGCTAGAAGTTCAAGTGCACAGACCGGGAAAATTCAAAAAGTTCCCTCTTATTCAACAAGTTTCCACAACGAAAGCTCAAATTAAAATAACAAATGTTTTAGAAAATTTAAATAGTAAATTTATTTCCATGTTTTTAAAAGAAACCTAGAAATAAATTAAAGTAATGGAGCCGTTCACTGTTTATTGAAAACTCGGATTCTAACCGCGAATAGAAAAGAAAACCAACGTGAGGTTCGAATTAGAATATTATGGAAGTTTGGAGTTTATTAAAACCTAAGATTTACATGTTCGAAAAACAAAAACAAAAACCAATGTCATTTTGACATTTTTAAAAGCAACTCATAAAAATGAAAAACATTTCTAACTAGAAATTCAAGTGCTCGACACGGGAAAGTTGGAAATTGCTACCCACTTTATGCACACATAATTCTATCTCCCGTTTGTTTGTATGTTTTTACAAATAAATCAAAATTTTAAAAAATGTGGAGGGGGTCCAGACAAAACTAGAATGTTTTGATACTAAAGTAAATAAACCAAGAAGTTCAAATTACAAAATAGAGAAGTTCGATATTTATAAAGAAACTCAGATTTTCCTTGTTAGTAAAGAATAAAAATGACGAAGTTCAATTTAAAATAGAGGAGTAGTTCGATGTATATGGGAAACTCAAATTATTACCGTCTCTAAGAAAAAAATAAAACAATGAAGTGCAATTTACAAAAAAATGTTTGATGCTTATTTAGAAACATATTTCCTTTCTAAGAATATGACTAAGAAGTTGAAATTAAAATAACAGAGAAGTTCGAAGTATATAAAAAACTCAGATTTGTTGTAAGAAGTTCACGTGCATCTCCGTGCATGATTCATGATTTATATTGCAGGACGTCCGATCTCCAATTACATGTTTTAAAATGGCATAAAAATGGCGTCCGACCTTCAATTGTATGTAATTCGACGTATACGCAAAAATGTGACAGAAGTTTATAGTGAAAACAACGAGAAGTTCAAGTACTGCAAGGAATGCATATTAGAGAATAAAACTATAGAAAAATAAAACTTTAAAAGGTTTGTTGAAAGAAGTTCAAGTGATATGTCCGGAGAAGTTCAAAAATTCTTGCGAGAGAGGGTCACCTTGTATTTCCATGTTCGATTTTTCCCGTAGAAAAATCAAATACAATTCTTTACTCAAAAATATAAAAAGGTGAAGTTCAAATTGAAATAAAAGAGCAGTTCAGAGTTTATTAAAACCTAGGATTTACCTGTTCAAAAAATAAAAAACACAACGCCATTTTTGCACTTTTAAAAACAACCATAAACGCAAAAAATGGTTGCTAGAAGTTCAAATGCTCGGCAAGGAAAAGTTCAAAAATTCTTGTGAGAGAGGTTCACCGTGTGTTTAGATGTCGAAAATACATAAAAAGATGTTGTTTGTTGTGTTTTAAAATAATTCAGTCAAACCAGAGAGAAGTTCAAAGTGATAACATCCAGAAGTTCACGTACTACAAGGTGTGTGTTTCGTATAAGAAAAATCCAATAAAGTGAAACAGAGTGAAGTTCAAACAGACATGCCCAGAAGTTCAACTACTTCACGCAGTGCAAAAAACAGCACAGCAAAAACAGAGTGAGGTTCAAACAGACATGCCCGGTAAAGTTCAACTACTTCACGCAATGCGTTTCCATTCGCAATGAAGGCAGAAATCATGATCTCATCATTTCTCTAATTTACTTCAAAACGACAGGAATATCATTTGTATAAGTTCAAGTCCTCGGTTGGAGAAAGTTAAAAAAATATTGTGAGAGAGGTTTGTATAAAAAATATCATTTGTGTAACACTGACGAAATGGATGAGAAAATTACAAACGAAAATACGTCACAAAAGTTCAACATGAAAACAACGGGAAGTTCGACTACTATAGTGAATGAATTTGAGGCGAAAAACTTTTAAAATCGTCGCGGGTATGAAAAAATGATCAACACGGTAAAGTTGCGTGTTTACATCAGCTTTCCACCGGTATATTACTCGCTCAATTCCGGTGAGTGGATGGAGAGCTAGGGCAAAAAAAAGCACAGGAAAAACAGAGTGAAGTTCAAGTAGACATGCCGAGAAGTTCAGGTTCTTCACGCGGTGCATTTTCAAAGAATCTGTTTCGCGATAAAAGCAGAACGAATGATCTCGCCATTTTTGAAATTACTTGAAAATGGCTAGGAATCAGAGAAAACCATCAACATGAGAAAGTTTCGCATTTTCATTAACTTTTCAACGATATTATTTGCCCCATTCCGATAAAGTTTGTAGAAATTACGGCAAAAATATGTTTTTAGCCATTTTCAGAATATACTTAAAACAGTAAGGAATTGGGAGAAACAATATATACAAAAAAGTTTTGCATTTCCTCAAGCTTTCCAACGCCATATCATTTGCTACATTTGAACGTATGGTTAAAAAACTAGCTCGAAAATACAAACTCGGTGCAACTTGGACCGTTTTATAAATCACTTTTAAACTGTTCAAAATTCGAAAAAACTTTCAACATGAAAAAGTAGCGCATTTTCATAAGCTTTCCAACGCCATATCATTTACCTCAATTGGATTAGCCATTTAGAAATTACATAAAAATACGAACTCTCCTGTTCGGTTTGCGAAATTTTATGATTTTCCAAATTATTATTTAACCGTAGGGAATTAGAGAAAACTTTCAACATGTGGAAGGAGTGGTTTTGCAGCAGCTTTCCAATGCCATATTATTTGCCTCATTCCGATAAACGGTTTTAAAATGTGATAAAAAATACGATTCACTTTTTTATGAAGAAAAAACGGTTTTCAAAACTGCTCTTAAACCGCTTACATTTTGTCAAAAATTTAACTTGGGTCATGATACTGGTGTCCATAGCTTTCCAACGATATATCGCAAGCCCCATTTGGGCAATGTTGGCGGATGTTCAACCTAGCATCGGGAGAAGTTCAGGTCGAACAACTCGGGTAGTAAATTTGCAAAAAAACGCAATTTCATCACGACCCGAGAGCAAAATCCGCCAACGAGAGATATTCCTATTTAAAACCGGTATTTAGTTGCTAAAAAAATGTTTCTAGATTACACTAACATCATATAGAACACGACTAACCAGAATAATTCGCGGGGGAAGCCACGTGTTGGGGATATAACTACTGAGCGTAAACCGGCCAGGAGGGGCCTGTTCACCTTCAACTATATTGAGGCCCACGAAGACCCAGAAGATGGCGCTTTACTAAAGAAGTTTAGAGGCCCAGAGCCCAAGGGCGGATTAGGGCCCATAGTGGTAAACTGCCATGGTTATGTAACTTGCATTGTAAGTTAGGAAAGGAGAGACCGAGCCGGACACTTGTATGAGTCGGCCTCGGGACTCTGTAGACCGGCCAGGCGTCAACCTATGTATATAAAGGGACGACCCGATGGCGGTTCAGGGACAAGAAACAACAACTCGAGACCCAGGCAAAGCGTATTCGCTCCCTGGTCATCGAAACCCAATCAATTCCATCACAACTAGATGTAGGCTTTTACCTTCATCGAAGGGGCCGAACTAGTATAAAACTCATGTGTCCCTTGTCCGGTTTAAGCCCTTCAAGGTAACCCGTTGTGATGGCTCCACGACTAAGTCCTTTCATGAGGACATCTGACGTGTTAATTCCACGACAGTTAGCGCCCACCGTGGGGCTATCGCACGATGGTTTCGAGTTCTTGAAGGGCAGCTCTGAAGGACTCAATGGGTACGTGGTTGGCCGGATGACCAAGAGTCGTCGTGGCAAGCTCTACATCGACGATGAAGGATGGGGCCCCAATGCCGGCTCAATCGAGTACGGGTACCGGGTCCCCTTTGGCGGAATTCATGTCTTCATCGGCAAGATCGGCGAACCGGGCCCTGAGCCGGACATCTGCACCGACCTCGTCGAGACGGCTCAGCGTGCGATTCCTGCCCGGGTTAAGCCCGCCATGAAGCGTGCGTTTGTAGGATGTGTCCATGGAATCATATCTGAACCGGTGTCTGAAGGCGAGACGGCCGTTTATTCCGACGGCGAGTCATCCACTGGTGAAACCGAGTCCCTATACCAAATTCATGATGGTGTGTTCGAAGGATATTCCGATGGCAACAGTATTTCGTACCTCCTTGAACCGCCAAGTCGGGTTGCTGTTTTCATGGCCGGAACACATCCCACTTTGCAGTCTTCATCTACAGCGGCAATGAACACCGGATCGGCTGCCGCGGCAGGAGGCCCGGCGCGTCGACCGGCTCAAGTCCTCTCCTGTTTGATGGACGCCTGGGCGACCTTGTTAACCACGGCAGTTACCCCGAAGATGCAGGATCAGCACAATGCGAATGTTGCGAAGCTGAAGGACCAGATAACACATGCTAAGGAGGACCTGGCAACTGAGGATGCTAGGATGGCTAAAGAACGGGCCGCTTTGGATGCCCAGTCACAGTAGATACAGGCGCAGAATTACCAGCTCATGTTGGATCAGAATGCCTCAAACGACGTAATGCGAAGGAAGTATTGTTCGCGTATGCCGCCGGTCTTTGAAGGATTGAATCTCTTTAATAAGCCGGGGGCTGGGCCGAGTAATCCGGCGGCCGCAAACCAGACCGATGTGCCTAGGGCCGCACCGGATCAACCACGGATGACGGAACCACCTCGACGAACGGATAACCCGCCGCCATACGTGTCAACACCACCGGGTCACTTTTTGAGCCCTTTAGATAACATGATTGCTGCGGCATCTCGCCTGGCAGCTATTCTGATGGAGGGCGATTCACTGGCGTCGATTGCGATGCGGTGGGCCAGGGATCTTCTTCCAACCGCCGTGCTGCAGCAGCAGGCTTATTCCTATAGCCGAGATAGAATTCATTCGACCCCCTGTCCGAGCAAAAGCTATAGCAGACACATAGATGAACCGGAAGTTTCTAGCAGCACGCGGCGCCACAATGTCCCTCAAGGACCTAATCCAGCGCGCGGTGAGGTAAATGCTCAAGACGTGGTGGATAATGGCAGAGCACGAAGGGAGGCCGCTTTGGCAGCACAGTATGCGGGTCGTTATCAACCCGCCCCGGTTCAGCCAGCGACGTCAATAGACCGAGGCACCGGGCTTGCCTTCAGTTCCTGGGGAGTGCCGTGCCTCATTCCGGCTCTCCGTAATGTGCGACTGCCCAAGGATTTCAAGGGTCCACGTAAGGTGCCTAATTACACCGCGGATCAGCCGCCTGAAGCGTGGGTCGGGAGTTATGAGATGGCAATGGATATGCTGGATGTGGATGAAGCGGCCTGTGGAAAGTATTTCACGATGATGTTGGAAGGAACAACCCATACTTGGTTGAAAAACCTACCAGCCAACTCCATCGAGTCATGGGATCAGTTGAAAGCCTGGTTTATAGCCAATTTCAAAGACACATGCAAACAGCCTATGTCCATTGTGGATCTGTATGCCTATGTTCAAGGGGAGAACGAGTCAACAACTCATTGGGTGCGCCGGGTTTTAGAAGTTTTTCATTCGTCAGACCGGATTAATGTTGGCCAAGCAATCATAATGCTGGAGCGTAATTGCCGGTTTAAGTCACTAAAGATGAAGTTGGGACGGCTCAAGCGCCACTGCAATGACATGGGAACCCTTATGGCAGCCTTGGTCAAATATGCTGATTCTGATAATACCAAGGATCTCGATTCTGATGAGGAGAAACCGAAGAAGGGAAAGAAGAACGGCGGTGCAAAGGGACAACATCACAACCAAGGAGGCCATGGGAATAATGGTAAGCGCAAGGCAGATAGTTCAGATCTTGTGGCTAACACCAATATGCAGCATCGTAAAGGTAAACCGCCCCAGCACGGTGGAGGGATGAATCTGGAGCATCTGTTAAACCAGCCTTGCCCAAAGCATGGGACCAAGGAGGCCCTTGTCACACATCTTTGGAAAGATTGCTATATCATGAAAGAGTTCAAGAACTCTGATCTCTTCCGGTATGATCAGGGTCCGTCGGGCGGTTCAGGTCCAGGTTTTCATGGTGGCGGCGGTTCAAACTCTGGATTTTAGAATAATCAGGGCAACCAGAATAACCAAGGTGGTAATGGCCAACAGAATAATCAAGGAAATCAGCAGCAGTCAGGTTATCAAAGTCACCCCAAGCAGTTGAATGGTGGGCAGTATCATGTGTAATCTACTAGCCTGTGCAAGCGCGATCAGAAGCTTCACAAAAGGGCAGTTAATGTTGTTGAACCGACAGTGCCATGTTATTTGCGGTGGTCCGAGCAGCCCATTGTGTGGAGCATGGAGGATCATCCGCCCCGGGTTGACAATCCGGGTCATCTGGCTTTGGTGGTAGCACCGCAGGTGGAAGGTTATAAGTTTACCAAAGTTCTGATGGATGGAGGGAGCAGTATCAACATCCTGTACTATGAGACTTTTCGTCGCATGGGGTTGACAGACAAGAGTCTTAAACCGTTAAACACTGTTTTTCATGGTGTAGTACCAGGTAAATCGGCATATCTTGTTGGCAAGATCGCTTTGGAGGTTGTGTTTGGAGATGAGCATGATTCCAGGTCTGAAACATTGACCTTTGAAGTGGTGAGAATCCAGAGCCCGTATCACGCACTGTTTGGACGGCCGGCTTATGCAAAATTCATGGTGAGGCCCTGCTATATCTATTTACAGCTCAAAACGCCGGGTCATAAGGGGACTATAACAGTACATGGAAGTCGGAAGATCGCTTTGGATTGTGAGGAAGGTGATGTGGCTTATGCTGAGTCAGTTTGTGCTACAGAGGAGCTGAAGTTCTATAAAGACAATGTTGATCCAGCAGACATGACCCCTCTGAAGAAGCCCACCACTGAGCATGAGCCGACCCTGAAGTTCAAACCGGCTGATGAGACTAAACTTGTTGACTTTGTTCCTGGCGATTCATCCAAACAGTTTAGCATCAGCACCAATCTGGATCCAAAATAGGAAAGCGCGCTCATCGAGTTCATCCGTGAGAACCAGGACATTTTTGCATGGAAGACTTCTGACATGCCAGGTGTACCGAGGGAACTCGCTGAGCACACTCTCAATATTGATCCCAAGTTTAAACCGGTCAAGCAATTTCTTCGCTGCTTTAACAAGGAAAGACGCAAGGCCATTGGTGAAGAGGTAGCCCGGCTGTTGTCTGCTGGGTTTATCGTCGAAGTATTTCACCCAGAGTGGTTGGCTAATCCGGTGCTCGTTCTTAAGAAAAACGGCACTTGGCGTATGTGTGTGGACTACACAGATTTGAACAAGGCTTGTCCGACGGATCCTTTTGCCTCCCATGTATTGATCAGATTATTGATGCGACGGCGGGTTGTGAGCGCCTGAGTTTCTTGGATGCTTATTTAGGTTATCATCAGATTAAAATGGCAGTTAAGGACCAGGAGAAGACATGCTTCATCTCTCCCTTTGTAGCCTTCTGCTATGTTTCTATGCCCTTTGGGCTCAAAAGTGCCCAAGCAACTTATCAGCATTGTGTGCAAAATTGTCTTCACACGCAGATTAGGCGTAATGTTCATGCCTATGTGGATGACATTGTGGTAAAATCTAGGAAGAAGGAAACCTTGATAGATGACCTCAAGGAGACGTTTGACAATCTTCGGGTTTACAAAATGATGCTCAATCCGGACAAGTGTGTTTGGTGTTCCGGCAGGTAAGCTCTTAGGCTTTCTGGTGTCAAACAGAGGCATTAAGGCTAATCTGGAAAAAATCAAAGCGATTACATCCTTGGCTAAACCGAAGTGTATTAATGATGTTCAGTGTCTGGCGGGTCAAATTGCAGCCCTTAGCCGGTTTATCAGCCGTTTGGGAGAGAAGGCGATTCCTTTGTATCAGATGTTGAAAAAGACAGACGATTTCGTCTGGAGTGACGCAGCTAATGCGGCATTTGAGGACTTAAAGCGGCAGTTGGTTGAACCGCCGGTTCTTGCTGCTCTGGTTGACAAAGAGCCCTTGTTATTGTACGTGGCTGCTAATGCCCATGCGGTCAGTGTGGCAATTGTGGTGGAGCGCAAGGAGGCTGGTAAGGAATATCCGGTTCAACGGCCGGTTTACTATATCAGTGAAGTACTTATCAAGTCAAAGCAACGATATCCGCATTGGCATAAGCTGGTTTATGGGTTTTTTATGGCGAGTCGGAAGCTCAGACAATACTTTCAAGGCCATCCCATTACAGTGGTCAGTTCAGCTCCTTTGGGCGATATAATTCAGAACAGGGAGGCAACTGGCCGGGTTGCAAAGTGGGCAATTGAGCTTGGCCCGCACGGGTTGAAGTATATGCCTCGAACAGCCATCAAATCTCAAGCGCTTGTTGACTTGATTAATGATTGGACCAAGTTATAGGCACCAAAGGACAAACCGGATAATACATACTGGACTATTCACTTTGATGGGTCCAGGCAATTGGAAGGCTCGGGGGCTGGAGTTGTCCTTACTTCCCCTCGAGGTGATAAGATTTGTTATGTCCTCCGCTTAATGTTTCCTTGCACTAACAATGCAGTTGAGTACGAGGCCTTACTCCATGGTCTCCGCGTGGCTAAGGAAATGAACTTAAGCCGGGTTTGCTGTTTTGGAGATTCTGATCTGGTGGCTCAACAAGTTTCTGGTACTTGGGATTCTAAGGATCCACTCATGGCGGCTTCTAGACGTGAGGTGGATATTGTGGCAGGTCACTTTAAGGGTTATCAGGTTGAGCACATTGACCGGCGCAAAAATGAAGCAGCAGATGCTTTAAGCCGGCTGGGATCTCAGCGTAAACCGGTACCACCCAATACCTTTTTAGATATCTTGCATAACCCGTCTGTTAAGTTGCCTACAGAGGAGGATTTAGCTGTTCCTGATCCAGAGGCCCAATTGGTGGCCGCTTTACGTATCACACCAGATTGGACGGTTCCATATTTGGCGTATATGAACCGGGGCGAGTTACCAGATGATGAGGTCTTAGCCAGACAGATAATCCAGCGGTCCAAGTCCATGGTTATTCACAATGGCGAGTTACACCATTGCAGTGTTTCAGGCGTATTCCAACGTTGTGTTTCTCCTGAAGAAGGACAAGAGATTCTACGTGAAATCCATGAAGGGGATTGTGGTCACCATGCCGGTTCAAAGTCCCTGGTGGCTAAAGCTTTTCGTCATGGGTTCTATTGGTTGACAGCTCATGCTGATGCGGAGGATCTGGTAAAGCGGTGTGACGCTTGTCAGAAGTTTTCACGTCGAGCTCATGTTCCGGCTCAAGAGCTACGGATGATTCCTATCACTTGGCCGTTTGCCACTTGGGGGCTTGATATGGTGGGACCTTATAAGCGCTCCCAGGATAAGAAGACCCACCTGTTGGTGGCGGTTGACAAGTTCACTAAATGGGTTGAAGCGGAGCCCGTCAGCAAGTGTGATGCAGCCACGGCGGTTCAATTTCTCAAAAAGATCATTTTCCGGTTTGGCTTTCCACACAACATCATCACAGATAATGGCACAAACCTTTCTAAAGGCGAGATGGAGGAGTTTTGTCAACGAGAGAACATCCGGCTTGATGTAGCGTCCGTGGCTCATCCCCAGTCCAATGGTCAAGCTGAGAGGGCGAATCAAGAGATCCTGAAGGGTATCAAGCCCCGGCTTATGGTTCCCTTGAAGCGGACACCGGGTTGTTGGGTGGAAGAATTACCATCTGTGTTATGGAGTATAAACACCACCCCAAACCGATCTACGGGTTATACACCTTTTTTTCATGGTTTACGGGGCTGAGGCCATCCTTCCAAGTGATTCGTCATGACTCGCCCCGGGTTGCCAATTATGTTGAAGCAGACAATGAGCAAGCACGCCAAGAGGCGCTAGACCTATTAGATGAGAAACGGGACATGGCTTTGGCTCGATCGGTGGTTTATCAACAAGACCTGCGTTGTTATCACAGCCGCCGGGTTAAGACAAGAACCTTTCAAGAAGGCGACTTAGTGCTCCGGCTCATCCAGGATCAGACCGATATGCACAAGTTATCCCCACCTTGGGAAGGACCCTTTGTGGTCAGCAAAAATCTGCACAACGGATCATACTACCTCATTGACGTTCGAGAAGACTCACGCAGTTCTGAGGAGGAGACCCGGCGATAATGGAACATAGCTGTCCTTCGGCCTTACTACACTTGAGCCATAGGCTTTTCTTATGTACATATTTCAACAATGTATATATTATGATCAATATAATAAACTGGCGTCCTTGCTATAAGTAGGGTCTCTGCCGTTTTCTTCAAATCTCTTTGTTTACTTGGGGGCTTCAGCTGACAAAGCAAAGTATTACTTGTTAAACCGGCTATCATGCCACAAAACAGCTTGGGAGCTTCACACCCAAGGGGCTAAAGAGAGTCTGGATGCTATGCACAGCTCAAACATAGGCACCCATTGAGCACAGCTCACAAAGTTACTTGGGGGCTCTTTGTGCAAAGCAACAAAGAGTTTGAAAGGACCCTCTCAATTGGGTATCGACCCACGGCTTGGAAGCCCGATGTATTCACCTAAAACCCCGGGTTAACCTACCTTCATCAAGTAAGCCACTCCTATCCAGGTAATCCTGGCACGACCCACCAAACGTTTGACAAGTCAATCTTATACAGACCCTGAACTTGTCAAAGTTAAAACGACGATTGGTTAGTTGGAGGCCCATCTTAAAAGGCTTTGCAAAATGGTTTAACTCAGTGGCCCGGCAGCCCATGAAAAGCCTCGACTTTGGGCCTGACAGCCCTTGAAAAGCCTTGACTACATGGTTTCTTGTTTGCTTTTTTGCCAAGTTTTCACCTTTTGATGAATTTAACTTGAACCGGTGTCCATTGACTCGGTATGGCTTTTCAGTCATCATATTAACCCGGTGTTTGTTAACCCGGCTTGGTTTTCAACTATAAGTTGTCAGACCATCTTATCAAATCGGTGTTTACAAAACCCGGCCTGGCTTTGACTATATGTCGCCAGTTTGATCATCTAGTGTTCGTCGTAACCCAGCATGACTTATTCACAACATCATTATATGGTGAGGGTTATAACAGCTCAAGATTTGGGTTTTCACCCTTACTAAGTGATTTCATATTACAGGTATGAGTTATTTCATATTTATTCCACTTTGGTTATTAGCCAGGCTTTATCTTGGGCATTATGACCCGTCCGGTGATCAACCGCCAGGACAATTCTTTTTATGCAGATATCAGAATCGCATGAAAATTATCAAAGTGTAATCAAGCACAGCAAATATCATGACTGATCAACAACGTTATGCATCAGTGCCACAAAGCAAAGTATTTTAACTAGCGTATTACAAGGCGCTTTAAGGCCCAGGATAATGATTGTTTTTTACAGAACAAAGTCTGTGACAATAACCAGATTGCCGGATTAAGATTCCTGGTCAAGACGATGTGAAGTTGACGGATCCTCAGGCGTCGGTTAAACCTCCTCATCCCCACCCAGTGGCTGGAAGTCAAGGGTGGTCCAGTCAATCCGGGTTAGCGCTTGAAAGATAGCTTCAGCATATATGAGATTCGACGGTTCAACGTCAGGAGCATAAGTGTGCTTACGAATGGGTGGAATAAGATTCTGCACTTCCCCCACAGCAGTGTCAACTCGATGATTGTTGGCATCATAGAATGAACGATGAAACGTCAAGTTCACCTCTTCAGCCAGCTGACTTGCTATTGGACGCAACTCCTTGGTCAGGGTCTTGAGAGCTTCATTATCAAATGCTGATCCGTCTTCCTGTTCATCTGGATAGCCCTTAACAATATCAGCTGGATCCAAATCAGCTATCCATGATTTGGCACGAGTTAGTGCTAACAATGCGCCAGCCCTCGCAGCAGACCGTTTCAACTCTTCTATTTGTGCCGGAGTCATTGAGAGCTTGGGCAAAGTATCCTTGATAAAGGTTGGTGCCGATTTGTTATATGAAGCTGCACAGATGACTCGTTGTGCGCCGGTATACAATTGCTCAATCAAGGTGTATGCTGCCTTCAATTTCATCCGCATATCTGTGCCTACATGAGCAATGCGATTACCTGCAACGGTTTCAGAATCTAATGTTAAACTGGCAGAGTTCACGATATTTTTTTTGAACTGGCTATGATAAGGTACTTACCAAAGATTGCAGAAGTCATGGCATTCACTTGATGTTTCAGCCCTGACAGCTCTTCCACCACCGGTTTAAGTGCTGCTTTGGCTTCTTCAGGCCGCTTCAATAATGCAGCCTTCTCAGTTTCCCAGTTGGCGCGTTCATTTTTGAAGCCATCTTTCAATTGTTCCATCGTTGTCAAAGCGCCCTTAAGCTCCTCTTTGGCTTTAGAAGTTTCTTCCTACTGAGACTTGATGTTTTCTTGAAGATCGGTGATTTGAGATTCTTTGATATTTCTATCAGTCTGCAAAAATCAGATGCTAAAGCTGTTAAAGTCCCAAGCACATAACAAAGTTATACACTTGGCACTTGGGGGCTAATGTGGATTGCTTCTTTCAAAAAGTATTTTCAAGTCCCAAGGCTCAGGTATTAAGCTTGGCACTTGGGGGCTAATGTACAATTGATCAGTTTAAAGTGAAGGCAATTAATAAGGGCAAATAGTCCCGGTTTGACTTCAAAGAGACAAACCGGCCCTTGGGGGCTACTCAGTTGAAGTGTTTCTTTCTATGAAAGTCCCGGTTTATCTTCAAGAGATAAACCGGCCCTTGGAGGCTACAATAGAAGAGATATGGAACAAGGCAAAATTTCAAAGCGGTTCTGAAGATTACCTCATAACGTTCCTTCATCAAATTCACCAAACCAGCTTCAAAGTCACAGCTTGTGTAAAGACGGTTTAAAAAACCGGAATGAAGCTCCTCGGCGCTAAGGTTAATGAAGTTGGATAAATCCATCTTCCCTTTCCCTTTGCCCATAGCAGTGAATTCCTCCTTGGCAGTATGTTTTGACAAGACAACCGGATTACCAGGGCTAGTGTGACCCGTACCAGTGATAACAACATCGTCATCATCACCATTTGATGAATTTGGCGGATTGACAGTGACCCTGGCTGGGCTTGGCGGATTAGCAGTATCCCTGAATGGGCTTGGAGGAATAGTATTTCTGGTCAGGCTTGGAAGGTCCTCATTCCTGGTCGGGCTCGGAGGATCAGCATGTGGACTAGACGGGTTAACTTCCGGTGGAACAACCTCAGTATTTTGACCTTGTGGAGTAGGGTCGTCAATGGCGATATCAGCCTATCTATTAGCACCTTCGAAGGTTCTCTCCGGTTCAACCTCTTCAGTAGGAATATTGATTCTTGCTTTCTTGCTCAACCGGGCTTTGGCGCTGAAATATTAAAACAAAAGGTGAGTTGGTGAACCGGCGCATGAAGAACAATGTTCAAACGGTATACTTACCCAGGGACGGTCTTGAGGGGAGGCATTTGAGTGGTTGATGAACCGCCAGATGAAGAATTAGAAGATGCCTGGTAATTCAGATCAGACAGATTAAGGGGGTATCGGAAGCAACCCTTCAAAGGATAAAATTTTTCGGGAGAGCACGAAACCTCTGGACGACGCTTCCAGGTTGGTGTATCCGGTAAACCGGAAGAGGTGACTTGTTGGCCACTATGCCGGGTTGTGCGATGACCTTCAGCTTGTTGTGTCTTCAAAGAAAATTGCAGATCCAAATAAGCAAGAGGGTGAGAGTATTTTACTTTCCATACTACACGGCGAAATTTTTGAACCGGCACAAGATCGGAGTCGAAAGAAAGAGAGATTACCTCCACATGGTCCACACGGCTGGCCTCCGCATCATCCTGGGAATAGTCATTGTTAATAAGGTGCACGAAAAAGGAACCAAGCGAGTCAAGTTCTACCTCTTGATCCGATTCGTCAATGTCTTCTGGCGGATCAGAAGACTCGGTGGTTTTCTTCTTGGCTGCTCTCTTTGTGGCTTTGGTCTTCACACGGGGAGCCTTAACCGGTTTGTCTTGAGTTTTTCTTTTCCAGAAGGAGCTGTTGGCCTATGAAATTAAACAAAGGGGTATCAGCATATTATTAAAGCGGAGGCGGATCAATAAGCATAAAGTTAAAACTTTTTACCGTTGGCGGTTTGTTGGAGGCGTAAAAGGGTGGCAGCCCAGTTTGGCTGCATGTGATGATCGTTTTGTCGAGCATCTTCTTCACAGATTCAGTAACTTCACCATCCGTCATTACCATTTCATGATATCGTTGAGGATCCTTGATATTTCCAATATATTCATGCATTAAACCAGGGCGGTGGCTTAAAGGCAGGATACCCCAAGAAACCCAGCAGCGGATGAGATCAATGCCGGTCAAACTGTTGTCTAGGAGAGCACGGAGCTTGGCGAGTTAAGGGGTATAAGTTTGCCGTTCTTTGGGAGTTAAACGTTGAGGTAACGGATGGCCATTGCTAAGCCGGCGAGGGCGGTAACCCGACAAAGGATTATCTCCAGTAGGGGCAATATTCTGACAATAAAACTATGTTTGGTTCCAATCTTTGGGATGACTGTGGTGTTTTGCATGAGGGAAATCAACTTCTTTTCTCTTCTGGATTGAGACCCCACCAAGTTCCATGTTGGGACCATCAGAGAACTCAGTGCGGCGGTTTAAATGGAAAAAATCCCGAAAAAGCTCCACAGATGGTTCTTATTGAAGGTAAACTTCACAAAACACTTGAAAATTGCATATATTGGACACGGAATTCAGTCCAATATCCAGTGCATGGAGTTGAAAGCTCGCAAGGACATCCCGAATTTTTTTTGATCCGGGAGGGCTGAATCCCCGGTCTAAGTGTTGCATAAATATAATCACCTCTCCATCCTGAGGCTCAGGAGGGCACTCAGGGCCAGGGACTCGCCAATGAAGGACCCTTTTTGAGGCTAAAGCGCCAGTGGTAACATATCCATTGATCTGCATTTCCGTGATCCGGGACGGAACCCAGTTGCAAGCGGAGAATTGTTTGGTCATCTTGGACAACAAACTGTAAAGGTAAAACGAAGGCCGGTTTAGGATTGACGGTTCAGGTGTACTAATTGGTGTCAACCCGGGGAATTTGATCAAAGCATATATGTGAGATAAACCGGAAATTGCTATTCAAATCAAGATGGCAGTTTAAGTGAGGGCTAATGATATATGGCGGATTATCAATTACTAAAGGTTTAAACCGCCCTTAGGTGGAAGAGCCAGAGATGAAAATCTACTAAGTGTTGACAGAAACAGGTTTCACAAAATGACAGTATAAAATTGGATCTACCGTGGTTCAGTAAGAAAATTATTCTGAGCCCTAAAATGGCGACAACGGAACATCCTAAGTCCAGAAGGGAATTATCAAGGCAGGAGGAGATACTATGGTGAGGTAAACTAAAATTACAACTTGGGCGCAAGAGGAGGATGACAAGTTCATCTAGTTTCAACAATAAGCTGAGAGGCAGCGCGCAAAGACGAACACTTATGAACACGGATGAATGCAGAAACCCTAAATACAGATCTAGGGTTGAGAGGAGGAAACTTACCAGATGCGCAGGGATAGCGGAGAAGAGCCGCAGGTTTCTGGTATGATCAGGTTGATGCAGCGGCCTTTGTCGATGCAGTGCTTGAAGGTTGAGGGCAGCGGCAGAGCTTCAGAGCTTGAGCATCACAAGGAGGAAGAAGAGGTACGGAAGGGGAAGAAAGAAAGGACCCCCGAGCCTATTTATAAGGCAAATGGACAAGGCAATCGCGGGGATCGAGGAGCCTGAAGCGACGAAAGAGGGCGTAGCTATCGCCTCGATCTTCGGGATACCATTAATGAAGAGAATCTTTTTAATCTTTTTATACAGAGATGACGTCATGATGATCCATTGTTGTGTCCAGAAGATGACGTCACGACGGTTTAACAAAGTTTACAGGAGAATACATCATGGCGGTTTACGAGAATATAAGGAGATGTTCACAGAATTTCTTTAAGTATTGAAGATTGACATGAACAGGTTCAAACCAATCTGGGGCCTAATGTTGGGGATATAACTACTTAGCGTAAACCGGCCAGGAGGGGCCGGTTCACCTTCAACTATATTGAAGCCCATGAAGACCCAGAAGATGGCACTTTACTAATGAAGCTTAGGGGCCCAGAGCCCAAGGGCCGATTAGGGCCCATAGTGGTAAACCGCCATGGTTATGTAACTTGTATTCTAAGTTAGGAAAGGAGAGACCAAGCCGGACACTTGTATGAGTCGGCCTCGGGACTCTGTAGACCGGCCGGGCGTCAACCTATGTATATAAAGGGACGACCGGGCGGCAGTTCAGGGACAAGAAACAACAACTCGAGACCCAGGCAAAGTGTATTCGCTCCTTGGTCATCGAAACCCAATCAATTCCATCACAACTAGATGTAGGCTTTTACCTTCATCGAAGGGGCCGAACTAGTATAAAACTCCCATGTCCCTTGTCCGGTTTAACCCCTTCAAGCTAACCCGTCGCGATGGCTCCACGACTAAGTCCTTTCATGAGGACATCTGATGTGTTAATTCCACGACACCACGGTTGCGAAGATAGCCCGAAGGTCAGGTTCGTATAGAGGGAAGTTCAGGCGCGTTACTCCGGCAGTTCAGGTTGTGATCAGAATATTATTCTGATCCCGTGATTAGAATATATATATAGGGCTGGACTATTCTGTTACCGGTAACAGAATATTATTCTGTTACCCTCGCGCCCTATATAGAGGCGTGTCCGTTTTCTTCCTCCTGCCGCCGCCCGAACCCACCTCCACCCAGCAAGCCGCCGCTCGGATCCACCGCCACCCCGCGCGCCGCTGGCTCTATCCCCCTCCTCCCAGAGCGCCTCCGCCAATCCCCCTCCTCCCAGCGTGCCTCCCGTCGCCGACCCCTGCCCCCAACTTGCCTCCTGCCAACGACCCGCCTCCATCCGCCGGCGTGCTTCCCTCGCTGTCCGCGGCGCGCATCCCTCCCTGTCTATCTCCCGTGCGCCGCCTCACCCGACGACCTTCACACCAGTGCACCACCACCCCTACACCGTCATGGCCGGCCGCCGAGATCCAAGGCTGAGGAGGACCTATGAGTCTTGCTCGCCGGAGCTAGGCTGCTCGCCAGCCACCTTCCTCCCCCGCACTCTCCCGTTGTCTTCCTCGTGGCGCTCCGTCCACCTTCCTCCCCGCGCTCTGGCCGCCTTCCTCTCGACGCTCCGGCCGCTCCCTCCCACGCACGCCGGCCGACCGCATCCCTGCTTCCATCAGCTCCACCTCGACGGAGCCGTCAGTCCACCGGAGTACAGGTAGCCGGTTCACCCGACTCGATCCAAAAAATCTTCTTTTTTAAAAGAAGGAATGGTAAAAATGTAAGTCCGTTCAACTATATAAACCATAAAAGTACGATGGTGATGACATTGACAATAAGGATAAGGATGAGAAAGAAAATTAAAAACTAAAACTAAAAGAACATCGAGTGATTATTTTTTAAGAAGTACAAACTCTCTAGTACCATAAGTACCATAAATTAAAAATTAAGAATTGCCTAAGTTCTGACTCAAGGAGACAAATTTGCAAAAAAAATCATAGCAGTAAAGGTTCGAAGGAAAAAAGCAACTTAACAAATGGAAAAAACGACAATGGATTTATATTATGTTAATCACCGATGTGCTCTTGTTTATCAGTTCATGTGTGCTCTTGTTATCAGGTCGTGTGCCTACTTGTTATCAATTTTGTGTGTGTGTGTGAGTTGGTAAACCAAGTGTAGGTGTTGCAGAAAAAAGGCATGGGATGTGTTGCCCTCAGTTCTCTCTCGACAAATCCAGCAGTGCGGGTTCTGTGGTGCGCCAAGTATTGTCGGCAGCGATGCTTGCATCATGGCCCATTGAGTAGATGCAATTTTCCTGGTTTTCACAGACAACATGGATTTTAGTTCACTACAGAAACCACGCAGGTTCAGTGATAATGGTACCATAAGTTCGGACAAGAAAACAAATAAGAACTAAAACAGAAAATTTTAAATTCTACAAGTTCAAGTGCTCATCCACACATGATAATTCAAGTTGGTAAAAGTTTAAAATGGTAAAAAGTTCAAGTTGGAAAACAAGAGAAATCTAGAACATTCGTTGAAATTGACTTAAAAAAAGAAACACGCAAAAAAAAATTGGCAAAAAAATAGCATTCAGTTCAACAATAAAAACCATGCAAGTTCGGGGCTAGGATACAGTACACTGTTGAATACTTACGAGAAAAAAATTACCCAAAAAATAGAGCAAAATCTAGTTAGTGAAAACACGCTTAGTACAAACCCGTGCAAATTTCAGTACAAGTATACTTTTTGGAACCATTCAAAAACTATTGTACAAAAAATAGCTCAGTACAAACATACACGTATATCAGTATGACTACTCTGTTTTTCAGACGAGAAAACAACAGGATCCATCATGCCGTATTTGAAATTACTCTTAAACGATTGCGAAGTAAAGAAAACGTCCAACATGACTAAGTTTTGCATTTTCGATAGCTATCCAATGGTATATTATTTGCCCCATTTCGATAAACTTTTTAAAAAACCGCGTTCAAAACCAGTTTTAACCGTATTTGAATTTTTATTTAAACCGTAAGGAATTAGAAAAAACTTTCTATACGCAAAAGTTGCGCATTTTCCATAGCTTTCCAACTCCGTATCATTTGCGTCAATCCGACAAACCGTTTGCAAAAAATCGCGAAAATATGTTCCGCCCAAAATTTCACCATTTTTCAAATTACTTTTAAATCATATATAATTAGAAAAAACAATACATATATGGAAGATGCGGATTTTCACCAGCTTTCCAACGCCATCTTGTTTGCTCAATTCTGACAAACCGTTTGAAAATTGAGTGCAAAATACGATTCACGTCTTCGGTTTTGAAAAAAACAGTTTTTTCAAAACTGCTCTTAAACCATAATGATTTTGCAAAAACGTTCAATATACTTGAAATATGATTGTCAAGAGCTTTCCAACGATATATTACACGCCCCGTTCCGATAAAAAAATTACAAAAAGTTTTTGAACTAAAGACGACGATATGTTAAACACAACTGAAAGCATCAGTTCAACCGCTTCGAAAACATCAGTACAACCACCTGAATCCGTCAGTTCAAAAAGGGTAACAGAATAATATTCTGTTACGCGTAAC
>NC_041385.1:515098768-515151240 GCF_002162155.2 Triticum dicoccoides
ATATATATATATATATATATATATATATATATATATATATATATATATATATATATATATATATATAGGACAAATGTTTCCTACAAGCAGTGGTAGTTACCACCACTTGCGTTTTGTATGTTGTATGTAGTATCTGTCGAAATCGGGAGTATGTACGTGTGGTATGTAGTATATAACAATGATTAGGTAGTATATATACTAATTTTTAGGTAGTATGTACCATTTTTTAAGTATGCTCATTTTTACGTATAAATATGTACGTATTTTACAAATATAACAAAAACTATGGGCTCATGTGCAATTTTTTCATATAACTTGTTTTGAAATATCTTAGATATAGCATATGAACATATTTAAAATAATAAAATAGTATATATAGTACCACATGGTAATATATGAGACATGTGGGGTAACTACCACCGGGTGGTAGGATGGATTTTTCCTTATATATATGGCTTCTGCACAGCATCTCCATCATCATTATCAGTACATCCTACGCAGGTGAGTTAGGATGCACGTGATCCTAGGATGGTATCTATCCTTCAAACAGAAGAGTGCTTCAAACTAACAACAATACATAATATCCAACAAAAAAGGATCGTGCTACAGCAGCAGAATACATGGCTCAGTCTTGATATCAGTACGAATGAAGTTGTGCATATTTGTTGTTGGCATGAACCACATCACCGCATGTCGGGTTTGCAAAAAGCCATCCATCGCATGGAAGCTTGATGCCTTTCACACACTGAAGATTATCTGGCAACAAGCTGTGTCGACGAATCTCTGGATATGGTGATTCATGAAACCCATGGTATGATGTGTAAACACAGTCCCCCCTGGTGAATGGAAGTTGCATAGCACGGTAATCATCGCCGGTGATATGATCGATGATTGGTTGGATGATCGGATAATTGAGCCCGAGGAACATGGAGTGGTCGCCGAGGCTGTAAACCCGCCTCCAGTTGAATACGCCTGGCCCAACGGAGCTAGTTTCTTTCTCGAACATGAAGCAGCCATAGCCATCAATCTCATGAATGCCCCATGCATTGTACTGCATGTGGTTTGATGTAATGGTTTGGTCAATTTGGTACGTGCAAATGAGCATCAAATGACTGTCGTCAGCTGAACGAGCGATAAACCACCACCCATCGGCTGGTATGATTCCAGGTCCTAGAATCATGAAGGCTAGCGCATTTGCGTCTGCTGCAAAAATTCAAATTGGAGACCAAACGGACAAGAATAAACAATCATGTTTAGAGTATGTGTGGAATTAAGATTATTATAACAGTGACACATATCATAGACAGAGAATTGCAATGCCGCGGTCATAATCATACCCCAAGTTCAAAAAAATAAGCCAATGGCTTTCATATTCTAGCAATATGTCATGGTTCAAACGTCATGTAACAATGAGAGGAAATCAGCTATGACAGAGCCTACTCATATTCTACCATAGCACTTACTACTACTGTTCTCGTATCAACTCTAAGCAATAACATGCGTTGTTATAAAAATCTTGGAAATGAGAGTAACATATAGCACTCATGATGTTATGCTCATAATATCTATTCTAACAATCATTATATGCCAATTGTTTTCATATCAACTCTAACAATAACATGTGTGGTCATAAATATCTAGGAAATGAGAGGAACATATAGCAATGATGTGGTTATATACATACTATCTATTCTAAATTTGTAACAATGAATAGGCAGTCGTACTCATAAGGTAAAGATGAGATGAGATAGAACAATTACATGATAATAGATTCCACCAGTATAAGCAGCCAATCTGTGCGTCGACCGTGTAAACGATGCCATCATGCACTATAGCATCAGACAGAAATGTTGCCTCAATAGGATTGACGATGAGCCATAACCATGTATGGCGATCGGATTCCAGATAGACTAATCCCATGTTGAACAAGGCAATGGGCTTGTAATCCATGTAGTCTTCTGATGGTGTGGGCACTTCGCAGATTACAACTTTCAGCAAACAAGGTCGAGCCAAAAGCTTGACGCGTCTCATGCATAGTAGACAGGAGTGTCCGGCGAGCCGCGAGGCTCGATGGCGGCGGTATCCAACGATGGAAGGGTGATCTCTCGCTGGGTGTAGATATCCATGAGACGCCACGGACTGCCGGATTGTTGGATGAGGATGATCCAATTGGCCTTCATGCCCGCCCAGTAGTGGCCGCACATGAAGAATAGGTGGACGGGTAGTGGTAGCATGTCGAGGGGCACCACGGCAACCTCTGTAGGATCGTCAAGTCGGTGTCTGGGCCACCTGTGAGGATTGGGCATCAGCAAGCAGGGTGTCTTGAAAAGAGCCGGCCGGTTGCAGACGAGTAGACGGTACAAAGACACCGAGCATGCGGCCAGACAGACGGTGCTGAGTAGGTCCATACGATTACAGATCTGCTCCAAGAGAACATCAGGGAGGGAATTCCAATCGCGGCTCTGCGTGTCAGTCGATTCTTCCATTGGGGGTTTTGGTGCCTACGAGCCAGTGGGGAAGTGGATTCGGGCGGGCGAGCGAAGAAGCTTCTCCTCGTGTGGCCGAGCAGTGAGCGGGGGGATATGGTACGCACGAGCTACCAAGGAAGATGGCACAGACGGGCGAGCAGTGAGCAGGGGTAAATGGTGTGCGGCCGACGATGGGGAAGAGATGAGGAAGAAGAAGAGAGGAGGAAGAAGAGTGGAAGACGGGGAAGAAAGTGCATTAATTCTCAATTCTACTAGTACTACTACCAGGATATACCGTCCTTCGGAGTGTAAATAGTTACACCGATGACATGTGGGTCTACCACAAGCGGTCCCATATGTCAGTTAATGAAGCACAGAGGTGCGTAGGCGTATTTGCGGAAGCATGCTCTACTGGCAAACATGATGGCAGTACTGGGTAAGGGTGATTTATAACACCAACACGCTAGTTCAGCTTATTAATTAAGTGTCCCATCTGCTGCAGCGTGTATTGTCACTTCACTGTGAAGACTAGTTGAATAGTTCTCTCTGACCGAGATGGGGAAATAATGGATCGCGAAGACTTCCTTTCTACAGTATCCCTATGCTTCTATGCTCACTTGACTCATTTCGCTCTGTACGTAGTCACTTGTTGAAATCTCTAGAAAGACAAATACTCCGTATTTGGGAACAGAGGGAGGCTTTTACTCCGTATTTGGGAACAGAGGGAGTATCACCATATGGAGGGAACAGAGGAAGCTTGAAATATGAACATGTCAATGGAAGGGAGTAAGCCCCATGCATGCATGCATGCATGCATGCAACATGCAACACTCACATGTACACATGGACGCACGCAACACTCACGCACCCATGCGGCACACAGCACACGACGCAAACACATACGCTCACGCTCAAGTGCTCAACCTACTCCCTACGTCCGTGAAAGACTGTACATTTAGAGATTTGCACATTGACCAGGGCATAATTAACGCCCAAAAGTAGCAGACTTATGTGTGCATGCGACCATTGAGAGAAGAAGATTAAATGAAGGCCGTTGCATGCTGTAATAAAGGATAGACATGTAGCCTATACCTAGAGCACAAGTTGGTGCATTAGTCAATCAATATCGATTTAGATTAAAGGCTAAATGCATTGGAAGTGTAGATGTACTACACTCTTTGTTTTTCAGCCGATGTACGCTCTTTGTTGGAAGATCGAGGGACTACACATGCATGCACTCACATACATAGCCAGGGTGGCTCGCGCGCAATGGTTGGACTCCTGTCGCGCCTGCGTAAAGTTTTTTTAGCTGATTTCTTTGCTCTGCCAACTGACAGGTGGGACCCAGAAACCAGGTGACAATTTAACCAGTCAACAAAGTGCCACGTCGACTATGTGGCCGATCAGTAGGGTGCAATACAGAGGTCTACGATGAGCTAGTGATCGTATCATCACCGCAAAACTATATATAGTGACCGTAAAGAGCGTATTGTTACATACGTTGACCGCCAGTGTAATTTTCTCGTTTCAAATTAAGCCATATTAACCGGAAAGGACGCAGTATGGACTAGCACTAGTACTGCTTTGATGTGTCCCGTCAACTCGCCAAACGAGGAGAAGCTTGCTTACTACGCCTCTCCCTCGCCCATGCGCGTGGTGGTTCACAGGAGGAGGAGAGGGTTTTGACTACAGAGCCCTCTCCCTCTCACTCTCCCTCGCCCTCGCCCTCGCAGTGGACGTGCAGTAGTTCAATCGGTGTCAGATTGCCAGAAGCATATTGTACTGTAGTATCATCATTGTTGGACCTTCCGAAGAGGCGAAGAGCCAAGTGCAAGGTTCACACGAGTACGAACTGTTGAACCTCCCGAAGAGGCAAAGAGCCAAGCGCAAGGTTTTATAGGAGCTGTCATCCTAGTAGGAGTGTACTACAACCATAGCGAACAATGCTACTGTATGATGCCGCCACGTCACGTATATCCAAAGCTGTGCCACCTTTTTTTTCTCAAAGAGCGTGTTGGAGCCCGTGCAACAACCACACAAGTTGCACGTACACATAACACATTTACTAGTAATAAATTCTAAAGGACAAATGCCAGTATGCCACACAAGTTCATCTCCAATTCATGTGATAAATTTGTGCATGACTAGTCTACATATATTCATAGCGCTACCATTCACAATTTACCGTACTCCACTTACACGTTATAGATGGGCTACATGTCCTCCTCCAGGTTCCAGTCCCAGGTGTTCTTCATGGATGGCACGATCCATAGTGGTGGGCAACGGGAATCATTGTCGCAGCTTTCTAGTCTGGTTCCACACGATGGAGACTCATCCAAGCTGAAGCGGCATAAATCAGGGATAGCGTGTCCCAGCATGTCGTTCATCTAGTGGTGCACACTGAAGACACAACCATGCTTCATGAACGGCAGGCCTTCCGTGTCGTGCACGGAAGGTGGCATCCGCTTCACAATAGGGTAGCTGTCCCCAATGAAAAGCGAGTACTCTCCAAGAGTGTTCCTCGGCACCCACGTAGAATCACGGGGGTCGAACTCGGCGCCGTTCATCTGGTACACGCGACATCTCGGATCTGGACACATGGTGAGGTACATAGTCAAGGTCCATGCATAATAATGTTGTGCTCAAATATGGCGGTCAGTAATACTGTGTAACAAATAGTACTACTTCGGTATAGAGGAAGTAAAATAACCGGCTTATTATATATAGCCACTCTTGGCTACATGGATGAGATAGTAAGACATGGAAAAACAAAAATGGTGGCAGCTAGTGGGTTCAAGTCTTCAAGGGCCTAGCTAGCTATACGCGTCCTCCTAGGTAAAAAGTACTCCTACTAGTACTAGTAAGTACTAGTACACCAATGAAAGAGAAGGTGAGAGGGTTAAAAAATGGAATACCTGGGTAGATGGTGATGATCTGATCGTGGTAGATTGTGTGACCACGTTGCACATCAGTGGTACCATGGGTAACGAGTGCTAAGATAGTTGATCCCAATATGCCAAAGTTAGCTACAAGGTTCCAGGTTAGACCGAATCACGGATGCAAATGCACATCCAGGATCAGCGATCTTATTTTGATTGGGGGATGACTGGTCCCTGCAAAATAATGGAGTACCATTAGGGATGCAAATGATGGTTTGTGCATTCCGTTTGTAATCTCCCGTACCGTAGGATGGCAACCAGATGAAACAAGTCCCCTGGCTTGTCACCATGAAGATGCGGCCTAGATGGCGCACGACGTCTTCGAATGTGTAGGGGTACAAATCTATCGCCGCCAACATGCTCCAGCCTCTGCCGTTACTGCCTCTTGCATTGATGGCAATCCTTATGTCGAACACCGCGATGAGATAGTAATCGTCCTAGCCGCATCGCTTTGTTAGCGGGTCCGCAATTGCCATCTTCTTCAATCTCATGTAGACATCATCATACGTATTCAGGCCCAGCCAGTCCAAAAGGCCGATCCTAATGATGGAGAAGGGGTCTAATACGTCTCCAACGTATCTACTTTTCCAAACACTTTTGCCCTTGTTTTGGACTCTAACTTGCATGATTTGAATGAAACTAACCTGGACTGACGCTGTTTTCAGTAGAACTGCCATGATGTTGTTTCATGTGTAGAAAACAAAAGTTCTCGGAATGTCCTGAAAATCCACGGAGGCACTTTTTGGAAAATATAAAAAATACTGGAGAAAGAATCAAGACCAGGGGGCCCACACCCTGTCCACGAGGGTGGGGGCGCACCCTCCCCCCTAGGCGCGCCTTCCCCCCTAGGCGCGCCCCCAATCTCGTGGGCCCCTGACGCTCCGCCGACCTCAACTCCAACTCCATATATTCCGTCTCGCGGAGAAAAAATCAGAGAGAAAGTTTCATCACGTTTTACGATACGGAGCCGCCACCAAGCTCTATTCTCTCTCGGGATGGCTGATCTGGAGTCCGTTCGGGGCTCCGGAGAGGGGGATTCGTCGCTGTCATCATCATCAACCATCCTCCATCACCAATTTCATGATGCTCACCGCCATGCGTGAGTAAATCCATCGTAGGCTTGCTGGACGGTGATGGGTTGGATGAGATTTACCATGTAATCAAGTTAGTTTTGTTAGGGTTTGATCCCTAGTATCCACTATGTTCTGAGATTGATGTTGCTATGACTTTGCTATGCTTAATGCTTGTCACTAGGGCCCGAGTGCCATGATTTCAGATCTGAACCTATTATGTTTTCATGAATATATGTGTGTTCTTGATCCTATCTTGCAAGTCTATAGTCACCTATTATGTGTTATGATCCGACAACCCCGAAGTGACAATAATCGGGATACTTCTCGGTGATGGCCGTAGTTTGAGGAGTTCATGTATTCACTAAGTGCTAATGCTTTGTTCCGGTTCTCTATTAAAAGAAGGCCTTAATATCCCTTAGTTTTCGCTAGGACCCCGCTGCCACGGGAGGGTAGGATAAAAGATGTTATGCAAGTTCTTTTCCATAAGCATGTATGACTATATTCGGAATACATGCCTACATTACATTGATGAATTGGAGCTAGTTCTGTGTCACCCTATGTTATAGCTATTACATGAGGAATTGCATCTGACATAACTATCCATCACTGATCCATTGCCTACGAGCTTTCCATATCTTGTTCTTCGCTTATTTACTTTTCCGTTGCTACTGTTACAATCACTGCAAAACCCAAAAACATTACTTTTGTTACCGTTACCTTTATTATCATACTACTTTGCTACTAAATACTTTGCTGCAGATACTAAGTTATCTAGGTGTGGTTGAATTGACAACTCAACTGCTAATACTCAAGAATATTCTTTGGCTCCCCTTGTGTCGAATCAATAAATTTGGTATGAATACTTTACCCTCGAAAGCTGTTGCGATCCCCTACACTTGTGGGTTAACAAGACTAATTTCTGGCACCGTTGCCGGGGAGCATAGCTCTATTCTCTGTGTCACTTGGGATTTATATCTGTTGATCACTATGAGGAACTTGAAAGACGAAAGAACCAATATTTTGCCCTCAACTACGAGGGGAGGTAAGGAACTGCCATCTAGCTCTGCACTAGATTCTCCTTCTGTTATTAGTAAACTTGCGACACCTAAACCTGCTACTGCTATGAACTATGATATGTCGCATGTTATTGATGATGCCACTTCTGCTATGCATGGTACTTATGATGAAACTACTTCTGTGCGTGATACTACTTTGCCATTAGGTGAATTTCTTGATGAACAACTTGCTAGGGCTAGAGAGAATGAAATTATTGAAGATGCTATTATTGATGATAGTGATGATGAAAATTCTCCCAATGATTATGAATTGCCTGTTGTTCCTGAGGGTTATGTTATGAATGAGAAGCTGCTAGAGCTATCTTTGCTTGCAATGATAGATATGATCTTAAGAAATTATTAGCTAAATGGAAGCAGCAGTCTCTTAATGCTAGAATGAAACCTGACCCTGCTTTTGCTACTTCACCTATCTGTGTTACTGATAAGGATTATGAATTCCCTGTTGATCCTGAAATTATTACTTTAGTTGAATCTGATCCTTTTTATGGCCTTGAATCTGAAACTGTTGTGGCACATCTTACCAAGTTGAATGATATAGCTACCCTGTTCACTCATGATGATAAATCTCGTTATTACTATATCCTTAAGATATTTCCGTTCTCATTAAAGGGTGATGCTAAGACTTGGTATAATTCTCTTGCTTGGGGTTGTGTGCGTAGTCCCCAGGATATGATTTATTACTTCTCTGCTAAATATTTCCCTGCTCATAAGAAACAAGCTGCCTTGCGGGAAATATATAATTTTGTGCAAATCAAAGAAGAGAGTCTCCCACAAGCTTGGGGGAGGCTTCTCCGATTACTCAATGCTTTGCCTGATCATCCTCCCAAGAAAAATGAAATACTTGATATCTTTTATAATGGACTAACCGATGCTTCCAAGGACTACTTGGATAGTTGTGTTGGTTGTGTTTTCAGGGAAAGAAAAGTCGATGAGGCTGAATTACTATTGAATAATATGTTGGCTAATGAAAATAATTGGACTCTTCCTGAGCCAATTCCAGAGGCAATTCCTGAACCAATTAAGCCGACTCCTCATCCTATTCCTAAACCCACTCCGAAGAAGAGAGGTGTTTTATTTCTCAGTCTGAAGATATGCAAGAGGCAAAGAAATCAATGAAAGAAAAAGGTATTAAAGCTGAAGATGTTAAGAATTTACCACCTATTGGGGAAATACATGGTCTTAATATACCGCCTGTTGAAGAACCACATTGTCTTGATAACCCGACACAGGTAGTAAAGGTAAATTCTCTCTATAGATATGATAAAGTTGAAATCCCCTCTACTAAATTTCATAGCCCATGCTTAGATGAATTTGATGACTTTATGGCTAGACAAGAAAGTTTTAATGCTTATGTTGGTAGAGAGTTAAAGAATAATGATTTCGAGATAGGACGCGTGAGCGCTAATATGGCTAGAGTTAAAGGTGAACTTAAACTAATTAGCAAATATGCGTCTATGGTTGCTACTCAAGCTGAGCAAGTACATAAAGCTCAAAATGATTTGCTTGATGAATTAAATAATAAAAATGACTTTGCTGTTAGAGTGGCTACTAGAACTGGTAGAATGACTCAGGAACCTTTGTATCCTGAAGGCCACCCTAAGATAATCGAGCAAGATTCTCAGAGAAATAATTTAGAGGCACCTAGTTCTTCCAAAAAGAAGAAAAAGAAAAACGATAGGACTTTGCATGCTTCTAGTGGACCTACTGTAGACACATCTGAGAATCCCAATGATATTTCTATTTCTGATGCTGAAACACAATCAGGTGATGAACATGAACCTAGTGATAATGTTAATGATAATGTTCATGCTGATGCTCAACCTAGCAAAAACAATGATGTAGAGATTGAACCTGCTGTTGATGTTGATAACCCACAATCAAAGAATCAACATTATGATAAGAGAGATTTTATTGCTAGGAAGCACGGTAAATAAAGAGAACGATGGGTTCAGAAACCCATGGCCTTTCCTCCTAAACCATCCAAGACAAAGGATGATGAGGATTTTGAGCGCTTTGCTGAAATGATTAGACCTATTTTCTTACGCATGCGCTTAACTGATATGCTTAAAGTAAACCCTTATGCTAAATATATGAAGGATATCATTACAAATGAAAGAAAGATACCGGAAGCTGAAATTTCCACCATGCTTGCTAATTACACTTTTAAGGGTGGAATACCAAATAAACTTGGAGATCCGGGGGTACCAACTATACCATGCTCCATTAAAAGAAATTATGTTAGAACTGCTTTATGTGATCTTGGAGCCGGTGTTAGTGTTATGCCTCTCTCTTTATATCGTAGACTTGAATTGAATAAGTTGACACCTACTGAAATATCTTTGAAAATGGCTGATAAATCAACTGCTATACCTGCCGATATTTGTGAGGATGTGCCTATTGTGGTTGCAAATGTCACTATCTTAACAGACTTTGTTATTCTTGATATTCCCGAGGACGATAGTATGTCAATTATCCTTGGCAGACCTTTTTTGATGGGCTATTATTGATTGCAACAAAGGCAATGTCACTTTTCATGTTAATGGTAATGAGCATACGGTACACTTTTAGAGGAAACAATCTCAAGTTCATAGCATCAATCCTATTGGAAAAGTTCCAACTATCATTATTGGAGGTTTTGAATTTCCTCTCCCTACTGTCAAGAAAAAGGATGATATTCTTATTGTTGGGGATTTTCATATCCCCGTTGAGGTAACTTAGTGTTATTCGAAATTTCTCCGGTTCCATGTTATTTGGAATGAGTTTGTTAACAAGACTTGATCAACCTTGTTAGTGGATTCATTTTGATGATCATGAGATGGATGAAACTAGAAGGCACAACCTTCTGTACCCTCTTTTTACTTTCTGTTATTTAGAATAAATAAAGCAAAAATAGTATTATCCGTCTGTTTTCTGAATTTTTCATGCATTAAAAAAATATCCCGAAAATAAAAGTGCTCCAAATGCCCTGCAAATTTAGTATGATTTTTATGGAATATTTGAGGATTTTAGGCACTGAAATCACTGCAGGAGGGGCAAGCACCAGGCCACGAGAGTGGAGGGCGCGCCCACCCCCCCGGGCGTGCCCCCTGTCTCGTGAGCCCCTGGTGGCCCCCTCCACTTATGCCAGCACCCACACACTCCATCTTCTACCCAAAGAAATCCCCATCCAGCTCAAGCACGAGTTCTAGCTCATTTTGCCGCGATTTTCGATCTCCTTGCTCAAAGGTCCATTCACAAAACTGCTTTGGGAGATTGTTGCTTGGTATGTGACTCCTCCATTGGTCCAATTAGTTTTGTTCTAGTGCTTTATTCGTTGCAAATTTTTGTTGCATAGGTGACCATGTTCTTGAGCTTGCATGTTGAATTTATGAGGTCCCAAGCAATTCTAATGCATGATATAGGCTCTAGGCACTTGTAGGAGTAGTTGCTACAAATCTTGTTTAGTTTTATTCACTTCTATTTTGAAGTTACTAAAATTTCAGAAATTTTTCAGAAAAAGAATTATGTCTAGGAGATTGTACCAAGGTGGTTCTTCGGTAAAGAAAGGACCCAGGATTTCTATGCGTGAGCAAGATGTTGAATTACCGACGGACGCGGATGTACGAGCTTGTGAGTGGCCATCCGACGATTTTATGGTCGAAGCAGGCTTTAAGGAGGAATTTGACGCGTATGTGCGTAATGCTGAGCTGGAGGACTTCTTACAAGATAAGTGTCCTTAGTACTATCAATTGACTGACTCCTTTGTGCGGAGGTTTAAATATAACTGTACGCATAATTCTCCTAGTGTCCTATTTGATATTTATGATACATCTTATACCATGGACTCAGAGGATTTTACAACTGCTTGCAAACTTCCGTAGTGGGGTAATATTGATGATCCTCACAAATCTAAATTTAGAGACTTCCTTGCTAGTATTACTGTGGGAGAATCCAGGGACATAGCACAAGCTACCATAGGGAGCATTCATTTTCCTGCTATACATTATTTTGCTCTCTTCATTGGTAGATGCATTAACAGTAAAGATGAAGCATGTCATATGTGTGTCCCTAATCTTTGTGTCCTCAAGAGTGTTGTGTTAGGTTATAAAGGTTATAACTTGGGGGCAATAGTTGCACGTAGGTTGCAGAATAATGGTAGAGCTGGAGATTTATTTGGAGGAATTTATGCAACCCGTGTGGCTAATTATCTTGGTATAGCCCCACGAGAGGGGGATGTGATGATACCTCCTGCTTATTTAGATTATGACGCTATGGTCAATCATCATTTTCTTAGGAGGAATGAACAATTCCTCCATTATCGACTAATCTATAACGGACGCAACGTCGTCCATGTTACTCTTCTTGCTCCTCTCCTTTTTGATTATTAGGCAAAAGGAAGATATGTTGTTACCAGGGAGGAAGCAGCTGAACACGAGGGGAGAGCGGAGGCATCTCGCCAACATGCCGCAGCTCAGGAGGCGGTTGCTGTTGCATCTCAGTACGACCCTAGTTACAACTACAGATATTAGCCAGGCGGTCCTTGGTACTAGACCAACTTAGGCCAAAAGCCTAATCTTGGGGGAGTACGTATTTCTCACCGACTTTACATTCATGTTCACACACTAGTCGTCGGTGCTCATACTCTTTCATTGTATTATCCATGTTATTTTAATTTTCTTTTTCACTTTCTTCTTGTGTGTTTGATAAACCTTAAGAAGAACAATAAAAAATAGTTAGTTTAATTTCCATGCTTGTAGTAGAATTAAAATGAAAACCCAAAAAGATTTCTCGTTCTTCTTTTACTTGTTGAGAGCTTTCCCGTGTAAAAAGTTTTATTTTTCTTTTCTTTCCTTTGGGGGTCGTGAAGACCATATTGAAAATGCTTAGTGGCTCTCATATGCATGATTGTTTATTTAACTTAGAGCCCATATTATATTGTCTTCTCTTTTGAGTTGAATGCTTGCAGATTCCAGCTTAGTCCAATGCACGTCCACTATTATTATTATACACATCGTTCGGTTGTGCAAGTGAAAGGCAATAATGACGATATATGATGGACTAAATGGGATGAGAGAAGCTGGTATGAACTCGACCTCTCTTGTTTTTGTAAATATGAGTTCATCATTCCCGATTCAGCTTATTATGAAGTAAACATATTTGCAATGACATTTAGAGATTATAGTTGCTTGTGCCATGCTTAATTAGCTATGAGTTATAATGGTTTACCTTGCGTGCCAACATGCTATTAGAATGATTATGATGTGGTATGATGGGATGGTATCCTCCTTTGAATGAATTGAGTGACTCGACTTGGCACATGTTCATGCATGTAGTTGAAACAAATCAACATAGCCTTCATGATATTTATGTTCATGGTAGATTATATCCTAGTCATGTTTGTACTTGGTGTAAATTAATTTTAATGCATGTTTATGACTGTTGTCGCTCTCTCAGTTGGTCGCTTCCCAGTCTTTTGCTAGCCTTCACCTGTACTAAGCGGGAATACTGCTTGTGCATCCAAACTCCTTAAACCCCAAAGTTGTTCCATATGAGTCCACCATACCTTCCTATATGCGGTATTTACCTGTCGTTCCAAGTAAATTTGTATGTGCCAAACTCCAAACCTTCAAATGAAATTCTATTTTGTATGCTCGAGCAGCTCATGTTTCAACTAGGGCTACCTATATCTTCCATGCTAGGTGGGTTATTCTCAAGAGGAGTGGACTCCGCTCCTCATTCACGAGAAAGGGCCAATAACCGGGATGCCCAGTCCCATGATCCAAAAAGATCAAAGCAAATCAAAATAATTAAACAAAACTCCCCCAGGGCTATTGTTAGTTGGAGGCACTCGTTGTTTCAAGCAAGCCATGGATTGATGCTTGTTGGTGGTTGGGGGAGTACAAACCTTTACTATTATGTTTGGGAACTGCCTATAATGCATGTAGTATGGAAGATACAACCATCTCATAGTTGTTGCATTGACAACAAAAGTATGTCGCTCAAAATGTTATTCAATCTCTATTTTAAAAGCGAGCTCTGGCACCTCTACAAATCCCTGCTTCCCTCTGCGAAGGGCCTATCTTTTTACTTTTATGTTGAGTCATCACCCTTCTTATTAAAAAGCACCCGGTGGAGAGCACACTATCATTTGCATTCATTATTATTGGTTTATATTGGGTATGATTTGACTGGATCTCTTTTACCATGAATTACAATGTTTAGTCAGTCCTTGATCTTTAAAGGTGCTCTGCATTTATGTTTTGCGGTCTCAGAAAGGGCTAGCGAGATACCATTTTGTTATATCAGGTTATGATTGTTTTTAGAAAGTGTTGTCATCTGAGTTTTATTATTATGGCTCACTAGCTGATTATGCTATTGATATGAGTAATTGTGAGACCTAAGTGTTATTGTGAGTATGGTTAGTTCATAATATTTCCTGAAACCTGAATGCTGGCTTTGCCATGTTAACAACAACAAGAACAAACAGAGTTTGTAAAAGTTTTTCTTTATCACTTTCAGTTTATCTACTGAATTGCTTGAGGACAAGCAAAGGTTTAAGCTTGGGGGAGTTGATACGTCTCCAACGTACCTACTTTTCCAAACACTTTTGCCCTTGTTTTGGACTCTAACTTGCATGATTTGAATGAAACTAACCCGGACTGACGCTGTTTTCAGCAGAACTGCCATGATGTTGTTTCATGTGTAGAAAACAAAAGTTCTCGGAATGTCCTGAAAATCCACGGAGGCACTTTTTGGAAAATATAAAAAATACTGGAGAAAGAATCAAGACCAGGGGGCCCACACCCTGTCCACGAGGGTGGGGGCGCGCCCTCCCCCCTGGGCGTGCCCCCCTGTCTCGTGGGCCCCCTGAGGCTCCGCCGACCTCAACTCCAACTCCATATATTCCGTCTCGCGGAGAAAAAAATCAAAGAGAAAGTTTCATCGCATTTTACGATACGGAGCCGCCGCCAAGACCTAATCTCTCTCGGTAGGGCTGACCTGGAGTCCTTTCGGGGCTCCGGAGAGGGGGATTCACCGCCATTGTCATCATCAACCATCCTCCATCACCAATTTCATGATGCTCACCACCGTGCGTGAGTAATTCCATCGTAGGCTTGCTGGATAGTGATGGGTTGGATGAGATTTACCATGTAAAAGTTAGTTTTGTTAGGGTTTGATCCCTAGTATCCACTATGTTCTGAGATTGATGTTGCTATGACTTTGCTATGCTTAATGCTTGTCACTAGGGCCCGAGTGCCATGATTTCAGATCTGAACCTATTATGTTTTCATGAATATATGTGTGTTCTTGATCCTATCTTGCAAGTATATAGTCACCTATTATGTGTTATGATCCGACAACCCCAAAGTGACAATAATCGGGATACTTCTCGGTGATGACCGTAGTTTGAGGAGTTCATGTATTCACTAAGTGCTAATGCTTTGTTCCGGTTCTCTATTAAAAGGAGGCCTTAATATCCCTTAGTTTCCGCTAGGACCCCGCTGCCACGGGAGGGTAGGACAAAACATGTTATGCAAGTTCTTTTCCATAAGCACGTATGACTATATTCGGAATACATGCCTACATTACATTGATGTATTGGAGCTAGTTCTGTGTCACCCTATGTTATAGCTATTACATGAGGAATCGCATCTGACATAATTATCCATCACTGATCCATTGCCTACAAGCTTTCCACATCTTGTTCTTCGCTTATTTACTTTTTCGTTGCTACTGTTACAATCACTGCAAAACCCAAAAACATTACTTTTGTTACCATTACCTTTATTATCATACTACTTTGCTACTAAATAATTTGCTGCAGATACTAAGTTATCCAAGTGTGGTTGAATTGACAACTCAACTGCTAATACTCAAGAATATTCTTTGGCTCCCCTTGTGTCGAATCAATAAATTTGGGTTGAATACTTTACCCTCGAAAGCTGTTGCGATCCCCTACACTTGTGGGTTAACAGGGTCTACCAGAACGGCTGCACTGCTGTGGATGTTGTGCAAAATGATGGTGGTATCCGACCATAGGTATGCAAGCCAATCTTCGTTGGCACTGATCCAGGCCTATATATAATACGGTGGGCAGCGGAGAAATTATTTGATGGAAATGGAATAACTAAGTAGTACTACATGATCAAACTCCATTACTGACCTACTCATCGGACAAAATCCGACTACCTCTCAATGCCGGCAACTCTAGCGGAGTCAACATGCAACCATGGCCAGGGAGCGGTGGACTATTCGAAGGATTGTCCCATAGAAGAACCATCTCCTCAAGGACGCATGGAAGACCAACAAGCATGGCCTTTTCCCAAGCCTGTTTAAGCACCATCTTGAAAAAGTTGGTGCAGGAAGCACCAAGTCTTGCAGCGGTGAGGACGTCGGAGCGGCATGCGATTTCTCCCAGAGGATCATCGTCCAAGGTCTCCCAGCCCCGACAAGGAGGAGAACCGCCTGGCAAATCCATGGGAGCAGCGACGAACTGCCTTCTCTTCGGGGGGAGGGGAACTGGTGAGCAGGAGATAAGAGCGTAGTAACCGCAGGGCCTCGTCCCTTCCAACTGTAGATTGTTCCTTAGCGAAGGGGTGAGGCTATTATTTACTACTAGTACTAGCATTATGGAATGTTATGGGATTGCATTATACTATAAATAATAGCACTAGTAAGAAATTTTTGGCACTAGGTAGTAGTTTTTGGCGTGGATTAAGAAATTTTGGGTATGATTTTGCTATTTTTTGTACACGCCAACTAGTGTCAAAAAACATCTTACATTATGTGACGGAGGAGTACGTACTCGTACTGTAGCAGTACTAGTACTACTTTTTCTCAACTAGTAGTGCGATGTACTGTACTTCTAGTCTAGTCTAGTATAGTGCACCAGTTTTGAACTCTTGAATCTCAGGGCCAAGGAGATACAGTTGGAAGTGGAGGGTACTACTGTTCTCTAGAACCATCGACGTACTATCAATGCATGGAAAGTACACTTGCGTAGTGGCCTAGTGGGTACTCTCGATGCTCTATTCAGCCGCTCCTCTCACGTAGCTAGCCTACTCAGTCGCTCCTCTCACGCACACACTAGCAGCCTGTTTATCAGTGACGGTTACTGCGAGGGCAGAACATTTGAGTTATTTGATACAACGAGACTAGGCTTTTTCACTTCCATCTGTGGAGGTGTAATGGATCTTGTCAAACTTTGTTAGTAGTTCCTTCTTTATGAATGAGATGAAGCAAAGCTTTTGCCTCCGTTTAAAAAAACACGTCAAGATGAATTTCTTTTATAGTAGAGCCGATAATGGAGTGAAGTTCATGCGTGCAACGCCACAAGCTACAGAGTAGTAGTAGAGCACTTTACATACAGAGCCATATTACACAGTTCCCAATGCCCCACCAGGCTTTTCCGGCTCCTCGGGCTTAATTGGGAGGCGCTAGTTTAAATATGCTACTAGCTGATGAGGAAGCTGCAAGCAAGGTGCGACTAGGGTGAGCACGCGAGCCATGGGATGCAGGGAAGGAAACCCCGTTCACGTGGCTAGGCTATCCAGTGCACCCAGATTGTGGTGCCGCACGTCCGTTTGACTTCAAAACTCAAACTACCCGTGTAAAATATTGGCTTGCAACAAAGTTACTATTTAAAAAAAAGGCCGCCGTGCGTTCGGCCGGGATCGAACCCACAAAACGAGGTATACACTCCCGCGACCACTAGTAGTACTCGTTGGAGTACAACGCAACCTAGAATCGCCTTTTGTCGCTAGTAGTACGTACATTGTTCCTTACAAGAAACCCCTAATAATGTAAGAAACCACTAATAATGCCAAGAAACTATTACCACTTGCATACATGGCAGACTTAAGATAAGACTACCTTATCAACCATTGTACATGCTCTTTTACCAACCAGCCCTACCAAGAAACGACTACTCTATAAAGTGTCGTTATAGGCACGTTTCAACCCATGGCCCTGTTTGGATACTTTTGTTGTCAATCTAACCCTGCCATCCAAACACCACTTTGGTTAGAGTTAGTTCAGGGTTAGAATCTAACTCTAACCTCTAACAGGGCCCATGTTGCCCATTAAGTCAACGCCTTCGATTCGACCAGGCGTTATGACTTGTGGGACCTACATGTCAGTCTGCACAAAAATCCCTGAGTGACCTCCTACCTCTGGCCCGTCCACCTAGTCATCCTCGGCCATGGGATGCAGCTACCGCCGCTGGCAGAAGGCAAGGTCAAAATCACCGGCGGTGCGGAGTCCATCTTGCGGCAGCCCGGATGCCAGCTCCGTCCGGTGCTCGTGGCCGCTAGCTAGCCAAGATAGCTCCGTCCAGCTGCTTGTCTGCAAGGTTTGCTAGCTAGATTGGCATGGCGGTGCGGCGGCTTGCTCGCGCGCGCCGCGCTAAGGCCAGCCATCTGGCTCGAGCGAAGGCCAGCGCGACGGCTTGCTCACTCGTGAGTCACGCTTGGGCCAGCCTGCCAACCCGTGTGGAGGCCAGCGCGGCGTCCGGCCCGTCTAGCGGAGCGGCGGCCAACTCGCTCATCACCGGCACCACCAACGAACACACATCAATATTGTTTGAAGTAATGTTCAGGAAAAATAATGATTTGAGGGGGAATAATAGGATAGAAGGACAGATGTGGGTCCCTCGTGTCAATAGTCAAATAAAATGTGTTGGTTTAAGCTGCCTCATCAGCACGGACGTGTGGGCCGACCCTGTCATAAATGGGTTTAAATGAACCTAATCGGTAGGAGTACTAGGTAGTAGTTTTTGGCGTGGATTAAGAAATTTTGGTTATGTTTTTGCTATTTTTTGTATAATAGATTCTTCCTAGGGCTGGTTGAAAGTGGTTGTTTTTTTGTTAAATACTCTACATATTGTAAGTAGGAGTGAAAGTTAAGCTTTGGAAGCCAATAAGCAAGGCTAGTTACATAGTGCATACGCGTACATGATTGAAAGTAAATATCAACCATGAGTGACTAATATATTGATGGAAAATTTGAAACTATGGAATACTAGGAAAAAATGCATGGTTGGAAATACTAGCAATGTTCATGTGCGTTGCAATGAATCATAATTAGAATAATACTTATTCACAAACTTGATACAAAACACACTGATTTTGATATACATATATCACTAGAGATATATTATTTTTCAATTAGAATATATTCCTTGGGCTGTTTTGGTGAGGTCGGGGAGGGATGTGGTTGTTTTTAAGATACTAATTATGGGTTTTTCTGCAAATTGGTAGACAAGTGGGATGTTGGTGAGAAAAGGCAACAACTTACCTCACAGTCGTTAGATGTAGATCTAATGGTCAGAAACTACGGATGGCAGACACACCATCATCACCAACTTAGTCTTCTGTAGGAGTACTAGCAAGATCCGTGCATTGCACGGAACATCAAGATGCATTTTTTATAAAACACTTGTTGTGATTGACCCATGCGGGAGTAATCCCATGTGTAAAAACTAATGATATCTCGAGAAATATGAGATAAGGTGAAGAGGAGTGGGGCATGGTGGTGACTGGTGGTCGGACTGAGCAGAGGCATGGGGATTGACGACGCCGTCAGCGGCCACCAGGCCAGTTTGTTCCAGAGGCTTCCTTTCTTAATTGCTCAACAATGAGGTTATTGGAGATAAGGATGAATGAGGGAAGGCCTTGTCTGCAAATGTGGAGAGGGGTGCGGGTATCTTTTAGTTTAATTTCCATCCGTCAGATATAGATTGGACGGTCTATATTGCAAGATGGCACGCGTACCATCATCACCAACTCGGTTTTCTATAAGAGAAGAAATATAAGTATGGAGATACAAACGTATTATCGATACTTGTTTCCATAAACTAGCATCTACATTCTGTTCAACGCCTCAACATGTGGGGCCTTAGCACAGTGACTTCTCGACTGTGTAAAACAAAGGTTTTCCCGTCGCCGATAAGGAGGGGGTGATGACGACGCGCTTTTTGGCTTGCTCTAGTCCTAGTAGTCATACTAGGTGGTCTAAGCACGTGTAGATTTATTCTTTTTCACGTCTCGTGTTCGCCGTACTGCCACGACTGTTGATGAATAGACGGTAAGTTATTCACGGGGAATCCCTTGTTGAGCGTGTTTGTGTGAGAGAGAGAGACAGTGTGCATGTGTGATATGTCTAGAGACTGAGGCAATGATAACAAATTCTTTGTGTCTATGTGTGTGGAGGATAGAGAGAGACACGTACATGGGGCTTTGTGTTGTGTAATGTGGAGACACATATACATAATTAGAGAGTGAGTGTGTGAGATACACATGAGGGCATGGGGAGAGATGAGGATCCAGATAAATGGGTGTTTGTGCGTGTCCCTATGTGTTTGTGCACACGTTTGTGTGTGAGAGGGAGTGTGTGTATGTGGAGTAGAGAGATCACTAATGATGTAAACCTAATATAAGGGAAGAGGGAATGATGTGACATGTGTAGTAGCGGGATAGCATGGGTGCGGGCGGGGGGAGCAGACTATTTAGAAGAGACATCGAGTGTGTGTGTGTGGGAGAGGGGTGTGAGAGCGAGAGAGAGAGAGAGAACTAGTGACGGAGAGTGAGAGAGAGAGAGAGAGAAAGGAAGAGAGGGGGTGAGGGGGGTCGTTTGTGTCCATAAATGGCGTATAGATAGGGAGACAATGTTGATGTTGTTGAAATTGGCATATGTACGAAGACGCAAGGGAAGCGAGTCATCGTGTGTGTGATAGGGACTTCATGAGAGGTCTAGAATAGATGGTGTAGAGAACAATGTGCGAGATCGAGAATGATTATACATTAGGGAGCTATGGAGAGAGTCACGACATATATGTATACAGGGAAGGAGCTGGGGCAGGTCCGCATGTGGGAGAGATAGAAAGAGGAGAGGGGTGCACAAGGAGACAAAGTGTGCTTGTTTGCAGTGGGGGTGGTGTCGGTGTCAAAACCGGCGGATCTCAGGTAGGGGGTCCCGAACTGTGCATCTAAGGCTAATGGTAACAGGAGGCGGGGGACACAATGTTTACCCAGGTTCGGGCCCTCTCGATGGAGGTAATACCCTACTTCCTGCTTGATTGATCTTGATGATATGAGTATTACAAGAGTTGATCTATCACGAGATCGTAGAGGCTAAACCCTAGAAGCTAGCCTATGATTATGATTGTTCTTGTCCTACGGACTAAACCCTCCGGTTTATATAGACACCGGAGGGGTCTAGGGTTACACAATGTTGGTTACAGAGAAGGAGATCTACATATCCGAATTGCCAAGCTTGCCTTCCATGCAAAGGAGAGTCCCACCCGGACACGGGACAAAGTCTTCAATCTTGTATCTTCATAGTCCAACAGTCCGGCCAAAGTATATTGTCCGGCTGTCTGAGGAACCCCCTAATCCAGGATTCCCTCAGTAGCCCCTAAACCAGGCTTCAATGATGATGAGTCCGGCGCGCAGATTGTCTTCGGCATTGCAAGGCGGGTTCCTTCTCCGAATACTCCACAGAAGATCTTGAATATGAGGATCGCGTCCGGCTCCGCAAAATAATTTCCGCATACCACCGTAGAGAGCACAATATTTCACAAATCTAATTTGCTGACAACTTTTCATAGCGTGACATCATGCCACGGCCCGGTCATTATGCGAACCATTTCTCTCAACATGCCACCGCACATATTGTGAGGCGATTTTATTGGCACATCTTGTCGAAGCAGAGATCGTGTCCCCTTATCATGGGATTCTCATCAATACGGGTGTGGGTAACCCAACCACGCCATCAACACGGCGCTTGGGGAATAAGTGAGTTTACCGGGCAAGTGGGGAGGCGCAGGATCCCTGCTGCCTTTATAAGGGGATAAGGACTCCCTTTTTCACCCACGCCTTCTTCTTCCTCTGCTCATCCATTCCCCCTCGCTCGAGCCCTAGCGCCCAAGTGTTCGTCTTCTCCACCCAAAAAGGTCTTCCGAAAATGTCCGGATCCAGAGCAGGAGGCAAGTGGATGGCCTCTACCATCTGGGAGAAGGATATCAAAAAGCTTCGGGAGGCCGGGTATCTGGCCAAGAAAATCGGCCATCGTCTTCTGACGGCGGGACAGATCGTCCCTACTCTGAAATCCCACGAGAGGGTTGTATTCCTCCTTCATTTTGTCCGCAGGCTAGGGTTTCCCCTCCACCCATTTGTTTGCAGCATCATGTATTATTACGGGATCGATTTTCATGATCTATCCAATTCCTTCCTCAACATCTCGACATTCATCATCGTGTGCGAGGTCTTTCTTTGCATCTCGCCAAACTTCGGCTTATGGCTGAAGGTTTTTAATGTGAAGCCCAAGGTAGTGAGCGGCGAGCATGCCGAGTGCGGAGGCGCCATGGTGAGCAAGATGCCCAATGTCACATGGCCAACAGGTATTTTCAATGATTCCGTCAAGGAGTGGCAGCAGTAGTGGTTTTACATCACTGAGCCGCGCGACACGGAATGGGCCGCCGCTCCCGAATTCCGATCCAGAGCCCCCCTGCGGCTTACGTCCTGGCCCAAGAAGGGCCTGAGCTGGTCTTCGTCCGACGAACTGTCGGTGCTCCAGACGCGCTTCAAGGATATGGAAGACAAGAATATCAAACTTGTCAATGTAGTCCAGGTGATGTTAGTTTGCCGGATTCTTCCTTGACAACACCGGGCCTGCAATTTATGGGAATTCGACCCGGCCAAGCACCATACCCTACTGGAGCTCTTTGGCTCCTCGCACAAGGACATCTGGAAGGTGCTTTTTAAGTCCGGCAAATCGTGGCCGGACTCCGCCGAGGACCGCGGTTACCAACTGTCCCGCCCTGCAAGTTCGGTAAGTCACTGTTATGTTGGCAATTCTTATGTTTTATTCGCATATCCTGAGGAAAATGCTTAATGTGTTTTCCACAACTCTCCCAGGGCTAGACGAAGAAGGCGGGGCGGATCTACTATCCGGCCCCACTGCCAGAAGAACCGGCCGGCCCACTTATGACGAAGATGCTAGTCCTAGCGCCTTACAAGGCGCCGAAGAAGAAGGCCGAGAAGGAGGCCAAGAAGACCAGGGGGCCTCCATCCCGCGGCGCCTCAGACACAAAATCCAAAGACTCCAATGCCCGTTATTCCTCTGAAGAGGACGAGGAGGAGGAGGAAGACGTATCCCCAGCAGGGGGAAGAAAGAAAAGGACGGCCTCCACATCCTTGGAGGCCAAGTCGCCTAAGAGGGGAAAAACTCCTCTTCCAGAGGAGTCCACCACCGTCGCCGATAATAGCCCGGAGTGGGATCTCAGGGCCCAGCCCCTGGTGAACTCGTGAGTATATAAAATCCGAACACGCTTATGCGTCCAGGCTCGTCATGGCATAATATTTTAATCTGAGCCATACTTTTTTGTAGTCCGGCGAGGTCCCATACCGAACAATCCTTGTTGGAGGATTTGCTGGGTTTGGATGCTATGGAAAGCGGGACACCCCCGAAGGCCCCTTCCCCCAAACATGTGAATGACACCGAGGTTTCATCCTAGGAGGACTCAGGACAAGGAGGGGTGGGGGGAGATCGTAAAGGCGGCGCCAGGAGGTCGAACTTCAGGGGTCGGACACATGGGAGAGAAGGCTCCCATAGACGTCGACGACGGGGGCGATCTTGAATTCGGCCCCTAGCCGGACGCAATTCCAGAGACCAATATGGTTCCAGAATCAGGTAGGCGGCCTCCCTCGACTGGAGGGGGTGTGCATGTTCCACCGGCAACCTCTATCCAACTAGAGGTGCCAGATACTTTATCGGCAGCGCTGAAAAGTGCCTCCATCATCGATGAACACCATGCCCTTATGGGTGCGGTGATTGAGAAGATTCAGTCCGCTGAGAGTGGACTGAATGAAGCCCATATCAGCCTTATAAGAGGCTTTGAGGTACGTTTTATAAGGTTTTGAAGAGTGTCATGGTATAGATAGTAGCCCCTGATACACTGTTCGATGAAAGAAAGAACCGGGGAGAGGATCGAATTTATGTTCGCAGGAGACTCACTTGATGACATCATCTCTCTTCTTTTATAAGCAGGCGTCTGTTAAATAAAGCAACTAAGAAAGATCATTACCCTTTACCTTTTATTGATCAAATGCTAGAAAGGCTATCCAAACACACACATTTTTGCTTTCTAGATGGTTATTATGGTTTCTCTCAAATACCTGTGTCAGCAAAGGATCAATCTAAAACTACCTTTACTTGCCCTTTTGGTACTTTTGCTTATAGACGTATGCCTTTTGGTTTATGTAATGCACCTGCTACCTTTCAAAGATGCATGATGGCTATATTCTATGATTTTTGTGAAAAGATTTGTGAGGTATTCATGGATGACTTCTCTGTCTATGGATCCTCTTTTGATGATTGTTTGAGCAACCTTGATCGAGTTTTGCAGAGATGCGAAGACACTAGTCTCGTCCTGAATTGGGAAAAGTGTCACTTTATGGTTAATGAAGGCATTGTCTTGGGGCACAAAATCTCCGGGAGAGGTATTGAAGTTGATAAAGCCAAAGTTGATGACATTGAGAAGATATCATGTCCCAAGGACATAAAAGTTATAAGAAGTTTCCTTGGTCACGCCGGTTTTTATAGGAGGTTCATTAAGGACTTCTCTAAAATCTCTAGGCCTCTGACTAATTTATTGCAAGAAGATATTCCTTTTGTCTTTGATGATGATTGTGTAGAAGCATGTGAAATACTTAAGAAAGCCTTGATCTCTACACCTATTGTTCAGCCACCTGATTGGAATTTTTACCTGATTGGAAAAGCATGTCATTTACATCTTGAACTTGAACATAAAGCATATTGGGATATTAAAGAGCTCAATTATGACTTCAAACTTGCTGGTGGGAAGAGGTTGTTTGATATTAGCTCACATGATGAATGGAGAACCCAAGCATATGAGAATGCCAAGCTTTTCAAAGAAAAAGTCAAACGCTCGCATGATAAGAGGATACAAAAGCGTGAGTTTAACGTAGGAGATTATGTGTTATTGTTCAACTCTCCTTTAAGATTTTTTGCAAGAAAACTTCTCCCAAAATGGGAAGGTCCCTACGTTATCGAGGAGGTCTATCGTTCTGGTGCTATAAAAATCAATAACTTCAAAGGCACAAATCCGAGGGTGGTAAACGGTCAAAGAATTAAACACTATATTTCAGGTAATCCTATCAATGTTGAAACTAATATTATTGAAACCATAACCCCTGAGGAATACATAAGAGACACTTTCCAGAACGTTCCAGACTCCGAAAAGGCATAGGTACGTGGTACGGTAAGTAAACTGACTCCAAAACAACTCTAGTGGCAATTTTTATCAGTTTTGGATTATTTAAGAATTTTAGGAAGAAATAAGTAGTCCGAAAGGGACACGAGGCTCCCACGAGAGAGGAGGCGGCGCCCCCCTGTTGGGCGCGCCCCCTGTCTCGTGGGCACCTCGTGTGCCTCCCAGACTCCGTTTTCTTGTATGTTATGTATTTTGGTAAGTAAAAATTCATTATATATACTCCCGAAGGTTTTGACCACCGTATCACGCAAATATCCTCTGTTTTCATTTCGAGCTGTTTCCGTTGTAGATTTAGAGAACCATGACTTCTCCCTCCTCCAACAACGAAGACAAGGATGCTTGGCTATTGAAGATAGAGTTGAAAAGAGAGGAACCAGAAGAGATCAACAAGGATGAAGGGATCAAGAAGGCCATGGAGGTTCAAGCTCCGGTGGTGAAAGAAGAATATATCCCTCAACCTTTACCTAACCTTTTCACTCCAACAGAGATTGAAGCTTTCAAGATGATTGAGTTAGCCTGCATACAGAACAAGTATCTCACACAGGAGAATATTTTGTTGAAGGATCATATTGCTGGGCTCAAGGGCATTATCCGCAAGTTGGAGGAGCTTTTACGCTCGATGTGCGATTATCCACCGTCATCATCACCACCTCTATCACCTCCGAGGAAGTAATCACATGGGTATGGGCACTCCCCTCGGCAACTGCCAAGCTTGGGGGAGGTGCCCCGGTATCGTATCACCATCACACTCCTATCTTTACCGCTTTACTTAGTTCGATCCTTTTAGTAGTATATTGATCTAGTAGATTGAAGTTTTGATATCAAGTAGTTTTAAGTTTTGCATTGTGATCTCTTTATGTAATCGAGTACGTGTGCTATCTATAATAAAGATTAGTGTTGAGTCAAGGGCTTTGCTTTGTTGCTATGATCTTGAGAAACTAGAAAGAACAAAAGAGTTCATATTGATCTTATGGATAGTGATAACTTCACACATAAAACTATGATGTTGAGAGTTGATGAACGTAGCCTTTGTCATCATTGCAATTAATAGGAAGTGATAAGGAAAGAGGGGTTCACATATAAATATATTATCTTGGACATCTTTTGTGATTGTGAAGCACTCATTAAGTATGACATGCTAAAAGAGTTGATGTTGGACAAGGAAGACAACGTAATGGTTTATGTTTTCCGACATCTCAGTTAAAATATATTGTCATTGACCTTCCAAACATGTTGAGCTTGCCTTTCCCCCTCTTGCTAGCCAAATTCCTTGCACCAAGTAGAGATACTACTTGTGCTTCCAAATATCCTCAAACCCAGTTTTGCCATGAGAGTCCACCATACCTACCTATGGATTGAGTAAGATCCTTAAAGTAAGTTGTCATCGGTGCAAGCAATAAAAATTGCTCTCTAAATACGTATGACTTAGTAGTGCAGAGAAAATAAGCTTTGTACGAACTTGTTGTGGAAGTAATAAAAGCGATAGATTGCATAATAAAGGTCCACATACAAGGGGCAATATAAAGTGACGTTCTTTTGCATTAAGATTTCGTGCATCAACCCTAAACGCGCATGACAAACTCTACTTCCCTCTGCGAAGGGCCTATCTTTTACTTTATGTTTTTACTTTGTGCTTGAGTCAAGGTGATCCTCACCTTTCTCCTTTTTCATTTTATCCTTTGGCAAGCTCCTCGTGTTTGAAAGATCATGATATATATATATCCAATTGGATGTAAGTTGGCATAGGCTATTATTGCTGACATCACCTAAAGGTGAATACATTGGGAGGCAACACAATAAGCCCCTATCTTTCTCAGTGTCCGGCTGAAACTCTATAACCACAAGTATTGCGTGAGTGTTAGCAATTATGGGAGACTACGAGATGGTTGAGTATGTGAGTTTGTTGAAAAGCTCTATTATTGACTCTTTCTGATGTTACGATAAATTGCAATTGCTTTAATGACTGAGATTATAGTTTGTTAGTTCCCAATGAAGTTTATGAACCATACTTGGCATTGTGAATTGATTATTACTTGAGCATAGGAAATCATATGACAAAATCTATATATGTTGCTGTTATTAGAACGATCATGATGCCCTCATGTCCGTATTTTATTTTTATCGACACCTCTATCTCTAAAACATGTGGACATATTTTTTGATTTCGGCTTCCGCTTGAGGACAAGCGAGGTCTAAGCTTGGGGGAGTTGATACTTCCATTTTGCATCATGCTTTTATATCAATATTTATTGCATTATGGGCTGTTATTACACATTATATCTCAATACTTATGGCTATTCTCTCTTATTTACAAGGTTTACCATGAAGAGGGGGAATGCCGACAGCTGGAATTCTGGCCGGAAAGGGAGCAAACGTTGGAAACCTATTCTGCACAACTCCAAAAGTCCTAATACTCCACAAAACAAATTTTTGGATTTAATAAGAATTTATGAGCGAAAGAAATAGGCCAGGGGGCCCACACCCTGTCCAGGAGATAGGGGGCGCGTCCCCCTGTAGGGCGCGACCTCCTATCTCCTGGGCCCCCTGGTGGGCCTTCGGCGTCCATCTTCTACTATATGACAACTTTTACCCTAAAAAAATTGTGGGCAAGCTTATGGGATGAAACTCCACCGCCATGAGGCGGAACCTTGACGGAATCAATCTAGGGCTCTGGCAGAGCTGTTCTGCCGGGGACACTTCCCCCCGGGAGGGGGAAATCATCACCAACGTCATCACCATCGATCCTCTCACCGGGAGGGGGTCAATCTCCATCAACATCTTCACCAGCACCATCTCCTCTCAAAACCCTAGTTCATCTCTTGTATCCAATCTTGTATCAAAACCACAAATTGGTACCCGTGGGTTGCTAGTAGTGTTGATTACTCCTTGTAGTTGGTGCTATTTGGTTTACTTGGTGGAAGATCATATGTTCAGATCCTTTATGCATATTATTACCCCTCTGATTATGAACATGAATATTCTTTGTGAGTAGTTACGTTTGTTCCTGAGGACATGGGAGAAGTCTTGTTATTAGTAGTCATGTGAATTTGGTATTCGTTCGATATTTTGATGAGATGTATGTTGTCTTTTCCTCTAGTGGTCTTATGTGAACATCGACTACATGACACTTCACCATTATTTGGTCCTAGAGGAAGGCATGGGGAAGTAATAAGTAGATGATGGGTTGGTAGAGTGACAGAAGCTTAAACCCTAGTTTATGCGTTGCTTCGTCAGGGGTTGATATGGATCCATATGTTTAATGTTGTGGTTAGGTTTACCTTAATACTCCTTTTTGTAGTTGCAGATGCTTGCATTAGGGGTTAATCATAAGTGGGATGCTTGTCCAAGTTAGGACAGTACCCAAGTACCGGTCTACCCACATATCAAATTATCAAAGTACCGAACGTGAATCTTATGAACGTGATGAAAACTAGCTTGACGATAATTCCCAATGTGTCCTCGGGAGCTCCTTCTTCATTATTAGAATTTGTCCAGGCTTATCCTTTACTACATAAAGGATTGGGCCACCTTGCTGCACTTTATTTAGTTTATTTACTTTTTTCTCGTTACTATTTATCTTATCACAAAACTATCTATCACCTACTATTTCAGTGCTTGCAGAGAAAACCTTACTGAAAACCGCTTATCATTTCCTTCTGCTCCTCGTTGGGTTCGACACTCTTACTTATCGAAAGGACTATGATAGATCCCCTATACTCGTGGGTCATCAAGACTCTTTTCTGGTGCCGTTACCGGGGAGTGTAGCGCTTTTGGTGAGTGGAATTTGGTAAGGAAACATTTATATAGTGTGCTGAAATTTTCTGTTACTTGTCACTATGTAAACTAATCCTTTGAGGGGCTTGTTTGGGGTATCTTCACCCCAACCAGAAGAGCAAAGAGATGCTCCTCAACCTACTGAACCTTATGAAAATATTCACTTTGAGATTCCTTCGGGTATGATAGTAAAACTGCTAGCTAATCCTTTTGCAGGAGACGGAACATTGTATCCCGACTTACACCTTATCTTTGTGGATGAAGTTTGTGGATTATTTAAGCTTGCAGGTATCCCTGATGATGTTGTAATAAGGAAGGTCTTCCCTTTATCTTTGAAGGGAGATGCAATGACATGGCATAGGCTATGTGATGATACGAGATTTTGGAATTATAAGCGACTGAAGTTGGAATTTCACCAGAAGTTCTATCCTATGCATCTTGTTCATCGTGATCGTAATTACATATATAATTTCTGGCCTCGCGAAGGAGAAAGCATTGCTCAAGCTTGGGGGAGGCTTAATTCAATGTTTTATTCGTGCCCCAATCATGAGCTCTCTCGGGAAATGATTATTCAGAATTTTTATGCTCGGCTTTCTCTTGATAATCGCAACCTGCTCGATACTTCCTGTGCTGGTTCTTATATGCTGAAGACTATTGATTTCAAATAGGACTTATTGGAAAGAATTAAACGCAACTCTGAAGATTGGGGTTCCGGCGATGGTAAGGAGTCAGGTATGACACCTAAGTTCGATTGTGTTAAATCTTTTATGGATATCGATGCTTTCCGTGGATTTAGCTCTAAGTATGGACTTGACTCTGAGATAGTAGCTACTTTTTGTGAAACTTTTGCTACTCACGTTGATCTCCCCAAAGAGAAGTGGTTTAAATGTAATCCTCCTGTTGAAGTGAAAGTAGTTGCACCTATTACAGTCGAAGAAAAGATTATTACATATAGTGATCCCATTGTTCCTACTGCTTATGTTGAAAAACCTCCTTTTCCTGTTAGGATAAAAGATCATGTTAAAGCTTCGACTGTTGTTCGTAAGAGTAATACTAGGACCTATACACCTCCTGAGCAAATTAATGTTGAACCTGGTATTGCTATGATTAAAGATCTCTTGGATGAGGACTTTGATGGGCATGTTATCTCTTTCTTGGGTGAAACTGCTAATATTGCTAGACCCGATACTAAGACACGTAGACCTGTTGTAGGCACGCCTGTTATTTCTGTTAAAATAGGAGATCATTGTTATCATGGCTTGTGTGATATGGGTGCTAGTGCTAATGCGATACCTTATGATCTTTATAAAGAAATTATGCACGATATTGCACCTGTTGAATTAGAAGACATTGATGTTACTATTAAGCTTGCTAATAGGGATACCATTAAACCTATTGGGATTGTTAGAGATGTTGAAGTCTTGTGTGGGAAGATTAAATACCCTGCTGATTTTCTTGTTCTTGGTTCCCCACAAGATGATTTTTGTCCCATTATTTTTGGTAGACCCTTCTTGAATACTGCTTGTGCTAAGATTAATTGTGAAAAGAATATTGTCACTATTGGCATAGATGGTATGTCTCATGAGTTTAATTTCGCTAAGTTTAGTAAACAACCTCGTGAAAGGGAACCACCTAGTAAGGATGAAATTATTGGTCTTGCTTCCATTGCTGTTCCTCCAACTGATCCGTTAGAACAATATTTGTTAGACCATGAAAACGATATGTTTATGAAGGAAAGGGAAGAAATAGATGAAGTGTTCCTTAAACAAGAACCTATGCTAAAACATAACCTTCCTGTTGAAATTCTTGGGGATCCCCCTCCACCCAAGGGTGACCGCGTTTTTGAACTCAAACCATTACCTGATAATCTTAAGTATGCTTATCTTGATGAAAAAGAAATATATCCTGTTATTATTAGTGCTAACCTTTCAGAGAAAGAAGAAGAAAGATTATTGAAAACTCTAAAGAAGCACTGAGCCGCTATTGGATATACTCTGGATGATCTTAAGGGCATTAGTCCCACATTATGTTAACACAAAATTTCAGTGGAGAAAGATGCAAAACCAGTTAGAGATCCTCAAAGACGATTAAATCCCAAAATGAAGGAAGTGGTAAGAAAGGAGATTCTAAAGCTCCTTGAGGCAGGTATCATTTATCCCGTTGCTGATAGTGAATGGGTAAGCCCTATCCATTGTGTCCCTAAAAAGGGAGGTATTACCGTTGTTCCTAATGATAAAGATGAATTGATCCCGCAAAGAATTATTACAGGTTATAGGATGGTAATTGATTTCCGTAAGTTAAATAAAGCTACTAAGAAAGATCATTACCCTTTACCTTTTATTGATCAAATGCTAGAAAGGCTATCCAAACACACACATTTTTCCTTTCTAGATGGTTATTCTGGTTTCTCTCAAATACCTGTGTCAGCAAAGGATCAATCTAAAACTACCTTTACTTGCCCTTTTGGTACTTTTTCTTATAGACGTATGCCTTTTGGTTTATGTAATGCACCTGCTACCTTTCAAAGATGCATGATGGCTATATTCTCTGATTTTTGTGAAAAGATTTGTGAGGTATTCATGGATGACTTCTCTGTCTATGGATCCTCTTTTGATGATTATTTGAGAAACCTTGATCGAGTTTTGCAGAGATGCGAAGACACTAGTCTCGTCCTGAATTGGGAAAAGTGTCACTTTATGGTTAATGAAGGCATTGTCTTGGGGCACAAGATCTCTGAGAGAGGTATTGAAGTTGATAAAGCCAAAGTTGATGCTATTGAAAAGATACCATGTCCCAAGGACATAAAAGGTATAAGAAGTTTCCTTGGTCACGCCGGTTTTTATAGGAGGTTCATTAAGGACTTTTCTAAAATCTCTAGGCCTCTGACTAATTTATTGCAAAAAGATATTCCTTTTGTCTTTGATGATGATTGTGTAGAAGCATTTGAAACACTTAAGAAAGCCTTGATCTCTACACCTATTGTTCAGCCACCTGATTGGAATTTACCTTTTGAAATTATGTGCGATGCTAGTGATTACGCTGTAGGTGCTGTTTTAGGGCAAAGAGTCGATAAGAAATTGAATGTTATCTAGTATGCTAGTAAGACCCTTGATACTGCCCAGAGAAATTATGCTACTACTGAAAAAGAGTTCTTAGCAGTTGTGTTTGCATGTGATAAGTTTAGACCTTATATTATTGATTCCAAAGTTACTATTCACATTGATCATGCTACTATTAAATATCTTATGGAAAATAAAGATGCTAAGCCTAGACTCATTAGATGGGTTCTCTTGATCCAAGAATTTGATTTACATATTATTGATAGAAAGGGAGCTGAGAACCCCGTTGCAGACAACTTGTCTAGGTTAGAGAATGTTCTTGATGACCCACTGCCTATTAATGATAGCTTTCCTAATGAACAATTAGCGGTTGGCAATGCTTCTTGTACTGCTCCTTGGTATGCTGATTATGCTAATTACATTGTTGCTAAATATATACCGCCTAGTTTCACATACTAGCAAAAGAAAAAGTTCTTTTATGATTTAAGACATTACTTCTGGGATGATCCACACCTTTATAAGGAAGGAGTAGATGGTATTATTAGACGTTGTGTGCCTGAGCATGAACAGGAACAAATCCTATGCAAGTGTCATTCTGAATCCTATGGAGGGTACCACGCTGGAGATAGAACTCCACACAAGGTACTACAATCTGGTTTTTATTGGCCTACTCTATTCAAAGATGCTCGTAAGTTTGTCTTATCTTGTGATGAATGTCAAAGAATAGGTAACATCAGTAGACATCAAGAAATGCCTATGAATTATTCTCTTGTCATTGAACCGTTTGATGTTTGGGGCTTTGATTATATGGGACCTTTTCCTGCCTCCAATGGTTATACACATATCTTAGTTGCTGTTGATTACGTTACTAAGTGGGTAGAAGCTATTCCAACTAGTAGTGCTGATCATAACACTTCTATTAAAATGCTTAAAGAAGTTATTTTTCCAAGGTTTAGAGTCCCTAGATACCTTATGACTGATGGTGCTTCACATTTTATTCATGGTGCTTTCCGCAAGATGCTTGCTAAGTATGATGTCAATCATAGAATCGCATCTCCTTATCACCCGCAGTCTAGTGGTCAAGTAGAGTTGAGCAATAGAGAGCTCAAATTAATTTTGCAAAAGACTGTGAATAGATCTAGAAAGAATTGGTCCAAAAAACTTGATGATGCATTATGGGCCTATAGAACTGCATACAAAAATCCTATGGGTATGTCTCCATATAAGATGGTTTATGGAAAAGCATGTCATTTACCTCTTGAACTTGAACATAAAGCATATTGGGCTATTAAAGAGCTCAATTATGACTTCAAACTTGCCGGTGAGAAGCGGTTGTTTGATATTAGCTCACTTGATGAATGGAGAACCCAAGCATATGAGAATGCCAAGCTTTTCAAAGAAAAAGTCAAACGCTGGCATGATAAGAGGATACAAAAGCGTGAGTTTAACGTAGGAGATTATGTGTTATTGTTCAACTCTCGTTTAAGATTTTTTGCAGGAAAACTTCTCTCAAAATGGGAAGGTCCCTACGTTATCGAGGAGGTCTATCGTTCTGGTGCTATAAAAATCAATAACTTCAAAGGCACAAATCCGAGGGTGGTAAACGGTCAAAGAATTAAACACTATATTTCACCTATCAATGTTGAAACTAATATTATTGAAACCATAACCCCTGAGGAATACATAAGAGACACTTTCCTGAATGTTCCAGACTCCGAAAAGGCATAGGTACGTGGTACGGTAAGTAAACTGATTCCAAAACAACTCTAATGGCAATTTTTATCAGTTTTGGATTATTTAAGAATTTTAGGAAGAAAGAAGTAGTCCGAAAGGGACACGAGGCTCCCACGAGAGAGGAGGCCGCGCCCCCCTGTTGGGCGTGCCCCCCTGCCTCGTGGGCACCTCGTGTGCCTCCCAGACTCTATTTTCTTGTATGTTACGTATTTTGGTCGGTAAAAATTCATTATATATACTCCCGAAGGTTTTGACCACCATATCACGCAAATATCCTCTGTTTTCGTTCTGAGTTGTTTCCATTGTAGATTTAGAGCACCATGACTTCTCCCTCCTCCAACAACGAAGACAAGGATGCTTGGCTATTGAAGATAGATTTGAAAAGAGAGGAACCAGAAGAGATCAACAAGGATGAAGGGATCAATAAGGCCATGGAGGTTCAAGCTCCGGTGGTGAAAGAAGAAGACATCCCTCAACCTTTACCTAACCTTTTCACTCCAACAGAGATTGAAGCTTTCAAGATGATTGAGTTAGCCCGCATACAGAACAAGTATCTCACACAGGAGAATGTTTTGTTGAAGGATCATATTGCTGGGCTCAAGGGCATTATCCGCAAGTTGGAGGAGGTTTTACGCTCGATGTGCGATTATCCACCGTCATCATCACCACCTCTATCATCTCCGAGGAAGTAATCACATGGGTATGGGCACTCCCCTCGGCAACTGCCAAGCTTGGGGGAGGTGCCCCGGTATCGTATCACCATCACACTCCTATCTTTACCACTTTATTTAGTTCAATCCTTTTAGTAGTATCTTGATCTAGTAGATTGAAGTTTTGATATCAAGTAGTTTTTTTGAAGAAACCAGCTTTTGGCTGGTGTTTCATTGATTTAGCAGGAGGGAGCGACAAAGAGGTTCCGATCAAGTGATCGTATGAATGGGGAAAATTACAACAGGTGACTAGGAACACTGAGCTCCCAGTAGGATGTGGCTATGGCAATATTTCACGTCATGTCCCCGAAGGGCTGCTCTATGCATTTGGCCCCTGCCAAGCGCCATTGCTCCATGTCCCGGCGGCATGCCTCGACGATGTGGCGCTCGTCGGCTTGTTTTACTCTGAAGATGCAGGAGTTTCTCTCCAACCATATGTGCCACAGAATGAGGGCCAGCAACGACTTGGTGCCCCTGCGGATTCCCGGGGCTGCAGCGTTGATGATCCTTTCGGCACAGCCCGTCATCGTAGTCTCCCTGCACCATGCAGCAGGGTTTAGAGCCTGGCAACCAGCCCAGCCTGCAGCTTGGTTCCAAGCTTTCATGGAGATTGGGCACTCCCAGAAGAGGTGGAAATATGACTTGAGATTTCTCATGCACAGAGGGCAGAAGTAGCCATTGGTCCAACCCCTTCGTTGCAGCCTGTCATTGCACCATAGCTTGTCTTGGTGGAGGAACCAGAGGAACATCTTGATCTTCCCTGGTGCCCAAATCTTCCAAATCAGGCTTGTGAAACTACTATGTTGACCCTCTGCAAATTGCGCGGTGTAGGCCGATTTGGTGGAGAACATCCCTAAGGCGTGATGCATCCAGCGGATTGAATCAGGCATTTGTGCATCCAAGACAAGGTCGTCGCTTCTGATCTCTCTAGCGAGCAGGATTACTTGGCAGACGGTGTCGCTACTGTTGGCGTGCCGTATTTCAAGGACCCATCGGTCGCCCTGCAAAGCCTCCTGAACCGATCGGTTTTTCCTTATGGATGTAGCGTAGCTCTGGGAACGCCGCGCAAAGCTGCCGACCTCCCAGCCAGGAAGAAGACCAGAAAGAAGCAGAAGTTCCATTCCCGATGGTTATGGTTGTGCATGCCGCGAACAGGGCCATGTCCCCGCTGCCGCAAGGCGTGCCGGTGCCGACCCAGGGACGGCGGGGCTGTTGCCAAGCGAGCCACAGCCACCGAAGCCGCAGCGCACGGGCGAACCTAGACAGGTCATGAATGCCCAGGCCGCCTTGCTGCTCCGGCATCGTCACCGCCTTCCAGCCCACCTTGCACTTTGCCCCAGAGATCTCATCATCCTGTGCCCAGAGGAATCGTCTCCTCGACTTGTCGATTTCCTTGAAGAGCTTCATCGGAGCACGCAACGCCGTTAGCACGAAGGTTGGGATTGCTGACAAAATGCAGCGCACTAGGAAGCGGCGACCCGCCATCGGCATTAGCCTCCCCTTCCAGCCGGCTAACCTAGCCCTAATTCTATCGAGGATGAACTGCAGGTGGACTAGTCTAATTCTACCGATCGTGATGGGCAGACCTAGGTATGTGAGCGCGAACGCCGCCGTTGTCCCTCCGAAATTCACCAGGACCGTGGCCAGGTCGATGTTGCAACAGCGAATTGGGATCGCAGATGACTTGGAGAGATTGACCCGCAGGCCCGTGGCGTCGCCGAACTGCCGCGGCAGTCCTAGCAGGGCGTCTATGTCTTCACGCACCGGGTTGATGAAAATAACAGCATCGTCGGCATACAAGCTTGTGCGCATCCTGGCTTCTGCCGCCGGCGGCGCCGTCAGCAGTCCAGAGGAGGTGGCCGCCTCCAGCAGCCGGTGGAGAGTGTTGATGCATAAGATAAACAACAGAGGCGACAGTGGGTCTCCCTGCCTAAGCCCTCGAAAGTGATCAATGCAGTCTCCTGGCACCCCATTTAGGAGGCAAGATGAGGATGACATCGATAACAGAAGGCAATCCAGTCTCTCCATCGCGGGGGAAATCCGAGCACCTCTAAAAGTTCTAACAGATATTCCCAAGAAACATAGTCGAAAGCCTTAGCTATGTCAAGCTTCAGCAATAGCGCCGGGGTTTTGCTGCGATGCAATTTTCTGATCGTGTTCTGCACATATAGGAAACTGTCTTGGATGCACTTCCTCCTCTGAAAAGTTGTTTGCGCTGGGCTGATGAGCTTGTCGATGGCGTTGGCGAGGCGAATGGACATGACTTTTGAAAACAGCTTGGCGACAGAGTGGATGAGACTGATTGGTCGGAAATCGCTCATTTTGACAGCACCATCCTTCTTTGGTAGCAGGGAAATCATAGCCATGTTCAAATCAGCAAAGTTTCCCACCGCGAGGTTGTAAAGATGGTGAAACAGAGCCATGACATCCTCCTTTATCGTGCCCCAGCATGATCTGAAAAACGTGCCCGAGAATCCATCCGGCCCAGGAGCTCGGTCTGCCGGCGACGCCAGGATTGCTGCCCAAACTTCGGCTTCAGAAAAGGGGTTGTCAAACCCCTCGTTTTGAACTGTGGGCATGTCCAGCATCTCCCAATTGAACGAGCATTTTCTATCCTCTTTTCTTCCCAGCAGATTGGAGAAATGTGAGTGAGCAACAGAGGCCTTATCATCGTGCGCAGTGATCACATCATTGTCAACTTGCAGTGAGTGAATGAAATTTTTCCGCATGCGTGAATTGATTTTAGCTTGGAAGAAGGCAAGCGAGTGTCCCCCTCCTTGAGCCAGGTGATCCGGGAGGCTTGCCGCTTGCGAGCTCTCTCGATCGTAGCCAGCCCCAGAATTCTTTGCTTAAGTTGCTTGCGCAGGCTAAATTCCCCTGTAGTGAGGGCACACTTTTTTTGAGCAACATCCAGCCGCAGTATCACCTCGCAGGCCAGATGGAATTGCAGTTTGGCATCGCTGAAATGGGACCTGGCCCATATGGAAAGATCATGAGCAACCCTCTTCAGTTTGATCTTGAGCCTTATGATCGGGCATGTGTGGTTCACCGGCCCTTGCCAGGCCAGGTTTACAGTGTCGTGGAACCTTGGAAAACATGGACAGAAGTGTTCGAAACGAAAGACATGTTTCCTCTTTGGAGTTGCAGAGTTGGCCAACACGAGTGGGCAGTGATCCGAGCATGCTGTCGCCGCTGCCATCACTATGTGAGATGGAAAAAGTGCATCCCATTTAGTGTTGCAGAACACTTTGTCGATACAGACCATTGTTGGGTCCTGCCGCTCGTTCGTCCAAGTGAACCTTCTGTTTTTGCACTTGATCTCACGCAATCCGGCAGCGTCAATAGCAGCCCTGAACCTGCTCATAATCCTCCTGTTCAGATTTAGATTGCTCTTGTCCCTCGCTTCATATATAACATTGAAATCCCTGTTGATCAACCAGGGCTCACCCGGCAACGGTGCGACGCGTGCCATCTCTGACAGAAAGGCGTCCTTGCGCGCATCATCAGCAGGCCCGTAAACTGTCGTGAGCCAGAAGGAAGAGTTGCTTTGCAGAACGGTCACTTTTCCTATGATTGAGAAGCAGCCGATGGCATGAGGGGTGAAGGCGATGACGGCCTTGTCCCAGAGAATGGCCACTCCCCCTCTGGTGCCTGTTGCAGGCAGGACGGCGCAGCCTTCAAGCCTTCGACCTCCAAGCTCACGGACGATGCCAGGTGTCCAGGACTCCAGCTTAGTTTCTTGCAGGCAGAGAATGCTTGCACGATGAGCCTCCGCAATCTCGCGCACTGCAGTCCGTCTTGCTGGCCAATTTAGCCCTCGCACATTCCAACTCAAAATTGCACCAGGTGTGTTACTCATATGGAACATTTTTTTCCTCCAGCAGTGATAACATTCTATTGATCTGAGACGAACACACATACACCATCAGCATAGCAAGGGGGCACCAGAGACCACTAATAGCCCCTAAACTACTCTGGCGCGAGACGATCCTACTAGCCCTAAACGAAACATTTCAGTCATCGATCGTGATACCTAACTCAAATTGGCCTAGTGCCAATCCCTGCCGGAGACTAATACTAATAAAAATAAGCACTAACATGACAACACTAAACCGCGGCATCCGCGTCAGCATCAGGGCCTGCCATGCCGCCTGCGATGCGAAGAGCCGCCGGGTTGAGGCGCGTGAGCTTGGCGATGATGGAGATGTCCTCATCCGTCAGCGGCTCATCGAAGCGACGAATGAGAGCTTCCGCCGCCTTTGCAGTCATCTTCTCTTTGGGTCCCAGCATGCTGAGGCGCTTGACTAGCAACAGGGACGCCCTCTTCGCCACCGGGACGGTGGACTGCTGGCCAGCCAGGCGCGCGCTATGCCTAACGGGGACGGAGGCGGCTCTGGTCTTGGGTGGTGCAGCAGAGCAACGTGCCGGCTGTGCGGCGATGATGGGGGAGGGGGTATCGATGAAGAGGCGTGGCGCCGGGTGGGTGGCACCACTGAGGTGCAGCTACATGACCTGCTGCGTCATGGCCCCGACCTGCAGATTGGTCTGAGCGGCGGTGGCCGTGGCGCGGCAGGCAGCGACGGACGAGCTGCCAGCGAATTGGAGCGGCTGGTCGAGCGTAGTGGCGATGGACTCATCGAGCTGCAGTTGCGCGTTGTCCACACGGGGAGGCGATGGGAGGACGGGGTCAGCGTCGCGAAAGAACTTGGCCACTGGGTCCTACCCAGCGGTAGCGACCCCAGCCGCAACTGCCGTCTCACGCGAGGCCAAGGGCAGTGGGGGCGTGGCCTTGAGGACGACAGGCTCCGGCCTGCCACCGGTCCTGTTCCGACGACTGGAAGGCGTCTGGCTCCGCTGGCGGCTTGAGCTTGCAGACGCCTTTCGGGGCTGCACTGTGGCACCAGCCTGCTTGCAGCCCAGTAGGGGGTCCTTCCAGGAGCGCCGCCCGGCCTTGTCGCTGTCGTGGTCGTCGCAGTCGCGGGGCCCACCTTGGCGCACGCCACCGCAGCCCGACGGAGCCACCAGGGCCGGGTGGCGCCAGGTGCCTTGGCCGTCCTCGACGTGCATGGTCCATGTGCCTGGCCAGATGGACGGGACCGAGCGCGTGTCATCCGACTCCGACGAGGGAAGGCCGCTCTGTGCCGAGTGCGACGAGCGCGGCGAGAGGGGCGACCAATCCTCGACGCGATCAACGAGGATGAGCATGTCATGGCGCCGGACGCGCGGCGGCGGCGCCACCTTCCGGCTGGGGGGTGAGAAGCCCAGCATGGCCTCCACACGGCCAGCGCCCCGCGCCGCCCTCCAGATGGTGTGCCTGGTGGGGATGAACGCCACATCCCACACCCACACCCAGCATGCGAAAGTCTTCGTGTGCCCGCGCTCGTGGGTGCGGCTGTCGAGGCGGTCGATGATGCACTTGTCGCCCAAGACCTCGGCCGCCCCCTCAAGCGACCATAGGTGGAGCGGCATTTTCTCGATGATGACGCGGATGTGAAGAAGGAACTCCTAGTGCACGGCGTGGTCGTCCTCGTGCCACGGCTTGATGTCGAAGATGACGCCGTCGACGTTGATGGAGCCCAGGTGCACGGCATTGTCCTGGTGCACCGGCAGCTCGAAATGGACCAGGAAATCTTCCGGGTCGTGGCACGTGACCCGCAGGAGGTGCGCCGGCCTGCGTAGCTGCGCGTCGAAGGCACTCCCCACCGACATGGGGCTGGAGGCGTGGCGCTCCTCCGTGGAGACCAGCAGCACGACGTGGCGACGAATCAGGAAGATCTGGTGCTCGATAGCCGGCGACTCGATCACCACCTTGTGGCCGGACTGCGGCCGGCGCGACGGGTCGGTGTGGTGGGACATCGTCTTGGTCGACACCGTCGGGGGTGGCGAGGGGAAGCGGATGCGCTCGCAAACCGGGCCACGACCCACATGGGAGCCCAGCCGCGCTTTTGTAGGAGCACGCCCCCTCTTGCCCGGGCAGTCTTTGCCGATGTGGCCGGGAAGCTTGCAGTCGATGCAGTGGACTGGGTCTCTACAATCTACACGGCGGTGCTCGGTGCTGAGGCATCTGAAGCAGAGCCCCCGGAAACGCCTTAAGAAGACCTCCCATCCGGTGCTCGCATTGAAGGTAGGCCGGTGGCCTTTGCGCGGCCGGGGGGAGTGGCCAAGGCCGTCATCATGGTGCCGGCTGAGACGTCGATCTTTGCGCGACTGGACCTCCATCCATCCATCACCAGGCCCCGAAGAGGAAGGGCTAGAGCTGGGAGAAGGTCGAACCACGATGGATTTTAGCCGTTGCCGCTCAGCAGGAGGGGACGCTGCAGGGACCGGGGTGGAAACGGCGTTCGCAGCATGGGAGCACTCGCCCCGGAGCAGGATTCGCGGCGGGGAGGCAGATGCGGCCGTTGACGCAGCTGGAGGCCGAGGAGAGACCGGCAACATCGACGGACCGCTGGATCTGGCAAGGCCCAGCACCGAGGCCGGCAGGCCCCATCCCTCGCTGCCGCGCGGGCTAGAGCAAGCGGAGCTGGTGGATCTGGACGAGCGCAAGCGCCCCATGGCTCTTTGGCGCGGGGGTGCACCCGGCGCGCCCCGGGATCTGGTGGCCGCCGCGGCCGGAGTGGCCAGCGGCGCGGGGGCAGGGTGGAGCGCTAGGGAGTTCATTTCCAGTCGGCGAGGCTGCACCCGCTAGGCATTTTTTGTCGTCCTGTTCTATCAAGTAGTTTTGAGTTTTGCATTGTGATCTCTTTATGTAATCGAGTCCGTGTGCTATCTATAATAAAGATTAGTGTTGAGTCAAGGGCTTTGCTTTGTTGCTATGATCTTGAGAAAGTATAAAGAACAAAAGAGTTCATTTTGATCTTATGGATAGTGATAACGTCACACATAGAAAGTATGAGGCATAAAAATTGTTGAGAGTTGATGAACATAGCCTTGGTCATCATTGCAATTAATAGGAAGTGATAAGGAAAGAGGGGTTCACATATAAATATATTATCTTGGACATCTTTTATGATTGTGAAGCACTCATTAAGTATGACATGCTAAAAGAGTTGATGTTGGACAAGGAAGACAACGTAATGGTTTATGTTTTCCGACATGTCAGTTAAAATATATTGTCATTGACCTTCCAAACATGTTGAGCTTGCCTTTCCCCCTCTTGCTAGCCAAATTCCTTGCACCAAGTAGAGATACTACTTGTGCTTCCAAATATCCTCAAACCCAGTTTTGCCATGAGAGTCCACCATACCTACCTATGGATTGAGTAAGACCCTTCAAGTAAGTTGTCATCGGTGCAAGCAATAAAAATTGCTCTCTAAATATGTATGACTTAGTAGTGCGGAGAAAATAAGCTTTGTACGAACTTGTTGTGGAAGTAATATAAGCGACGGATTGCATAATAGAGGTCCACATACAAGGGGCAATATAAAGTGACGTTCTTTTGCATTAAGATTTTGTGCATCAACCCTAAACGCGCATGACAAACTCTACTTCCCTCTACGAAGGGCCTATCTTTTACTTTATGTTTTTACTTTGTGCTTGAGTCAAGGTCATCCTCACCTTTCTCCTTTTTCATTTTATCCTTTGGCAAGCTCCTCGTGTTTGAAAGATCATGATATATATATCCAATTGGATGTAAGTTGGCATAGGCTATTATTGTTGACATCACCTAAAGGTGAATATGTTGGGAGGCAACACAATAAGCCCCTATCTTTCTCAGTGTCCGGCTGAAACTCTATAACCACAAGTATTGCGTGAGTGTTAGCAATTATGGGAGACTACGAGATGGTTGAGTATGTGAGTTTGTTGAAAAGCTCTATTATTGACTCTTTCTGATGTTACGATAAATTTCAATTGCTTTAATGACTGAGATTATAGTTTGTTAGTTCCCAATGAAGTTTATGAACCATACTTGACATTGTGAATTGCTTATTACTTGAGCATAGGAAATCATATGACAAAATCTATATATGTTGTTGTTATTAGAATGATCATGATGCCCTCATGTCCGTATTTTATTTTTATCGACACCTCTATCTCTAAAACATGTGGACATATTTTTCGATTTCGGCTTCCGCTTGAGGACAAGCGAGGTCTAAGCTTGGGGGAGTTGATACGTCCATTTTGCATCATGCTTTTATATCAATATTTATTGCATTATGGGCGGTTATTAGACACTATATCTCAATACTTATGGCTATTATCTCTTATTTACAAGGTTTACCATGAAGAGGGGGAATGCCGGCAGCTGGAATTCTGGCTGGAAAAGGAGCAAACGTTGGAAACCTATTCTGCACAACTCCAAAAGTCCTGATACTCCATGAAACAACTTTTTGGATTTAATAAGAATTTATGAGGGAAAGAAATAGGCCAGAGGGGGCACACCCTGTCCAGGAGACAGGGGGGCGCTCCCTCCTGTAGGGCACATCCTCCTATCTCCTGGGCCCCCTGGTGGGCCTCCGGCGTCCATCTTCTGCTATATGAGAGCTTTTACCCTGGAAAAAATCATGGGAAACCTTGGCGGAATCAATCTAGGGCTCTGGCGGAGCTGTTCTACCGGGGACACTTCCCTCCAGGAGGGGGAAATCATCACCAACGTCATCACCAACGATCCTCTCATCGGGAGGGGGTCAATCTCCATCAACATCTTCACCAGCACCATCTCCTCTCAAAACCCTAGTTCATCTCTTGTATCCAATCTTGTATCAAAACCACAAATTGGTACCTGTGGGTTGCTAGTAGTGTTGATTACTCCTTGTAGTTGATGCTATTTGGTTTACTTGGTGGAAGATCATATGTTCAGATCCTTTATGCATATTATTACCCCTCTGATTATGAACATGAATATGCTTTGTGAGTAGTTACGGTTGTTCCTGAGGACATGGGAGAAGTCTTACTATTAGTAGTCATGTGAATTTGGTATTCGTTCGATATTTTGATGAGATGTATGTTGTCTTTTCCTCTAGTGGTGTTATGTGAACGTCGACTACATGACACTTCACCATTATTTGGGCCTAGAGGAAGGCATGGGGAAGTAATAAGTAGATGATGGGTTGCTAGAGTGATAGAAGCTTAAACCCTAGTTTATGTGTTGCTTCATCAGGGGTTGATATGGATCCATATGTTTAATGTTGTGGTTAGGTTTACCTTAATACTCCTTTTTGTAGTTGCGCATGCTTGCAATAGGGGTTAATCATAAGTGGGATTCTTGTCCAAGTTAGGACAGTACCCAAGTACCGGTCCACCCACATATCAAATTATCAAAGTACCGAACGCGAATCTTATGAACGTGATGAAAACTAGCTTGACGATAATTCCCAATGTGTCCTCGGGAGCTCCTTCTTCATTATTAGAATTTGTCCAAGCTTATCCTTTGTTACATAAAGGATTGGGCCACCTTGCTGCACTTTATTTACTTTATTTACTTTTTGCTCGTTACTATTTATCTTATCACAAAACTATCTATCACCTACTATTTCAGTGCTTGCATAGAAAACCTTACTGAAAACCGCTTATCATTTCCTACTGCTCCTCGTTGGGTTCGACACTCTTACTTATCGAAAGGACTATGATAGATCCCCTATACTTGTGGGTCATCAGCGAGGAAGATTGCGGCGGTAAGGCTTTTTTCATGTAAAGCAAGTATTTGAGGAGAAAATCATGTTTCTAATTTTGAGTTCGGATTTCTCCTGGGGTATTTGCGGAGATGCCGCGCAGCATATCTGATGCCGCCTAATTCTACCGAGCCGAAGAAAGGAACACTGCGGATAAGCTCTTCTGGTTGCAGTATCTGGCGCTGGTGTATCCGATGCCATTTGCCGATGAGCTGAAGCAGTTGATCGAACTGCATAAGGCGGCCGAACTAACAATGAAGGATTTGATTATCCGGCTATGGCCCGCTGAGCCGATTCCAAGCAGCTACTTCGGGCTCGTGAAGCGGCTTGTGAGTGCCTGCCCTCGACTTGATGTCATCAAGCGGTCGCTCTTTATTGAGGGTGCGTGAATGGCCTTCGCCCACGCAAAAGTGCACTGGGGGAAGATGGATGCTGAAAAGATGATGACTGAGGGGCCGCCGGAGGGGAAGGAGCACCGCAAGCCTGAGCTATATTATGATAGCATCCTGAAAGGAGCCGCCTTGCGGCGGAGCAATGCACCAAGGACATTGTATTTCCATGAATATAGTCATGTCGTCCTTTGTAATGTTGAACAAGGTCATTTCTATTATTTATTGCCTGTTATTTGAAAGTATTTCCTCCTGCGCGGCCGTTTTATATATATTAATCCTGAGAGTTGGCCAGTCGTCGGCTTCTGCCCCCACGTAGGAAGTACGGGGGTGTTCGGGATAAACCTGAGCACTCTTTATCCCAGTTTTGGGTCCTTCAAGGAGGTGTTCAGCACAACGAACTAGGCAATTGGAGTATAGGGCTTTATCACTCTCACTTAGCCATAGGAGCTTGACAAAAGGAAGGTAGGCGCAGCCCCTGGTGTTCGAAAGACCGCACGAGGGGCTCTATAAGCGCCTGGTCGGAAGAAAAGCCGATCCATCACACGCTGCATTAGTTATGGCATTATGCGGAAGAAATCCTTAAAGATTTTACAACCTCTCGAACAGCTGACCAGCTCTCGCCGTATCATGACAGTCAGTTTTCGGCTTTCTCTACTGAGGCGCTCGTCCGGAAGAACCAGGACACAATCGCAGTAGTTCTCCCTGTGCCGCGTTAGCCGATATAGCGGAACGTAAGGCAGCAAAACATGGGAGCTGGGAAAACCCAACTATTCACCCAAGACATGATTCGGAGCTGATGCATATAATGTTATAAGTTCGGGGTGCCGAACGTCCATGAAGGTGTTCAGACTTTATTGTCGTATTATGGGCACAATGAAGCCCCTGGCATATTAAGGCATATCATGATGTACGGATGCGGTTTTGACGAAGGGTGTCAGTAAGAAACAATAGCAGATAAGCGTCATATAAATCTACATGTTGTATTTGAGTAATACGTCGATGCATATGGGTACAGATAATGTGATAAAAAGAAATATCACTGTGGAACCTGCTGAGACTAGGCGGGAAGAAGTTGTGTGCGGATCCAGAGTGTAGTCGGATGGTCATCGAGGGGAATATCTAAGGATTCCCTTATGTGTTCGAGTTGTTTCCATGTCACCAGTCCTGGCCTGCGCAAAAGTGAACCTGCAAAGAAAATGCGAGAAATATTTGTGTGCCACAGAGCGGGTGAGCCGAAGTATGTGGCCTTTCCTAGCTTTTGCCGGAGTGTTTAATTGAGCTCCAGACGAGCCGGGCTATCCTGCCGCGAAGTAGTTCAGACTCCTTTGGCGGTGTCCGGGAGCTTGGCCGTCGATTCGAGGTTCGATTGAAAGGTGCCACTCGTTGCTTCTGCTGTTAAAGCGGCAGTATACTCTTCGGCACCAAGGTAGAGTTCGGCCTTGCCATTAACCCTTATGACGCCACATGGACCGGGCATCTTGAGCTTACAGTAGGCATAGTGTGGCACCACGTTAAATTGAGCAAACGCGGTTCGTCCAAGTAGTGCATGATAATAACTACGGAAAGGGACGATGTCGAAGACTAACTCTTCGGTACGGTAATTGTTTGGTGATCCGAAGACTACCTCCAGAGTTATGGAGCCTGTACAGCTGGCCTCCACACCTGGTATAACACTTTTAAAGGTGGTTTTAGTGGGTTTGATCATCGAATGATCAATACCCATCTTGCACACTGTGTCCTAATACAGCAGGTTTAGACTGCTGCCTTTGTCCATAAGGACTCGTGTGAGGTGGAACCCGTCAATTATTGGGTCGAGGACTAGTGCGGCAGAATTACCCTGATTGGTATTCGTCAGGCGATCCGTATGATCAAAAGTGATCGGCCATAGTTTATATTGTGGGGCGACTCGCTCCGTTAAGTCGACATCCCTAAAAGTGCACGTCCGTTCCCGTTTGGGGATGTGGGTGACGTTTATCATATTCACCATTTTGATTTGCGGGGGAAATCTCCTTTGCCCTCCTTTATTTGGTGATCGGGGCTCCTCGTCATTGTCATCGCTTTGAGACCCTTTCTCCTTGTTTGCGGCACCTGACCTACCGGCTTGCTTGAAGACCCAGCATTCTCTGTTGGTATGTTTGGCTGGCGTTCCTTGGGTGCCATGAATTTGGCATGGACGGTCGAGTATGCGGTCCAGACTGGACGGGCCCGAATTGTTCTTTTGGAACGGCTTTTTCCGCTAGCCGGACTTAGAGCCACTGAATCCGGCATTGACTGCCGTGTCTTCGGTGTTATTCCTATTTTTGCGACGCTTGTGTTTGTTGCGTCAAGGCTTGCCGTTGCTATCCCTGGCCTCTGATGTGCCAGGATTGCTTGCTATGTTGTTGCTACAAGCCAGCCCGCTATCCTCGCATGCACAAAAGCGGGTCATGAGTGTCGTGAGGGCTGCCATGGACTTCGGTTTTTCTTGGCCAAGATGTCGAGCAAGCCACTCGTCACAGATATTATGCTTAAAGGCCGCTAGGGCTTCGGCATCCGAACAGTCGACAATTTGGTTCTTTTTAGTTAGGAACCGAGTCTAGAATTTCCTGGCTGACTCTCCTGGTTGTTGGGTTATGTGACTTAAATCGTCAGCATCCGGTGGTCGCACATACTGTTGGAAATATGCCCTAGAGGCAATAATAAAATGGTTGTTATTATATTTCCTTGTTCATGATAATTGTCTATTGTTCATGCTATAATTGTATTGATCGGAAACCATAATACATGTGTGAATACATAGACCACACCATGACCCTAGTGAGCCTCTAGTTGACTAGCTCATTGATCAACAGATGGTCATGGTTTCCTGACTACGGACATTGGATGTCATTGATAATGGGACCACATCATTAGGAGAATGATGTGATAGACAAGACCCAATCCTAAGCATAGCACAAGATCGTGTAGTTCGTTTGCTAGAGCTTTTCTAATGTCAAGTATCATTTCCTTAGACCATGAGATTGTGCAACTCCCGGATACCGTAGGAATGCTTTGGGTGTACCAAACGTCACAATGTAACTGGGTGGCTATAAAGGTGCACTACAGGTATCTCTGAAAGTGTCTGTTGGGTTGGCACGAATCGAGACTGGGATTTGTCACTCCGTATGACGGAGAGGTATCTCTGGGACCACTCGGTAATGCATCATCATAATGAGCTCAATGTGACAAAGTAGTTGGTTACGGGATGATGCATTACGGAAAGAGTAAAGTGACTTTCCAGTAACGAGATTGAACGAGGTATTGGGATACCGACGATCGAATCTCGGGCAAGTAACGTACCGTTCGACAAAGGGAATTGTATACGGGATTGCTTGAATCCTCGACATCGTGGTTCATCCGATGAGATCATCGTGGAACATGTGGGAGTCAACATGGGTATCCAGATCCCGCTGTTGGTTATTGGCCGAAGAGTTGTCCTGGTCATGTCTACATGATTCCCGAACCTGTAGGGTCTACACACTTAAGGTTCGATGACGCTAGGGTTATAAGGAAGATTTGTATGTGATTACCGAATGTTGTTAGGAGTCCCGGATGATATCCCGGATGTCATAAGGAGTTCCAGAATGGTCCGGAGGTGAAGATTTATATATGGGAAGTCATCATATGGTCACCGGGAATATTCGGGGGTATACCGGTATTGTACCGGGACCACCGGAGGGGTTCCGGGGGTCCACCAGGTGGGTCCACCTGCCCCGGAGGGCCGTATGGGTTGTAGGTGGAAGGGAACCAGCCCCAAGTGGGCTGGGCTCCACCCCCCAGGGCCCATGCGCCTAGGGTTGGAGGGGAACCCTAAAAGGGGCGCCCCCTTGGCTTGGGGGGCAAGCCCCCTCCCCCCTTGGCTGCGGCCCCCCCCCTCTAGATCCCATCTAGAGGGGCCGTCCCCCTTTCCCCTTCTCCCTATAAATAGAGGGGTGGAGGGAGGGTGCAGCACCACATCCAAGGCGCAGCCCTCCCCTCCCCAACAACTCTCCTCCTCCGCAAGAGCTTGGCGAAGCCCTGCCGGAGAACTGCCAATCCATCACCACCACGCCGTCGTGCTGCTGTTGGAGCCTTCTACCTCAACCTCTCCCTCCTCCCTGCTGGATCAAGGCGCGGTAGACGTCAGCGGGCTGCACGTGTGTTGAACACGGAGGCACCATTGTTCGGTGCTTAGATCGGATTCGGCCGCGATCTGAATCGCTACGTGTACGACTCCTCCAACCGCGTTCTTGCAACTCTTCCGACTCGTGATCTTCAAGGGTATGAAGATTCACTCCCCTCTCTCTCGTTGCTAGTTACTCCATAGATTGATCTTGGTGATGCATAAAAATTTAATTTGTGCAACGATCCCCAACAATGGCATCATGAGCTAGGTCTATGTGTAGTTTCTATGCACGAGTAGAAGACAAGTTTGTTGTGGGCGTCGATTTTATCAATTTACTTGCCACTACTAGTCTTATCTTGTTTCGGCGGCATCGTGGGATGAAGCGGCCCGGACCGACCTTACACGTACACTTACGTGAGACAGGTTCCACCGACTGACATGCACTAGTTGCATAAGGTGGCTAGCGGGTGTCTGTCTCTCCCACTTTAGTCGGATCGGATTTGATGAAAAGGGTCCGTGTGAAGTGTAAATAGCAATTGGCATATCACGTTGTGGTTTTGGCGTAGGTAAGAAACGTTCTTGCTAGAAACCTATAGCAGCCACGTAAAAACTTGCAACAACAATTAGAGGACGTCTAACTTGTTTTTACAGCATATGTCATGTGATGTGATATGGCCAAAAGGATGTGATGAATGATATATATGTGATGTATGAGATTGATCATGTTCTTATAATAGGAATCACGACTTGCATGTCGATGAGTATGACAACCGGCAGGAGCCATAGGAGTTGTCTTAATTTATTGTATGACCTGCGTGTCAATGAATAATGCCATGCAATTACTTTACTTTATTGCTAAACCGTTAGGTATAGTAGTAGAAGTAATAGTTGGCGAGACAACTTCATGAAGACACGATGATGGAGATCATGATGATGGAGATCATGGTGTCATGCTGGTTACGATGAAGATCATGGCGCCACGAAGATGGAGATCAAAAGGAGCAAAATGATATTGGCCATATCATGTCACTATTTGATTGCATGTGATGTTTATCATGTTTTACATCTTATTTGCTTAGAACGACGGTAGCATAAATAAGATGATCCCTCATAAAAATTTCAAGAAAGTGTTTCCCCTAACTGTGCACCGTTGTGTGACACTCCAAAAATTTTGGTGGTTTGTTTTTCAAGAGAGCCTTGCTTGGTTTGAAAGAAGGTCATTTAAAACACTTCCTAAAAACCATCTTCTAAGTTTGCCCTCTCAAAAATCCTTTTTCTGGTTTTGGTTTCATTTGAAAAGAAAAGCCCCTTTTTGTTTTGGGTTTTTATTTGGTTTTGATCCCTTCCAAATTTTTGCCATGCCTCCCATGGTAAAATTTTCCCAAAACCTTTCATCCCACTTTAGTTCAACCCTATCATTCTGTCCAAACTAATAAAATCCATTTTTGGGATTTTATTCCAATTATTTCCCCTCCCAAAATAATTCTGTCTTCTCTTTTGAACCTAGGTGGATTTCAAAGCAAGTACCCTAATGCTCTTGATTTTTGATCTCAACTCAACACCCCTGGATAGTCCCTTGAACCCACAACCCAGAACCATCTTGATCCACTCTTCTCCTGTTCAAATATTTCAAATTACACTCACTTCAAGTTTGGACCAGATTTGCCAAATTTGGTGAAATTCATATCTATACCTCTCCAAAAATTCCACAAATATTCAGGCAGCCTCTAGGTGCAATGAGAGGCCCCTCCACCAAAAACCAGCTCAAGGAAAAATCCCTACATACCTGGAACATTCTATCGAATACCTTGCTTGCACTGTTCTAGCCACATTCAGTCATTCAATGTCTTTTTCCTTCGTCAGAAACTCAGTCACGCGTCGACAGTGCACTCTGGCACGTTGCGCACGGCCCCTTCCCCCTGGACAGCACCCCGCACGCGCACTTGGCGTCTTCCTGGCGTCGGTGGCGCCCTGGCCCGCCTGCGCCGGCGTGTCCTGCGGCGGCCGTAGCGCCGTAGCGGCCAACAGAAGGCAGAACAGCGGCTCAATGTCGTTCGGCGCCACCCGAGCAACCTGATGGCTCCGCATGGCCACCTCCTTGCCAGCGCACGCATGCAGCGCCGTCTCCGTGGCGCGGCACGCGCAGAGCGCGCTCCCTGCCGCCGACGGGCCCGCGCAGCCCCGTTTCGTCGAGCTCCCCCTAAACCTCCGTATCCCGACGCGCTTTGCACCAAAATGGAGTCAGTGGACCCGCACGACGGCGCTCAACCTCTAAACCACCCCGACCAATGCCCTGCGCCGCCGTAAGCTTCGCCGGAGAATCCCGTTCTCGGCCACCGCCTCGGACCGCCTATATAAAGGGCTCCCGAGCTCGCCCTCGAGCACACACCCCCTTTGCACCTCACCATCACCCTGCCAGGCCACCAAGGGGACCCCGAGGAGGTCCTCTTCCCCAGCTCCGGCCGCCCCGTTCCGCCTCGGCCTCCACCACGATTCACTCCGGTGAGGCCATCTCCGGCGCCCTAATCACGTCCACTACCCCCTCATGCTACCGCAAGTCTAACCCACTCCTCAATTTCATCTCCGCAGCACTCTCCGACGAGACCCACGACTGCCCGAACCGCCGTCCGCCGGAGCTAGGGCCGCCGTCGACACAGTGCTCGCCGGCGACCACCACCACCACCCACGGACGCGGAACGGTGCATTGATCTCGAAGGTACACTCCGATCACCTTGCCTCGCCGCCGGCGACCACCGCACCTCTCGGGCGCCGTCGCGCTCTGTTCGTCTGTTTGAACTTTCAAACCCGACAGGTGGGGCCCGCCTATCAGCCTCACAATCGTTGTTTTTATTTTGCTTAAACGAAACGTTATCTGTACTTTTCCGCAGAACCCCCTGGGAGTTTTCTGTTTCATTATAGATGAGTCCTTGGGTTAAAACACTTATAACTTTTTAACAGAAGGGAATTTTTGAGTGATTCTTCTTCTGTTCTCTTTAGATTTTTGTCTAGTTTTTTATCATACTTATTTGAAAATTATTTGGAACACTTTTCTATACACTCACGGTATTTACGTTACGTGCGTATTTTCTTTATACCGTAGATACCGGAGGAGGTGACGGAGCGGCAAACTTCGCACAGTTAGACTCCGACTACTCCGAACCAGGCAAGCATGTTTGAACTCTTGATATGATGAGTGTTGTTGCATGTTTGAATTTTAGTATAGTCATGGCATGTTTATGAACATCACTTTGCATGATATATCTCATGCACATAATCGGAAAATATGTTTTCGGAAAGCATTATGTTGTTGGATACATATTTGCAAAGCCATGTGTTGGTATGAGGATGGGTAAGATGGCAGTGTTGTGACATGCCAGTCTTATGCCGGATTATTTGACTTCCGTGTCGTCATGACACCACTCACATTCCCATTCATTCCACCCTATACTGTCACATGTTTTCCGAAAGGAATATGGCATAGTAAGTTGCAAATCGTTTTCCTGGTACACACCAAGTGGAGAGGCCGGGATGAGGGTTCCATGGCCCTGGATTAAAGCCCTTCATCCGGTCAGGGGCATGGGTGTTTCCGGTTGGGACCGAGAGGGGGGCACCCCTTAGAGCGCGCGTAAAGAAATTTGATCCCATGCTATTCGAGGTTGTGGCCTCCCCGTCTCAAAGTTTTTCTTGGACGTTGGCCAGGGTGATTCCTGGCAACATGAGGTGAAATGGGTGTGTACTAGTTAAATGTGTTTCTAACAAAAAACCATAAACGGAACTAGTCCTTCGTGACTACGGAAATCCGTTGGCTATGTTCAGTTCTTCCAAACTCTGCAGAGTCTCAACCTTTCGATTATCTTGTACTTTGTTCGAGTACTATAACTATCTTATCTTGTCAGGTATCAGCCTCAGTGACAAAACTCCGGTGGGATTTATGTGTGATAAATCCGGTTAAAAGATTATTCTTGTGGATGGACTAATTGTTATTTACTTTTATTATAAGCCCTGTCTGCGATGTCGCTCAGACATCCGACGGTGGCGGACCTGTTATTTACTTTTGTTATAAGCCCTGTCTGTGATGTCGCCCAGACGTCCGACGGTGGTATTTCTTTTAAAGCCCTGTCTGTGATGTCGTCTAGACGTCCGACGGTGGTACTTCTTTTAAAGCCCTGTCTGTGATGTCGCCCAGACGTCCGACGGTGGTATTTCTTTTAAAGCCCTGTCTGTGATGTCGTCCAGACGTC